>NC_057400.1:8781428-9107389 GCF_019320065.1 Cervus canadensis
GCCTTTCCAAAAGTTGCATTTCGAGACTTTCATTTCTACCATCAAGAAGATCTGCCTTTGACCCAAACCTCTGGCAGGGGCCCTTCTGTATCCCCGTGTAACACACCACCCCAGAAGACCATACCCTTGAGGACTGAGTGTAGGTAAACGCAAGGACCAGCATGACAATATCAGCCACCGTCTGTGGAGCGCCAACCTGTTCGTAAGTGTGGCCCTTAACAATCCTGAGAGACAGATAGTGTTTGTCCCACTTTCCAGTGAGGAAGTTGGTGCTCAGAGAAGTTAAATAGTAGAGCCAGGGAACGTGAGAGTCAGGACCCAGACCCAGGCCTGTCTGACACCAGAGCCCACGTGACCACAGTCAGCCCCTGGCTGGTGGCCGTTACTTTGCTGCAGAGTCTTTGCAGATGATTTTGTTTCAACCCGAGTGAATTTCCTTCAGTCCTCCTAGGACTGCACCAGCCAATCAGGTGCTATTAGGAAATAAAATTTTATTCTATTATTTTAAGTAAATCTATAACAGGATCACTAAACAATGCACTCTAAAGCCAGACACTTAACATTAAACTATTTTCTGTTTTTAGATGACTGGATTATTATATCATTGTAGCTACTATTAGGGTAGCTAAGCAGATGTTGATTTAAATATTATAAATGCTTATGTACATATGTACTGTATATGTACAGATACATACACATACATAATTTAAATTTAATTATCATATAGTATATAGTAAATACATATAATTTAAGAATTCAGAGATAGTGGCTCAGTTGGCATAAAAAATCCACCTGCAATGCAGGAGACATTGGTTTGATCCCTGGTTTGAGAAGATCCCCTGGAGAAGGAAATGGCAACCCACTCCAGTATTCTTGCCTGGAGTAGCCCATGGGCAGAGGAGCCCAGCAAGTTACAGTAATCCATGGAGTCGCAAGAGTCAGACATGACTTAGCAAACCACCACCAGAGATAATTTAGCTTTTCTTTTGTTCTTTTCTGTTTAACATAAAGTAACCAGATCTAGGACAGGAAGCTTGTTTCCTGACTTTCAAGTCAATATACAACATCAAAAAATTATAAGTAACAGACTCAATTATAATTTTGGTGGTAGATTTCTTGAGAAGAGTCTGGTCTGGAGAGGGTGACACCTATTTTGCAGTTGAGCAAGGGTAAAACCTCTAACTATCCAATGCACTAACCACCATGCATTCTTGCCTCCAGCTGATAATAGCAGAAGGTCAAATCACTTCAGACCCAAAGCCACCTGGCCAGAGCCCTGCGGAGAGCAACATCCCAGGAATTTCCAGGCAAGGACACTTTTAGGAGGTTTTGGGCATGGCAGAGTGAGCTTGGATTTAGGCTTCAGAAAGACTAGGCAAAAAGCCCATCTGTGCTGCTGATTAACTGTGTCACCTCAGATAAGTCACTTCACCTCTCTGAGCATCTGTTTCCTCATCTGTGAGAGTGACACCAGTCATATCTACCTCACAGGGTAACTGTAAGAATTAAATGACCATGTAAACACCAGCACAGGTCCCAGTACAGAACATGCTAGTTACTGTCCTTTTCTTTCTTTCTTCTTCCCTTCCTTCCTCCTTGACGTTACTCCATAAATTTGTATTATACTATATTTCAGCCTCCAGCAAGAACCTGTAATGGGATCTGCCACATAAGAATTTATCTAGGTTCTTCTTGATTCCAGAAACATAAAACCTAGGAATTAAAATGAGAATTGAGAGGTGTTTGGTCCAGCCATTGACCCAATGCAGGAATCATTCTCACCACCTGCCTGACAATTCATTTTCAATGACCACGAGTTCAGGCAGTCACCAGGAAGTCCACTTCATTGCTGGACAGTCTTTTAATAATAAACCTGCCTCCATGGACATCCCATCCACTAGTCCCAGGAATAATTCCAATCCATAATTACCTCATGTTCTATATAATAATTTAATAGAATGAAAAGAAATGTTCCTTTTAATTTGTATTAAAACGACCTTCTTGAAGCATTTTGATTATTGGACTGAAATCCAAGAGGCTTACGAATTTGCCAGAGCTGGCTTTATGCATGTATTTCGATTTTAGCTCTGACCACATCCTTGCTCATACTGACTGTAGTCAAGAGCTGGGATTTTTTTTGTTTTCTTTTATGAATCCTTCTTGGTCCTTGTCATTCTCTGGATTTTCTCTGTCTCTACAGTTCTGATCTTGAACATGAAATGCCAAACTGCTCAGAGCACTCCAATTTTATTTTCAGGTTTCATCCATCCATTTCTTCCTTTATTTTATGTACTTTTCCTCCATCTCTGTGTCCTTCCATCCATCCATCCTTCCATCTCAAATATCCCAGTCAAAGCAGAAATGGGTCTGCAAAATGCTCCTTAATAATGTGCTGCCTGTTTATAATAGCCAGGACATGGAAGCAACCTAGATGCCCATCAGCAGATGAATGGATAAGGAAGCTGTGGTACATATACACCATGGAATATTACTCAGCCATTAAAAAGAATTCATTTGAACCAGTCCTAATGAGATGGATGAAGCTGGAGCCCATTATACAGAGTAAAGTAAGCCAGAAAGATAAAGAACATTACAGCATACTAACACATATATATGGAATTTAGAAAGATGGTAACGATAACCCTATATGCAAAACAGAAAAAGAGACACAGAAATACAGAACAGACTTTTGAACTTTGTGGGAGAATGTGAGGGTGGGATATTTCAAAAGAACAGCATGTATACTATCTATGGTGAAACAGATCACCAGCCCAGGTGTGATGCATGAGACAAGTGCTCGGGCCTGGTGCACTGGGAAGACCCAGAGGAATCGGGTGGAGAGGGAGGTGGGAGGGGGGATCGGGATGGGGAATACGTGTAACTCTATGGCTGATTCATATCAATGTATGACAAAACCCACTGAAATGTTGTGAAGTGATTAGCCTCCAACTAATAAAAAAAAAAAAAAAAAAAATGTGCTGCAAGAATCTCTAGCCCCAACAGTACTGCCAGCCTCAGGAGCTGTTGAAATAGCTGCTGCCCACTTTCACCACCGATCGAAGGCATGGGCATGAGCCCCAGGTGGGCAGGTTGCCATCCCAGCCAGGGCCTCAGGGCACATCACTGTCTCTCAACTCTTCCCATCATTTGCATACTCCAAAACCACAGAATTAAATCCAACAATTCTATGTTGTGCATCCCTAAGAAAGCCACGCTGAGCTCTCAAGGTCTGCCTGAGTCACTCAAGACGCAGCAGCCCTCGCAAAGCCACCAGTGCTTCGTCTGCCAAGTCGCCCAGTGCTATGATCAGTTGCATGACTGAGATTAATCTTGCAGGCCCTACTCACATCCTGCTCCTTGCTAATGTGCCATGTCCCAATTGTCAAAGTCTGAACACGCCAATAGTGCTGCCAGGTGCTTGGTCTGTCTGCAGACCTCTGAATCCAGCATCTGTCTGTCTCCTAAATCGTGTCCTGCTATCTAAACATCAATAACATTTTTTTTTCTAATTTCACTTTCAACTCCTGCTCAAAGGGGCCCATGAAACTATAAGACTCAGGATAGACGGGACACAAGACTTAAATCAGTCCTTTCAACTTGGAGCCACATGGGGACAGGGGATCAAGGAGAAGTCAGGGACATTTCACTTCTTCCCAACCATAAGGCTCCCTGGGCAGCATGTATCAGGTGAGGATTGGGGGGCCAGGCTGATATCTGCTGCCAGTGGTGAGGAAGGAAGAAGGGTGGCTGGACCAGTCTTGGAAGCTTCCCCCTGGCAAGGGATTGTTGGCTCCACAGCAAAGCCTCAATCATAGAGGCTGTTTGCAGGCAGGCAGCCAGATTCCTGGTGCCCTACACTCTGGGGAAAGGGCTGAAGGAAGCCACGGGGAATATTTGAACTGGGAAGCTTACCGGGGTTCCTCAGCCGGAGCGGAGCACAGTGTCTCCTGAGGGCACACAGTGGTGTGACGGTGAGTTGTTGCAATGGCTGAGGGTGCTGTGGGTAATTAGTGGGCAGGACAGGTTGTGCTCAATGTGCTCTGAAAGATGAGACAGTCTCACACGATGACAAACTGCCCATTCTAAATGCCAGTGGTGCTCCACCGACTGAGTCCAACTCCTTCGTTTTCAGGTGAGCAAGGATTTGAAAGATTTCCCTCCAAGGGACCTAGGGATAACTTTCATTTCTGCCCAGTGGTGTCTGTGTATATTCAGCTTTCCCAGAAAAAAGCTTTCCTGAAGGCAGTTGCTTCTCTTTAAGCTCATCAGCAGGGCCACAGTCCTGAGAAATGGGAAGGGAAGTGACATTCATTGAATGTGCCACTCCTGCAAGTAGTGCAATACTTAACACAGATGATCTCGTTTCCTTTCTGAGGAAAGAAAAGAAAAAAAAAAAACAAAACTAGGAATCAGGTGGTACCAGAGGAAAGGAGACTCGGGCTTAATTAGTAATCAGCTCATTGAGTAAGCTGACCAAGGTCACACGAGTCATCCGTGGCAGAGGCAATACTGCAATTCAGCTCTTCCAGGCAGCCAAGTCCTTCCCCGGAGCCACAGGAGAGCAGCGAGGTGGGTGACTCAAATCATCTCTCAGGTACCTCAGGGTTTCTGGAGCCTCCACCTGCCTGGATCAAACTGGAAAAAAGCCAAGTTCATCTTGGTGTCTTTCCTTCCTCTTATGGTTCCTGTAAGCAAATCCCTTCACCACCAGAGTTACCCAGTAGAAGCTGGTTATGGGTTACTGTTTGCCAGGAAAAATGGCAACCTACTCCAGTATTCTTGCCGGGAAAATTCCACGGACAGAGGAGCCTGGCAGGCTACAGGCCATGGGGCCACAAAGAATCAGACACGACAAAGCACAGGTGTGCACACATACACACATGCTATGTAAAAAATATGGAAATATAAGAGAGGAAGCTGCCATTACAGAATGGGGATGGAGAGGGGCATTAGTGCCAAGGAGAAGCAAAGCCTCTCTCTAGAATTCTTACCATTTCACAACTCCGCCTTACATTAAGCAGACTTTGAGACCCACTGAAGAAATAAATGTGCCCTTGGGCTCCTTAGTCTGAAGATTTGCCTTTTCTTTCTCATTGTCCTTGAACCATTCCATACATGGAAGAGGGAGACAGTAGTGAAGAGAAATACAGAGAAGATGAGGGAGCTGGCACTTCAGCTCAGGCTGGAGAACCTTCAGAGAAACAAGAAAATGGAAAAGAACAACAGTGCCAAGAGCATAATGGCCCATCTTGGCAATTTTTAAAATCCTTATGCATTTACTCAAAGAATGACCCCACTGGGATCCCTAGCCTATTACATTTTGGCTTGTGATCTGGGCAAATGCCTTAAGTTGGCTGAACCTCAGGTTTCTCATGTATACACACAGGGGAGTCATTTCCACCTCACAGAATTGCCATAAGAAACGATCCTGGAAATAAAGCATCTTGCGCACAGTAGGCACTCAGCTAGAAGAGGCAGTAAGGGCTGATTCACTCCAAAATGGAGTCAATGGGATGGATTTAAGTAAGAGAGTGCAAAAGAGCTCATTACCTCCAAAGCTCTGACTCTGCTATCCTCAGTCTCTTTTTTTTCTCCCAAAGAGTGGGTGGGGGTGGGGGGAGAAAGAAAGGGGAGTTTTCAGGGTAACAAGACTAATCAGGATTTCACCATCAAAGCAAATATATCCAATTAACAGCTATTAAAGAAGCATTTTCTGGCACTGTGCACAATGAAGGCCATTCTATCTAGTGGAAATTAATCTTAATTATTGGTACCTGCATACATACGTGCAAAGGGAAGCAACTCACATTAATCTACATTAAACTTAATAGCAGTCCGTGTATTATCTATTCTGAGTCAAAATTGACTGCTGGCCCCTGCATAGATATCTGCAGTGCTAACTCAAGTAATTATAGTGCAGTGGGTCTCAAAGACACAATTTGTTCCCTATATAATAAATCAGCTGCTAGAAGCCTTTTTATAATTAAAAACCAAAAGGAAAAAAATAGAACTGTATAAGCAAATGTCATTTTCTTCCAAGGGAAATAAGGAAAAGGAAAATGTGTCATCTTGTTGCTTTGTCTGAAAGGAGTATGAAAGAGCCCTCTCTGATGGAATTCCCAAACAGAGAGGAATACAGAGTTAGGTTTCAGAACTGTGGAAAGAACATTCTTAAAGCCTCGAATTTAAGGTGTCTAAGAGGCCTTAACTTTATTTCCAAGGAGTCCAGTAAAGCCATCTGAGAGAGATGCCTTACATGACCTGGAATTTTCAGTAGTTTGGATCAGAAGGGAAGGCCAAATTGATCTTACTAAATCCCACTGAAATGGGAACCCTTCCATCAACCACGAGAAGAAAGGAAGGGTGACTAAGTTCTTTTCCTCTCTATCGCTAACGGCCCTCCCTGTCAGGGCATGCCACGTTTATCCAACAAGCCAAGCTTTAGGAGATGCTCTACCCTTCACCAGTCTTCACACTTGTCATCTCCGTCTCCAAAAATCACAGGCCCTCCTGCCACCTCAACAACTCCAGTCAGGACTTTTCTTAGTTGCCTAGAATCATACAACTCTGGTGTTCTATGACCCCTGAGGTCGTCCAGTCCCACCTCCAACTCAGCCAGCGCTTCCTGAAGTGGGGCATGCCCGCTCCAGCCTCCAGAATGGGCAAGACTGAACCATATGTGGATAACACAGCAACTTCATTGCCTATTGCTGACCAGCAGGGGCCCTAAGGTCACACTCCACACCAGAGGGCAGCTCGTGCCACCTCAGCCTGGGATAGGAGCTCACACATGCCAGATTTTCCCAGCCTGGCCGCCTGTCCCCTTATCACGAGACCCCAGGTCACCCCAGGGCAGGACCTTCCGAAGCCCCTGCCTCCCCACTGCCCACTCTCAGCTCTCACTTCCGGGTCCCCCTAAGCCCGCCCGCAGCCTGCCTGACACCCCTCCGGCGACCCAGTCAGGGCCACCGTATCCCGCTATTGAGGCTGTGCCTGTAACTGCAAACTGCCCCCGGGGCTGCACACTCTGCCTCCGGCAACCACGGAGGCCACCGTCCCCACCATTTCGGCTAGGTCTTGGCTCCTCCCTACGCCCTGCCTCCCGCCCCACGCGCCCCCATCCCCCGGACACACACACAACGCCCCCGCCGCCGGCAGCTTCCTCATTGTTTTTTCCACAGATGCTGCTCTGCTCTCAGCCTTCAGGGCCTCCTTCTTCAGCCAGAGCAACTCCCTACCCCTCAACCCTCACTGGAGAACTCGGAGGTCAGCGTCTGATCCCTTGCAGGAAGCCACCACCCTAATCCCTGGTCCAGCCTTTTCCAATCAGACTGAAACTCCCTCTTGGATCACAGAGGTGCCTCAAGGCCATGATTCTTCCCATCCCGCCCCTCAATCTGTGTGGAGCGCTTGCTGCTTCCTTCTACCTCTTATTCCTGTTTGCTTTATTCTTCATTATACAATAGTGTCATCGAACATAATTTTAAAATCAAAAACCCACTGTATATGTTTCCTGGACTAATTTTAGAAAATATAGAAAAATAAAGAAAGGCAGCCTGTTGGTGTTTGCCTCTCAAATCTTCTTTCTGTGGACATAGCAGACATAGCAGACATTCTAATATACAAAAGGGGCACATGATCAATACTGATTTTTAAAATGTTGTTATTCATTCAATTTTTTGAATAGGTAATATGTGCTCTGGACTGTCAGTATCCCATTCCAGAGACAACCAGCATTACCAGCTATTTTATAACTTGAAATCTTCTAGGAATAAGTGATAAATAAATATACATATAAACTTATTCATATATATGTTAAATATATATATGTATTAAATATATATACATATTTTTACACAAGTGATGGGATCCATCACACTCCTTTACCTCTTGCTACTTTTTTTTGCTTAATAAATGTTAAGATGTTGAAGATAATTTACTCTTTAAATGACCCAAGCGTGTGCCTACTAAGTCACTTTAGTCGTGTCCAACTCTATGCGACCCTATGGACTATAGTCTGCCAGGCTCCCCTGTGCATGGGATTCTCCAGGCAAGAATATTTGAGTGGGTTGCCATGCCCTCCTCCAGGGGACTCTTCCCAACCCAGGGATGGAACCCAGGTCTCTTACATCTCCTGCATTAGCAGGCAGGGTCTTGTCAAGGGCTTCCTTTATGGCTCAGCTGGTAAAGAATCCACCTGCAATGCTGGAGACCTGGGTTCTATCCCTGGGTTGGGAAGATCCTCTGGAGGAGGGAAAGGCTTTCCCCTCCAGTATTCTGGCCTGGAGAATTCCATAGACAGTCCATGGGGTCTCAAAGAGTCAGACAAGACTGAGCCTCTTTCACTTCTCTTCACTCCACTTCACTTCTTTACAAGGAGCACCACCAGAGAAGCCCAGATAATTCTCACTGTCTTCCTTCTTAAATATATCTCTTCAGCTGAAACAGTGACTAAGTCATAAGACAGAGTTGAGGTGTAACAAAAATCATGAGAGAGGTATTTCAACAACTGAAGCTCAGAACATACTGTTCTCCTTCATATATGAATTCTGCCACTTCCCCTGACCACCCAACCTTGTCCATAAGTGGCCCTCTGGACCTGCTTGAATACTCCCAAAGACGGGGAACTCACTTCCTTAGGAGGTAGCCTTAGGTGGTGAGGCTCTCATCCTGAGCCTTTCATCAAACTGAGCTCTCTCCAGTTTCCTGGATCCCTTAAACCCAGTGATTTCATCTTGTTGGTACTGTTTAGCATTTTAAATCTATCCTATCCATTTGGATACTTAATAGCCACTGCTCCGCAGTGTGTCTTAACCATTTCATAGCAGGCTGCCTTGCCCTTTTAACTTAATTTTGTTAAAATTAACAAGCTTGGGAGGGACCGAAGCTTGGGATTCTCTTGCATCCCCTTCCAGTGCCTGCCACGATGCTTGCCACACTGCCGCTGGATAATGTCTCCAAACCTTCCTGATCTCAGCTAGGTCATTATTTCCTCCAGAGAGCCTTTACTAGCACTCCACCCCCAGAATTTTTTCAGTCATTGTAATTGTTTGTGATCTGTGTTCCCAGTAGATATGCAAAGTCTGCAGTGTTTATATATACATATATATATATATACATATATATATATATTTGGTGAATAAATAAAAGGACAAACTAGGGAGGTCTAATGGTGAAGAACCTGCCTGCCAAAGCCGGAGACTCAAGAAAGTTGAATGAAGATTTGATCTCTGGGTCAGTCCTCTGGAGAAGGAAATGGCAACCCACTCCAGTATTCTTGCCTGAAGAAGCTCATGGACAGAGGAGCCTGGCAGGCTACAGTCCGTGAGGTCACAAAGAGTTGGACACTACTGAGCACGTGCGTGCACACACACACACACACACACACATACACATGCACACACACACACACATAACTGTGGCTTTTTCTTGAGAAACAGTGATGACAGATAGGTTAGTATTAAATTCCTCAAGGGAAACTTGTAGTATCCAAATGCTAGAGACATCTTCCCCCAGCAACCCCGGGAGGCTGACAGGGCTACCACTTGCAGTATTGAGCAGCCCCGGAGCTCTGTTTACAAAGCACCCGATCATGACCAAAGCAGCAGAAACCCAAAGCTGGATGCTAACTTTCTAGGCCATGCAAACTTCAGGAAACCAGGTGGAGTCTTGGAATCAACCCTAAAGATCACTTCTCTTTCCTAACCCTCTGCCCAGAAATCACAGGCACCTCTAAGTTAAAACTGTCAGTTATGCTACCAACAAGCATATACTGAGACCATATTAGTTTGGAAAAGACCAGTTCCATTGTCTCAACACTCTAGGTAGCAATATACAATGAATTCACATAAACAGCTAGACAATACCACAAATAAAACACCTTGACAAAACATTCATTATTGTGGTTGGAGGAGAACAGAGCTTAAAGAACAAACACTTGAATCCTGCCTATGTTACTTCTCTGCTGTGTGACCTCTGGAAGTTGACTTCACCTCTCTGAATTTTATTTCTACACAGAAAGTAATAATGCCATCTCATCACTATCCTAGGAATTAAATGAAACTTGGAAATATTACAAATGTGAAGGTGGGCAGAAAATACATGTGGACTTTAGAAGGTGATGGGTGGAAAGTGGGACACAGAAGAGCAATGTGGTGAAGCAGGAAGAGGGTCTGTCACTGGCAGAGGGACTTATCATCTGATGGAGGAACCTTAACATGTCCATAACTGCTCACTTATCTTGTTTTTCTTGTCACTCCACAAATATTCAATGAGCATCTACAAATGGCGAACAAGTTAGACAGAAGGACTGCCCTCATGGAGCTTACAGTCTATCAGAGATACAGACACATAAAGGACTTGCGTTCAGTGAGTTCAATGTTCTAAGTGGGGAAGGAGACTTGAGACATGGAGTGACTTCTAATCCAGGCAGGTGAATGGAGAGAACTTGTGAGAGGCAGGTGACATCTCATCTCTGAGAGACAAGTAGAATCATCTAGGCTGGGGTAGGGTGAGGCAGAGGAGGTGGCAGTGGAAGAATCTGGAAGAAGGTGAACTGATGCCTACTATCCCTCAGGGAGTGCAAGGGAGGATGTGACCAGACAGCAGAGCTTCATAAATCACAGTAATGAGTTTGGATCATATCATATGAGTCAATGTAGAATTTTAAGCAAGAGAGTGACATATATGATCAGATGTGCATTTTTAGAAAGCCGAATGTGTTGCGGCAGGGCAAGACCCCCTGGAGAAAGAAATGACAGCCCACTCCAATATTCTTCCCTGGAGAATCCCATGGACAGAAGAGCTTGGTGGGCTATAGTCCGTAGGGTCACAAAAAAGTTGGACATGACTGAGAGACTAAATAACAACAAGATAGATACAGGGAGACAGGCTAGGAAAGAGTTGTAGGAACTTAACTAAAGGAGGGATTATAGGGGACCAGAGAACACAGAAAGATGTTTAGAGAATATGGCATACAACATTCAAGAGAGATTGGAGTAAAAGTCAGGAAAGGAGGAAGTCAATAGTGGTTCCCAAGTATCTGGCTTAGGCATCTAGGAGAAAATGTGCCACCTCTGGCTGATCTGAAATTTTGAGGGAAGACATTGAGATTAATTTGGAGTATATCAAGTTTGAAGTTCTTGGAAGATATCCAAGTAGAGTTGGAAAAGAGCAAACTACTATGTGGGTTTCAAATCAGTGAAGTTCCAGATTAGAGATAGACGTTTGGGAGCATGTTGATAATAAAGAGCTGCTGGGCTATCAGTGAGATTTTTCTGGGAGTAGGAGCAAGTGGGAAGACAGGAAAGCTGGCAGAGAACCCTCTATGATGTGGGCAGAAGAAAGGGACTCAATACAAGAGACTTAAAGTCAGCTGGATAGGTGGGAGGAAACCTCACAGGGAACACAGTGTTACAGAAGCCGAGGGAGAGAGGGCATTGCCAGGCTGAGACAAGATTTGAGAAGTGTCTCTTGGCTAGGGCAGTAGAGGTCTTTTCCTGGTGACTTGAGTAAGTTCCAAGGGAATCCAGATTGCCAGTGTTGACAGGCAGGTGAGAGAGGAGGAGATAGCAAGTTCAGACAAAACTTACCAAGAACTTACCATGCCAGTTAAGACAGAGAAGTACCTGAAAGGAGACGAGTTTGGGAAGAGTTTTGGGAATGATGTTGTTTTTCAAGGTGAGAAAGCCTTGTGCTGTGTGCAATGCTAAGTCACTTCAGTCGTGTCCAGCTCTTTTCAACCCCAGGGACTACAGCCCACCAGGCTCCCCTGTCCATGGGATTCTCCAGGAAAGAATATTAGAGTGGGTTCCCATGCCCTCCTCCAAGGGATCTTCCCAACCCAGGGATCAAACCCATGTCTCTTACGTCTCCTGCATTGGCAGGCGGGTTCTTTACCACTAGTGCCACCTGGGAAGTCTTAAAGATGTCTTGATACTCATAAGGAGAAGCCAATAGGAAAGAAAGGTTAAAGATATATAGAAGAGAAGAAGGAAATGATGATGGAGGAGAATCCTGACGGACATCAGTGGAACTAGGATCCAGGAGGTATTTCATTGGAACAAGAATGAAACATGTATATCTGTTGGAAAATCTTTCAGGCTTAAATCCTGTAGGACTGTGACATGAACTCAGATTTTAGAAGTCAGGGAATAGCTTAACCATTAATTAAGCAGCTTAGTGTTGACAGGTCTCAACACTTTTTTTGTTATTTTTGTTTGCAGAACTCTATGATTTGCTTCACCTTTGCCTCATTGCAAGATGGCTGTGGCAGCTCTAAGAATCAATCCTTACATGACCAATTCATGTCAGGAAACACGAATTGGCAAAGGGCAGGAGTTCCTCCTCCTATACCTCCCTTTTAAATGAGAGAATAATATTTTTAGAAGACCTCTAGAAGACTTCTTGATGCATAATATTACCCAAAGTTAGGACTGAAATGTCATCCCTAGGACAAGGCTAGGCTCACTTCTCTGAGATGAAGTCATCTCCACGCAGTATCAGTAGAAAATCCAGACTCCAGTGATAAAGAAGAAAGAGTAGATAATGTAGGTCAGTGGGTTTGGAAGCAGAAAATTGGGTGAAATCTCATCAAATGTCTATTTCCTCTGTCATTCTGTCATCCACTAAGAGTGAACGGAAAGATTTGGTGGGATTTGAGGTCTAACAGGTGGAGATCTCCCAAATAACCACTGTGAAGAACGGGAGACCAAACCAGCCAAGGAAACATCTAAAATTCCTCAGGGATCCTCAGAGAGAGCATGCTTGGGGGGGAACTTAGAGACCAAAGGAAAGAGGACAGGGAGGGAAGTTGTGTCCCAAGTGGTCACCCACACCGGGATCTCCAAACCTCGACGCTGTTGGCGTTTTGGGGAGTTTGTGTGTGGGGTCATCCTGTGCACTGTAGGATGTTTGGGCTTCCCTGGTGCCTTAGATGGTAAAGAATCTGCGTGCAATGCAGGAGACCTGGGTTTGGTCCCTAGGTTGGGAAAATCCTCTAGAGAAAGGAATGGCTACCCGCTGCAGTATTCTTGCCTGGGAAATCTCATGGACAAAGGAACCTGGCAGGCTACAGCCCATGGGGTCACAAAGAGTTGGACACTGATTTAAGAGACAAGGGTTCGATCCTTAGGTCAGGAAGATCCCCTGCAGGAGGGCATGGCAAGCCACTCCAATATTCTTGCCTGGAGAATTCTGTGGACAGAGGAGTCCGGCAGGCCGTGGTCTGTAGGGTCTCACAGAGTCAGACACACCTGAAGGAACTGACCATGCACGCACACAGGATGTGTAGCAGCGGCCTGGCCTCTACCACTATCGGCCAGCAGCGCACACACCCTTCAGCTGGGACAACCAAGACTGTCTTCAAACGATGTTGAATGTCCCCGGGGAGACAATGTGGTCTGAGTTGAGAACCACTGCTATACACTATCTGCTACACACTTAATCCTGTAGTTCAGGGCTGTGGTCCTGATTTCAGGGATAACATTAAGTGCTCAAGGACACACAACTAAGAAGAAATGGAGTCAAAATGTAAACCAAGTCTATGAGAGACCTTCTTCCCTCCGGCCCTGAGCTCCACAGCCAGCAATGGACCACCAGCACCACCATCAAATGCGTTCTCAGGGCCTTTGGTCCTGGCCTCAGCCTTCATCAAGGTTATCCACCCCACAGAGTTCACTTTGAGTAGTGAGCTGTTCTTCCGGAAAGAATTAGAGAACCCATAAGAATTAAATCTTCACAAGAGTTCTATACGCTCTTTTCTAGGAAGTCAATCCTCCCAGAGAAACATGTGGCAGCATTTTCCCAAGGACTTGGAGAAGGCAACTAGCATCCAGAAAGGAAAATCTTCCAAGTTGGAATGTGCTCCAGGCTGCCTCTTTAAATTAAAAAAAAAAAAAATTTGTATGCCTGGGAAACATTATATCTGCCAAAGCAATACAGGGACTCACTGTAAAAATGACAGCTCAACTCCATACTGCCTTTCATCCTCAAGACTCCAAGAAGGGCCTTAAAAGTGAAATTTTATCCAAGTGCACACAAACACACACATTTGGAAGAATTCACACATATATCACTTTGTCCACCTCTCTAATGAAGGTGGAATGCAGTGGCAGATGTTTCCCAGCTGCCCACCACTCACCCTCCAGCAGTTTAAGACAGGAAACCAAGGACACTCGATCCAAGAGGAACTGCAGGGAGAATCCAGGGAGGTAAAAATCCAATCCTGAAAACTGGGATTCAGCCAAATACATGAAGCACCCTCTGCATCACTGCTTTGTCCCTTACTTCAAGAGACAAAATGGAGAATGACAGGCATCTATCTGCATCAGGGAGGCTCTGTTCCACCCATGAAGGGTTGGAACTATAAATGGTCCCTGATACTTGAGGCATAGGTGCCATACACACAGCCTACACCTGAGCCCAATAAAGTCAAGGTTATACGTTTGGTCCCCAGTCTGGTCAGATATCTTCACTCTGTTTAATAGGCTTTGGCTGTATACCTACTGTGGAGATGACTTCTGGTCTCATTTCATGATAAGCTTTAAAAAAATAAATAAAGAATTGCCTCATTGACTGGAGAGATTTCGAGAAAGGATCTGGATGTCTTGAAGGAGGCAATGGTTCAGGCAGAGGAAGTCACTGCTGAGATTATTAGGAAGCTGGAGAAATAAGAGAGGAAATACCGGAAGAAGGAAAAGAAAAGGCTGGCTACAATTACCCTGGCATCTTCCGAAAACAGTAGTGCCCCAGCGGCGTGTGAGGAGAAAACTGAAAGACCCAAAAAGAAGAAAAAACAAAAGTTCCAGGAGGCTTCTTGGGAGAATGGAATGGAAGACTCATCCACCTCCTTCTCCAAATCCAAGAAAAGGAGATCTTTTTCCAAGGGGGAGCTGGTTAGTAGTGATCTTGAATAGACAGCTGGCAGTGGAGGTCTTCCCAAGAGGAAATCTTTCCCCAAAAAGGAACCAGTTGGTGATCCTGAAAAGTCAGAAAACAAGAGGGTCCCTAAGAAAAAGAGAAAATTCTCTTCCAAGGAATAGCCACTCTGCAGAGGATCTGAAGAGGCTGCTCCCAACAATAGCGGCAGTTTCAAGAAAAAGCAAAAAGCTCCACAAGCTATCTCAGGAAAATTAGAATGGACATGTCCCTGGTGGGGCATAACTTACAGAGATGTTTCCCAATCCATCCTCTAGACCCCAATAAAAAATTTTTAAAAGATAAAAACAAAACAAAAAAAGAATCACTGATGTATTTGGGTAGTACCGGAGATGAGAGGTTGGGGATGGCATCTTGTCAAACTAGGTCGGGCAATGCAAACAAAGCAGGGTGAAATGCACTAACGTCTGTTCATACTCACCTGGACATTCAGCTCAGGTGAAGCTCTGACCTAGGAGCTTTGTGTGTGTGTGTGTTCCTAGTCGCTGAGTCTTATCCAACTCTCTGTGACCCCCCTGGACTATAGTCCACCAGGCTCCTCTGTCCATGGGATTCTCCAGGCAAGAATACTAGAGTGGGTTGCCATGCCCTCCTCCAGGGGGTCTTCCCAACCCAGGGATCAAACCCAGGTCTCCCGCATTGCAGGAGGATTCTTTACCAGCCGAGCCGCTAGGGAAGCCCAGGAGCTTTTACTGATGTCACCTCTTATAGGTCGTAGTGTCTGAACTCTACAGATGCAGAAACTGAAGTTTTAGGGAAGTTAAGATATTTTCTCTAAATACTTTTGGGGAAGTTAAGATATCAGTTACCTGGAGTAACAGGCAAATTTGGGCTTGGAGTACAAAATGAAGCAGGTCAAAGGCTAACAGTTTCGCCAAGAGAACACACTGGTCATAGCAAACACCCTCTTCCAACAACACAAGAGAAGACTCTACACATGGACATCACCAGATGGTCAACACTGAAATCAGATTGATTATATTCTTTGCAGCCAAAGATGGAGAAGCTCTATACAGTCAGCAAAAACAAGACTGGGAGCTGACTGTGCCTCAGGTCATGAACTCCTTATTGCCAAATTCAGATTTAAATTGAAGAAAGTAGGGGAAACCACTAGACCATTCAGGTATGACCTAAATCAGATCCCTTACAGTGGAAGTGACAAACAGATTTAAGGGATTACATATGATAGACAGAATGCCTGAAGAAATATAGACAGAGTTTCATGACATTGTACGGGAGGCAGGGATCAAGACCATCCCCAAGATAAAAAAATGCAAAAAGGCAAAATGGCTGTCTGAGAGGCCTTACAAATAGCTGAGAAAAGAAGAGAAGTGAAAGGCAAAGGAGAAAAGGAAAGATATTCCCATTTGAATGCAGAGTTCCAAAGAATAGCAAGGAGAGATAACAAATCCTTCCTGAGTGATCAGTGCAAAAAAAAAAATAGAGGGAAACAATAGAATGGGAAAGACTAGAGATCTCTTCAAGAAAATAAGAGATACCAAGGGAACATTTCATGCTAAGATGGGCACAACAAAGGACAGAAATGGTATGGACTTAACAGAAGCAGAAGATATTAAGAAGAAGTGGCAAGAGCACACAGAAGAACTATACAAAAAAGATCTTCATGACCCAGATAACCACGATGCTGTGATCACTCACCTAGAGCCAGACATCCTGGAATGTGAAGTCAAGTGGGCCTTAGGAAGCATCACTACCAACAAAGCTAGTGGAGTTGATGGAATTCCAGTTGAACCATTTCAAATCCTGAAAGATGATGCTGTGAAAGTGCTGCACTCAACATGCCAGCATATTTGGAAAACTCAGCAGTGGCCACAGGACTGGAAAAGGTCAGTTTCATTCTAATCCCAAAGAAAGGCAATGCCAAAGAATGCTCAAACTACTGCACAATTACACTCATCTCACACGCTAGCTCAGTAACGCTTAAAATTCTCCAAGCCAGGTCTCAGCACTACATGAACCATGAACTCTCAGATGTTCAAGATGGTTTTTAGAAAAGGCAGAGGAACCAGAGATCAAATTGCCAACATCTGTTGGATCATCATAAAAGCAAGAGAGTTCCAGAAAATCATCTACTTTTGCTTTATTGACTATGCCAAAGCCTTTGACTGTGTGGATCACAACAAACTGTGGAAAAGTCTTAAAGAGATTGAACTACCAGGCCACCTGACCTGCCTCCTGAGAAATCTGTATGCAGGTCAGGAAGCAACAGTTAGAACTGGACATGGAACAATAGACTGGTTCCAAATCAGGAAAGGAGTATGTCAAGGCTTCATATTGTCACCCTGCTTATTTAACTTATATGCAGAATACATCACACAAAATGCTGGGCTGGAAGAAGCACAAGCTGGAATCAAGATTGCTGGGAGAAATATCAATAACCTCAGATACACAGACGACACCACCCTTATGGCAAAAAGTGAGGAAGAACTAAAGAGCTTCTTGATGAAAGTGAAAGAGAAGAGTGAAAAAGTTGGCTTAAAACTCAACATTCAGAAAACTAAGATCATCCATCCATTCCCATCACTTCATGACAAATAGAAGGTGCAACAGTGGAAACAGTGGCAGACTTTATTTTGGGGGGCTCCAAAATCACCACAGATGGTGACTGCAGCCATGAAATTAAAAGACTTATGCTCCTTGGAAGAAAAGCTATGACCAACCTAAACAGCATATTAAAAAACAGAAATATTACTTTGCCGGCAAAGGTCCATCTAGCCAAAGCTATGGTTTTACCAGTAGTCATGTATGGATGTGAGAGTTGGATTATAGAGAAAGCTGAGCACCGAAGAATTGATGCTTTTGAACTGTGATGTTGGAGAAGACTCTCAAGAGTCCCTTGGACTGCAAGGAGATCCAACCAGTCCATCCTAAAGCAGATCAGTCCTGGGTGTTCATTGAAGGGACTGATGTTGAAGCTGAAACTCCAGTCCTTTGGCCACATGATGCAAAGAACCGACTCATTGGAAAAGACCCTGATGCTGGGAAAGATTGAAGACAGGAGGAGAAGGGGACGACAGAGGATGAGATGGTTGGATGGCATCACCGATGTGATGGACATGAGTTTGAGTAAGTTCTGGGGGTTGGTGATGGACAGAGAGGCCTGGTGTGCTGCAGTCCATGGGGTCACAAAGAGCTGGACATAACTGAGTGACTGAACTGACTGAAGATATTTGTTGGGGTTATACCCCTCTTAAGCCAGGTTTCAAGCTCAGGTCTCCCTACCTCAAAGTGCACATTTCATGTTACCACAATATCACAACAGAGAATATTGTTCATACCCTGGAAATCTCCTTTGTGCCTCCTCCATGTCATTACCATCTCCAGGTAAACACTGTTCTTGCTCCTATTTTCAGTTCAGTTACTCATATTACCACAGATTAAATTTGCCTGTTTTTGAACTACACATAAACAGAATCATGTACCTTGTATTCTTTGATATCTCACTTTTTTCACTCTTATTTATGAGATTCATCTGTGTTTTTGTGATTGTTGTCATAACTTGTTGATCCCCATTACTATATAGGATTCTACTGTGTGAATATAGTATTGCTTATTTACCCATCCTATTGTTCATTTGCATGTGGGTTGTCCCATTTAGGAATATTATGTATAATAATGCTGCTTCAAGCTTTCTTGACATCTCTTTTGGTGCCCATCTCTTTGCACATCTATACCTAGGAATAAAGCTGCTGAATCATAAGATACAGGTTTGTTCACTTTTAGTAAATAATGTCAAATAGTTTTCCAATTGACATTCTCACTAACACTATGTGAAAGTTCCATTTGCTCCGCATTCTCCACAAATTGGTGTTTCGGTTTCTTTTAAAATTTTAACCATTCTGGTGACTGTATAGTTTTATTACATTGTGGTTATATTTCCTTAATGACTAATGAATGTGAAGATCTTTCTAAGTATTAATTGGCCATTTGATCCATTCCCTCCTTTGTAAAGGGATGTTTTCATATATTGGTTTACTGGAGATCTTTTTACATGTGTTCTGTATGTAAACCCTTTGTTAAATGATTGTATCACAAATATCTTCTTTCATGGTGTGGTTAGCCTGCTCACTCTCTCTGGTATCTTTTCATTCTTAATTGTAATGCTTTTAATAAAGTCCAGCTTATCAAACACTTTTGTTATGATTTTTATATAATTTAAAAAATATTGGCCACCCAAGTGGATAAAAGATATTCTCCTATGCAATGTTTTGACTATTTATTGTTTACCTTCCATGTTTGGATTTACAATTCCACATGAAAAGAATTTTCAAGTATGATGTAAGGTAGGAGTTAATTTTCCCCCCCAAATGGGTATCATATTAACCTCAAAACAGTTATTGATAAAACTGTCTTTTTTACTACTGCACTGAAGCAGTAACTTACTCACATGCATGTGTAGGTCTGCTTCTGAATTCTTTATTCTGTTCCTCTGGCCTGTTTGTCTGTCTTTGCACTCATTCTGCCTACCTTAATTAACATCGCTTTATACCAAGTCTTTATAGTGTAAAGTACGCCAGCTTTGTTCTTCTTCCAGATTGCCTTTGCTATTCTTGCCCCCATAGAATGTTACATGTATTTTAGAATCAGTCTGTCACGTTTTAAAAATTCTGTGAAATTTTAAGTGGATTGCATTGACTCTATAGATCAATTTTGAGAAAATAGACGTCTTTACAAAATTAAACATTTCTGATCTGCAAACACCATGTATTTTTCCATTTATTTAGGTCTTTTTAAATTTCCCACAAAAATGTATAATTGAAAACTGAAGGTCTAGCTGTTTCTGTAGACATAGTTCTAGGTATTTAGCAATTTTAATCCATTATAAAGTTTATAATTTTTAAAACTTTATTTTTGCATTATTTGTGGGTAGTATAGAGAACACAAAAACTTTTATATTGTCCTTGTATCCAGTGTATTTGCTGAATTAGGTTCTTAGTTCTAATCATTATCTATATATTCTTTTTATATTAATCTATATATTCTATATATTCATTTATCTACATATTCTTTATATTCATTTATCTATATATTCTTTTGATACAAAATCATGATGTATCCAAATGATAACAGTGAACATACTTGTCTCACTTCCAGTATCAAAGGGAAAGCTTTCAATGTTTCAACATTAAAGAGATACCCTTTACAAACTAAGATTCCTTTAATCTTACTTGGTGAGAGTTTTAATAATGAACGTAGTTTTAATTTTGTGAAGTACTTTTTCTGCATCTCTTGAGATGATTATACATTTCCTCCTTTATTCTGTTAATGTGGTGAATTATAATAATTGATTCTCTAAGGGTAAGTTAACCTTCCATTCTTGGCATAAAGCCCCATTTGGTCATGATGTATTCTCTCAGCTGCATATGACTAGGTTTGAATTTTTTTAGTTCTTTGGGGTCTATTTTGATTTCTTTTTTGAGTAATGGGTTTAATTTACATATAGATAAAACTTCATTATAATCAGAGAATCTATTCCTTTGAAGTTTCTTGAAACTTGTTTTACTTCTCCATTTATAGTTTATTCTGGTATTTATGTTGTGAGTACATGAAAAGAAAATGCATTCTGCAATTAGAAGTTGCAGAGTTCTATAGATGTCAATTAGGTTGTTTCCTAATTGTGTTGTTCAAATTTTCTGTAATTCTACTGATATTTTATGTATTTATTTTATCAGTTATTGAGAGAGCTTTGGTAAAACCTCACACTTTGTCAGCAAAATTTTCTACTTTTCTTTAATCTGTCATTTTTTGCTTTATTTATTAGGAGGCTATTTTAAGTGTATAATTACTATGTGTTCCTCAGAGGTTGACCCTTCTAATGTTTTGAAATATTCTAACACTTTGAATTGCTTCTTATCCTAAAGTCTGCTTTGTTTGATTTTAGTATAGCTGTAACAATCATTTTGGTTGATGTTTTCTTATGCATGTTGTTCTATCATTTTGCTTCCAATTTCTCTGTACCCTTACATTTAAGATGGATCTTTTATATAAGTAGCATTTAACTGGAATTTTCACTTTTATCCATTTGGACAATAGTTTTTAACTGGCATGTTTAATGCATTTATATTTAAAATAACTACAGATCCATTTGGTTTTAAAATCTAACATTTTATTTGTTTTCTAGTTGTCCCATTTCTTCTCTCATCCTTTAATTTCGCTCTCTTGCCTCTTTTTGGACTAATCAAGAATTTCTCTTATTCCATTCTCCCCTTATATTAATATTAGCTTGTTAGTTATAGATTCTTTTATTAGTCTTTGTGTTTATTCCAAAGTAGTGATTCTCAAATTTTAGCATGCGTCAGAAATATATGGAAAGTATTTGAAAATTCAGGTTTCTGGGCTTCACCTCAGATTTTCTCCTCCAGCAGGTCTAGGGGAAAACCCAAGAAATTGCATTTCTAACAAGTTTCGAGGTGCTGCTGATCTAGCTGGTCCAGGAATCACACTTCAAGATACATCACCCTTGAGATCACGTCTTTGCTTTATTGTTGTTGCTCAGTTGCTAAGTCACTTTTAGCTCTGCAACCCCATGAACGACAGCACACCGTGCTTATCTGTCCTTTATTAGGATCTATTATAAACTACTTTTACTATTTCCCAGAAAATGCAACAATCTTAGCATTCCTTAACTACATTTACTCTTATTTTCATTTTTATACATTTTAATTCTATGTTCTTTTAGAATCCAAAAAATATGATTTTGTGGTGGTTGTTATACACAATAAATATTCATTTAATGTATGCATGCATTTACCTCTGTACAGCTCTTCATTTCTTCTTGCATTTCTGTATTTCTAGCTGAGATTATTTTTCACTTGTCTAAAGAACTCTTTTAGGTATTCATCTTATTGTATCAGTTGGTAACAAAGTCTCTCAACTTATGATTGTTTAAAATGCCTTCATTTTATTTTCATTTTTTTTGAGGGATATTTTTTCTGGGTATCAGACTCTAGAATGGGAGAGATTTTCTTTCAGTTTGATGAATATGTCATTGCAATGTCCTTTTTGCTCCCAGCATTTCTGTTGAGAAGTCAAATGTCAGTCTCATTGTGGCTCCCTTAAGGTTATTGTGTCTTTTTAATATCACCTCTTTTAAGATTTTTCTCTTTATCACTGATTATGATGTGCCTAAGTATAGTCTTATTTATATTTACTCTAGCTTTTAGAGTGCATATTGAATTTGTAACTGGATGACTTCTATCAGCTCTGGAAAATTCTCAGAGAATATCTCTTCAAACATTGCTTCCATCCATTTTATTTCTCTTTTATTTCTGAGTTTATACTTACAGGTTGTAAGAACTTTTCACCATGTTCCAAATGTTTCTTATACCTTTTTTGGCTTTTTCCAGTTTTTTACCTCTTTGTGCTTCATTCTGATATTTTCAGCTAACCTACACTCAAGTTTTCTAATCATTTTTTGATATGATTCTATTCTTCTGTTAAGTTAATCTATTGAATTATTTATTTCTGTTACATTACTCTATTGAATTAATTATTATTTACTGTTGTTTTCAGTTTGAGAAATTTATTTTAATTCTTTATATTTATAGATTCCAGTTCTCTGGTGAACCCTATCTTGTCATCTATTTTTTGCACATATTTATCATAATTATCAAATAATGACACCTGAATTACCTATGGCTCTGCTTCCATTATCTGTTTCCTTGTTTTTCCTTCTAGAATGATGAGTGATTTTTAATTGAATGCTGGACATTATGTATAATAAATTGTAGAGAAATTGGGTAATGTTACTTCCCTGGTGGCTCAGATGGTAAAGAAACTGCCTGCAATGCAGGAGATGCAGGTTTGACCCCTGGGTCAGGAATATCGCCTAGAGAAGAAAATGGCAACCCACTCCAGCATTCTTGCCTGGAGAATTCCTGGGCAGAAGAGCCTGGTGGGCCACAGTCCATGGGGTCACAAAGAGTCAGACAGGACTGAGCAACTAACACTTTCACTTTCATCTCTCTCCACAAGGATTTTAATTTCCTCTGGATGGCAGTTAAAGTAGAAAAGATCACCTTGGCTGAATAATAAGTGAGATAATTTAAGATTTGCTTTTGGTTTTCATGAGTTGACTCTTTTGTAGGCCTTCACTTAATCTCAGGATATAACCTCTATAGGTCTCAGCTGAAAGCCTCAGTGTGTATAAGGCTCTCTTCTGTACTGTGTCCAGCACTCCAATAACTGCTCACCAGCACCTCAAAACTGAAGAAAGTTCTGCATTGCTTTATAGTCTCAACGTTAGCACATGTAATTTAGAAACTGGTGAATGTCTCAAGGTGGAAGCAAGGCAGAATATAGGAGCTTATTTCTCTGAGGCTCCCATTTCTCTGAGATCTTGGTCTGCCACGTCCCAGTTGCCTTGGTAATGCTGAACTCCAGATTTTGTCTTGATAGCCCCATGAGACTGCCAGAATCTCTAATTATTGTTTCCTGCTTAGTCCTTCAGCCCTATTATGCTTATAAATCAGTAAATGTTTCCGGTATAAAAAAATCAGAAAATACTGAACATCACTTTTTCTAGGCTCCTGGCCTCACAATGCCTGGTTGATTTGGTTATTCTCCAATGCCTTCAAGGAACTGTTTGTTTTTCCCTTTTATAGAGCTTTTATTATCTTCATTGGGAAATATATTTTCATATCAGCATATTCTCACACAGTCATAGCCAGAGGTGAAAGTTGATTGGTCATTCTTAAAGTCCCCCAGGTGGCTCTAATACATGATCATAGTTAAGGACCACTGTCCTAACTTATCATACTCTCTCATGCACATGTAATTTCCTCTTCCAGGAACTCCATTGCACATATTCTGCCTGGCTAACCTCTAGAGGAAGCCTTTCCTTGGTTATGGACAGGTGGGGTCAGTGGCCATCCTACATAAGTCTATAAAACATCATGTCTATCCAACTTTATCACTTAATCCATTCTATTCTAATCTGTGAGTTTTTGCACTTATCTCCTCCATCAGATTGTGAGTTTCTTATGAATAAGGACCATCTCACTTTTTTGTTACATCTTGTAAGTACTTGCACAGATGATTTTAAATATCTTATTGCTCATCAGTTCCCACTGTTCCTAACCAACAGTCCTTTTTCTCCCTCTCCAATCCCATGGAATAGCTTTTGGATCCATCCCAACACATCTGTCCTTTTGATCCTCTGAGACCATTGTAACTCCTCACCTTCCCAGACTTAATCAGTATGAAGCATTTCTAATCCTGCTACCAACCTTGAATATCCTTCACACTTCTTCTTTCATTTTCATGTATGTATGGCATTCTCTTTCTGCTAAATATATGTGTTAATGCCTTTTGGGGTGTATTAATTCAGTCAGTCAGTAAGCAAGTATAGAGCTACTAATATATGCACCAGCTGTGAGGGAAGGTATGGAGGATTTCATTATTCAAAGCTCAGCTCAAGGTTATTACTTTTGGAAAATGTCTTTCTAGGTTTGTTATTTTGGGGGATGGTAGTGCTCCTCTACCCAGAGTTCATGGCCTGGTTGGAAAAGTGAAATGACCCCATCCTTCCACTTTGAAAGAGATGAAGAGTACTTCCTGCATTACACTAGCTATTTAGCTAACTGATGAAATAGTGTTATCATATGGGAATTTTTCTAGATATATATTGGGAGAATGGGGGGAGGGGGATCAAAACTTGCTGACAGCCCAAAGAAAAATATCTTCCCACCAGAGCAGCTGTTGCTAAGTTTAGTTAATGCATGTCCTGTCAGTGAGAAAATAAGAGGCTTTCTTAAAATGTCTTTTTTTTGTGATTGCTTGCCTGTTCCAATACTGATTAGCTTGTTCTGTGCATGTATCATTTACAAGGGGTGTGTGTGTGTGTGTGTGTGTGTGTGTGTGTGTGTGTGTGTGTGTGTATGCACGCGCATCGCTAGAGGGAGCAGAAGAAATGGGAGGGAGATTGTCTCTCTCATAGTTGCAACTCCAGCTAGGCTCCTTCTCTGCCCTAACCATAATTCTCCAGTGGTGTCGGAATAGTGCTGTGACAGCAATCGTACTGTGAAGTGGGCTATAGAGAGCATCTAGCCTCTTCCTGGGTTTTAAGTATTAGCATCTTTTTGTGATCCCTTAGGCAAGAAAATGTGGGTCAAGACTATCACTCTGTGATAATCTCCCAAAAGTCAAACTTAGATTCAGTAAAGTAATCCTAGTGAAAGAAAAGAAAGTGAAAGTCATTCAGTCCTGTCCAACTCTTTGCGACCCCATGGACGATACAGTCCATGGAATTCTCCAGGCCAGAACACTGGAGTGGCTAGCCTTTCCCTTCTCCAGGGGATCTTCCCAACCCAGGGATCAAACCCAGATTTCCTGCATTGCAGGCAGATTCTTTACCAGCTGAGCCACAATCCTAGTAGAGAGAGCTATATAATTTCAAAATAAAATATCCAAGCAAGTAGTTGTATTTCTCTTTCCAGAAAGCAGGGAACATAATTTGTTTACCTTTGCACTTCTCATGGGACCCACTGCAGTGATTTCCATTCAAAAATGAGGAAATGAATCCAAATAGTGATAGAAAACAAGAGAGATTGTTATCTGTCTAAAGTGGATGAGGTCTGACCCTGGTCAGTTGTAGGAGAATGTATACTATGAGTTATATGGATTCCTTTTAGACCTGAGAGTGATGAGTGAGTAACCAAATTCCCTTTCAGGCTTCATGTCTTTCTCCTACTCAATTATCTGTATTTCCAGTTTTCTGTAAATTGATACCAACAACCATATTCCAGACTAATACTTGCCAATGACTGTAAGTATGATGCCTTTTTAATGACAAAAATTCCCCTTACCCATACATGTGAGAAGCTATACTTTTAGAATCACTGGTTGAGAAAATACATGACAAAATCAACCATGAGTCAGTTTCTTTTTTAAAAATATTTGAATCAGTACAATATCTGTGCATATTTCAAAGTCAATATAATGTTTGTATGTATGATATAATACATTATGCATATAGACAGTATTTTGCTTCCCTGGTGGCTCAGATGGCAAAGAATCTGACTGCAATGCAGAAGACTTGGGTTCAGTTCCTGGGTCGGGAAGATCCCCTGGAGAAGGGAATGGCTACCCCTTCCAGCATTCTTGCCTTGAGAATTCCATGGACAGAGGAGCCTGGCAGGCTACAGTCCATGGAGTTGCAAAGAGTCGTACTTGACTGACCAACTAACACTAACTCTGGATTTACGGCCCCTTTGAAATAACCCTTACCCTTTGTTCCCTAGTTTTTCTCCCTTTATCCCTTACTGCTCACACTTCCTTCATGTTGTGGCACTCCTACTCAAGGATCTCATCGTTCTTAACTTTGCACTGGATTCCTCTCTCTCCGTTGCCTGGCTCGACTTGTCTGCTCCTCTCCAGTAGCCCTAGTTTAGCCATCCCTTCATTTGAAATCAAATTATTTTTTATATCCATTTGATGACCTCATTAGCTTCATGCAAACTTGGCCCCACTCCTGGCCATCAGCATATCACTTATCTCACCTCAACTAAGCATAATAAAAGGTCTCCTAAAGCTGTCTTCCTTGTCTGGTTGTTTGCCTGTTACAGCCCTAAGTGGCTATTTTGTATACTTGGGGAATTCATCAGTGACTATGTGGGATCTCCAGTGGTAAACATTTCTGTCCTTTGTGAAGAACTCAGGTCTGGGCTCTACAACTTGGAAGAGTGCATACATATTTGTTAGGAAAAGCAAAATTATGAAGGTGGCGGGGGTGGGGGGGGGGGGCACTTGTAATGTCAGGTGTTCCCTATTTACAGAATCTAATTAAGCCACACAAATTAGTTGAGGATATTTTATGGCCTGCAAGGGAGGCTGTCCTGATGTAGGCCAACCCTGACCTAAATCAGAAGAGCCAGGTAAGGAGGGGCTGAACTGTTCCATCCTGCAATCTTCATTCTTGTAGTTTGTTTTCATAGCTTTGCTTCATGGGTACCACAGAACAAACCCACCCCCTCTTCCAGAAGATATTTTCCACAAATTAAATGGCAATTTTTCTGTTCCACTTTTGACTTCTTCCCTTAGGTTTAACCAGGCTTCCCTGGTGGCTCAGATGGTAAAGAATCTGCCTGCAATTCAGGATACAGGGGAGGCATGTGTTCAATCCTTGGATCAGGAAGATCCCCAAGAAAAGGAAATATCAACCCACTACAGTATTCTTGCCTGGAAAATTCCATAGACAGAGAAGCCTGGTGGGCAAGAGTCCATGGTGTCACAGACTCCAAGACGACTCAGCACACACACACACACACACACACACACAGTGTTGTCTGAACTGTGACAAACACAGTGTTTGGGTTGATGTTACATGGGCCTTACTTATGTGCCTTCCAAGATTTCTGAACTTTGGTTTGCTTTTTAAACTGACCCTCAAGGTGTGGGCTGCTTGGCTAGTTACTGACATCCTACCTGTTCCTGACCTCCAGCAATGGCAACACTCCAGGCTCCTGGCTGGACAACCAGGATGACTCAGCGCTTCCAGACAATTTGCTGCATATGCTGCTCCTGACATCTATCTGGTGGCCTCTCTTCGTGAATCTGGCATTGACAAGATCCAAGGTGCCAAGAAAGAAATCAGACAGAAAGATAAGGTCATACCCTAAAAGAAGGTCTATGGAGCCTATAGGAGGCTCCAAGTTTAAATCTGCAAATCTCTGTGGGATTTTCCTTCTTCATGGCTGAGTCCAGAAAAGAAAGTTGACTGAAAGCTGGAGACCACCCCTTGACAAAATATTTTTTTAAATGAAAGTTCTCAACTATTCCTGTTTTTTTGGCTTATAGCTATGTGGTATTTCAGAGATTTCTTGTTCTTAAAATCTGTTAGCAATCCCCAAATCTACAAACAGGCTTTCGAAGATGGGGGTGGGGGGAGGCAGCAAGAAAGATTGTTTCAGGAGCAATCCCTCTGAAAGGAAAAGCCGAAACCTAAATTGGATACAGCTGAAAATATCTCAATCCTGCACGATTAGTCTTGACACAAGCCCTGCAGCAGAAGCATTCTGTGTGTTAAAGGAATTACTCCAAAGGTTTTTCTTTTCTTATTGCCCACTTATTTTTCTGAAAAGCCATCTTCTGCAATTCTGTGTTTTACACTAATGCAAAGCCTTCTGGGGTTATTGTCCTATATGGATTCCAACAGGAGACATTTTCCTGGAGGCCATGATTAAACAGGCTCCCTGGAACTTTGGCTTACCTGAGCCAGCATGAGGCATCAACACTTCAGGAATACTCAGCCCCAGCCAAGGAGCCCTGAGTGACCACAGTGAGACAAAAAATCAGCCACATGGGAACTGAATAGGGCCAATCACATCATTGCTTTGTCCTCCAGGGAGCAGTCTTGATTTCCTATTTCACCTCTTTGGGTTTGTAATGATCTAATACCCAAACCGGAGCTTCCCTGGTAGCTCAGATGGTAAAGCGTCTGCCTACAATGTGGGAGACCCAGGTTCGATCCCTGGGTCAGGAAGATCCCCTAGAGAAGGAAATGGCAACCCACTCCAGTATTCTTGCCTGGAAAATCCCATGGACTGAGGATCCTGGTAGGCTACAGTCCATGGGGTTGCAAAGAGTTGGACACGACTGAGCGACTTTATTTTTTTTTTACTTTAATACCCAAACCATCACCACTTCCTCCTTGCAGTTCCTCAAATTTTAGAGCTTTGCAGACAGGGGTGTTGTTTGCTGGATTCTGATCCAAGTCAATGGGATAATCTGTCTACTCTCATTCTTAAGAATCTCTGTTCTCACCTCTGTTTGGATGTCAACTTTTCAGATTTACCAAACAGCAGCAAGCTGAAAATGGGTTTGAATAGAAAATGAGAGAAATGGAACTTTGGTTAATCAGGATGTTTGCGCTTTTTTTTTTTTTGCTCTTATTTTTAAAAAGGCTTGAGTCATACTGGATGCCTTAAAACCACATAGATCACGGGACATCAACAAAAGAAGGGACAGTATTTGGCAATCCAGTCAAATTCAAACCCCTCCGCAGGGCCCCCCAAAATGCTGGTTCACATCTTCCAAACACCAAAAAAATTCACATTATAAAACCAGCCAGATCTAATCTAAACTTTCCTAGTTGTTCCAGCAATCCATAGTTATTGTACTCTGCCAAGAGGACTTTTCCTCAGGCACACTCTTCAGGAGAATCATATAATCTATTGGCATAATGGTCCTTTTTCAAGAGAAGTATTTCATTTTAATAAAAATGTGTACCACCATATTTAATCAATCAGGCTGATTGACAACAGCAATCGCTGAGTCTTGCAGCAGATGCTGCTGCTACCTCATTCTCATTCCAGTTTCGTTTCTCAATCAAATCCATGTGTAAAAAACATAATGTGCTGCCAACACAATGTAATAAAACCTCAGCTGAAATGCACACCAGCACGACAGAAACTGATAAGTCCAAGTATGGGAAAAGTTAACTTCAGAAAAATCACTTCTGACACCCAAGTGCTCAAGGTTTATGGACAAGAGATGCATCATCTCACTAGAGCTAACATGCATAGACCAAATTCATGGATTTGTCCTGAAACGGAAAATAATAATCTCTAAAGCAACATTTTCCAAATGCTGGCAGAAAAATCCTTTTTAAGCAGCCCAGAAATCATCCTTAAAATTGGCTGAGTTTGTTTGAGATGCACCATTTGTGTCACAGAGCAGTAAATTAGTACTTGAGCAGTATTTTTTTTTTTTTTATGGTGGTGCAGACTGGTTAAAGATGATGTATCACTGGTTGTCACAGATTGAACCAGCAGTTTTCAAAGTTAATGATTCATAAAGGAATAAAGGTAACCTAATTACAGCAGTACCAGGACAGAACCCAGTTACTGCACTCAAATTCTGAGCTCCAAATTTCGGACTGGGAGAATTCTGCATACTTCTGCGGGACTTCATTCATGCAAAAGGGTGAGTTAGGGAGCAGACTTATAAGTGCCTAGAAAGGGGGATAGATCTGCTGTAGTTATTATAGTAATTATACTATGAAATCTGTGATTATACCTTATTGACTTGTGTTCTCCAAAATTTACATTCCCCCAGAACCTCATCATGTGAGCTTACTCGGAAATAAGGTCTTTGCAAATGTAATTAGTGCCCTTATAAGACTGCCTTATAAGGACTGGTGCCCTTACAAGAAAGCCAAGTGAATACACAGACATATATACAAAATGCAGTGGGAAGACAGACTTGTCAAGACAGAGACAGAAGTTAGAGTGATGCAGTTACAAACCAAGGAGATTCAGGGGCTTCCGGCACCACCAGAAAGAAGCAAAGCATGTGTGGCACAATGCAGCAATGCCAACATTTGAGCAATAATTGGCAGTAATTTCTTCCAAGAAGTTCATTCACAGTTGGACATAATATGACCAAATAGTGTCACAAAAGCATCTGGCTTCACAGAATGGCTGTAGTCACAAGTAACATTTAGCAATGAAATACAGGAAGTCAACTTTTTTTCAAGGTGGCACTTAATATAGGAGTTGTTCCTATCAAAAATTAGGAAAGTCTACAAAATCTTTCTGCAGGAGGCACTTCCACAAGAAAACCCCTATAGACAGTTGTAGCAGGCCACTGGGGTTATAGAATTTGTGCAGTTGTTATGTGCCAAACTGATTGGGGTAATCACAGCTAGAGCTCTAGAACACAGCTGACAGAGATGCACTCTCAATAACAATCTCAAGCAACTGAACCAGAGTGAGAAGCCTGCATGGTTAGCACATCAACCTTTGCAGAAGGCTGTGACCAGCCCACTGTGAACTGACCTAGATCCATGTGGGATGTAGAAGAAAGTTCAGGAGAGGCACAGTCCTGAAGAGTTACACAGGATACAGTAAGCCATCGTGGAACCCTAGGACCCTGCTGTGGTTACATTTGCATCTAGTTACTGCACATGCATACCTGTCTCAAGCTTATCGTTGGTAACCTATCCAGGGTTCCTTTTGCACTGTGGGTTTGGTTCTTCTCAACTCAGTATCTCTTGACTTTATGAGGTCCTCAGAAAAGAAGCATTTTTGATGCAGTGAAATAAAAACATCTGGTCCACAATCCAGATGAAAACCACAGTCAAGAAACGTACAACTCAAGTACACATGCCTTTTATAGAAGAACGCAGCCTAAATGAGAACTTTTGCTGAGTCTGGGAGCAGGAATATGATTCTCTTGAAAAGAGAATGGATCCATCATCCATCAGGGAAATCTATAAATCTACAACTTATTTGTAGTCTCCCTTTCCCTTGTCTGATCACATAGAAAAATGTACTTCAATATTTATAAGGATTTACATTCTCCCAACTCAAAAAGCATTATGCATAATCCACTCCAGATGAACACTTACCTGGCCACTGAAGAGGGTACTATGGACTTTCTGAGACATTTGACAGTAATCATTAGCTTCAACCCCTTTCTGGGTCATCACTGTCCATAGTGTTCAGAATAAGTATCTAAAGACTGCCTCGGCTCTCTTCTGGGACCAATGGAAAGCAAAGGATCAATCTATAAAGAGCTTTGAATGCACAAAGCAACAGGGTTTTGAAATACATTTTGGCTGTTCTATGCCTAAGGCCAGAGGCACCAGACCTCCATAGTAACTGGGTGGTAACCAGGTCGTATACCTTCCAATGTCTTGGATCTCACAGACGTGTTATGAGGGCACTAGTTACTTACTGGATATAGGGGTGATTTTTACACAATTAGGCTCTTTGGTTAGCATTTATTTGCCAGTCTCAGTCCTCAGGCTCCTAATTATTACTATAACCAGCACATACAGTTTTCCCAACCCCCTCCCCCACCAGTATAAACACACACTGTGTTCAGAAATGCCTGGAATCATTTGTTGGCCCCTTGTCCCTCTCATTGATCATATATCCACTTACGTCCCACATTTCAGGAATTAGAGTGGCTTAACCAAGATCTTCGGAGAAGGCAGTGGCACCCCACTCCAGTACTCTTGTCTGGAAAATCTCATGGACGGAGGAGCCTGGTAGGCTGCAGTCCATGGGGTCGCTAAGAGTCAGACACGACTAAGCAACTTCACTTTCACTTTTCACTTTCATGCATTGGAGAAGGAAATGGCAATCCACTCCGGTGTTCTTGCCTGGAGAATCCCAGGGACAGGGGAGCCTTGGTGGGCTGCCATATATGGGGTTGCACAGAGTCGGGCACGATGAAGTGACTTAGCAGCAGCAGCAACCAAGATCTTTGATTTTCGACACACAGCTGATGGGAAAAGGCTCTACCTCCACGTCCCACTTGCCCAAAGTTTTGACAACCCCAAAGGGATACCCAAACTTGTAGAAAGAGGAAGAGCCAAGAGATTTTGTCCTGAGTGGACCTCAGTAGGAAGGGGGAAGGTCTAATTCAGCAGCCAACGTGATAAAAGCTAGAGTCAGAGGCTTAATGGATAGCTCTAGGTAGAAGAGGACTAAGGATCCTAGCCACACAGGAACGTCTAGGACACTAGAAAGCCAGCAACCTCCTAAGAACGCATGAACTTGGTGCTCCCTACCTCTCACCTTCCAACAAGTGGGTGGTATGTCAGCAGGGCATAAACACGAGATTTGCTCTGCACCCCTCATCAAGGACATGCATGAGAGCTGAGCCCTGCCACCCAGACACTGCCTAGGGACACCTCCTGATGCCTAGAAGGATTTTGTAAACCAAGAATGAGAAGCAGAGAGCTGTGGAGAGACTACTAGACTAGGATCCAGGAAACAAATCACCTAGTTACTCACTCTGGTAAAGTGCCTTAATTTTCTCATATATACAACAGAAGCAACACTTGTCCAGATAGGACTGTGAGATGGAAGAACTCAGCCCTCGGGTTTGACAGCCTTGATTTTGCAAGTTAGCTCTGCTATTTCCTAGCTCAGTATGTTGGACATTTAATTCTGAGTTGTAGTTTCCTTGTCTGTGAAAATGAGGGTCATAACTGAATATAATGAATCACATGTATGAAGTCTCTGGCTTAGAGAAGTTTTAGAGGCATCACAGGAAAAATCTTAAGGTGACTGTCTCAGAGTATGAATCATAGACTGCCACACTGACATTTCAGAGGCTTCTACTTCAAGATGGCAAACCTTCAAGAATGGGACTTCCTTCCTTCCTACAATCCTTTCAAAATGACAGATTTTTTTTTAATCATAAAATAAATAATTGTTGTTGTTCAGTTGGTCAGTCATGTCCGACTCTATGCAACCCCATGAACTGCAACACTCCAGGCTTCCCTGTACTTCACCATCTCCCGGAGCTTGTTCAAACTCATGTCCATTGAGTTGATGATGCCATCAACCATCTCGTCCTCTGTGGCTATAAATAATAAAATAAATAACAGTGAAGAGAATAAAAGGGATGCTGTCTTGAAAAAGAAATTTTAACAGATTTCAGGAAAACAAAACTACAGCAAATGTCAATACACTAACAGGCAGACCCAAATGGAGGTGTCCACAGCTCAAAATACACAGGATGGGTGATGATGGAGGAAGGCGTGCATCTTCCAGGCAGGACCCTGGGCTTAACTCACCCACCCCCCAGAAAGCAAGTTTTCCCTCTAAAGGAATTTAATTGCTTTATTTGGGGAAGAACAGGACAGGTGACAAATGTGTTGACATCCCAGATTCAGGCCTTCTTGTTTAGGGATACACTGGAAGGAAGCTTGCTTGTATGACTTGCTTCCACACACAGAAACTGATAGCATTTCTGCTCCACATTCTTAAAAATGAGTTGACAGCTAAACACGGACAAACATTTGAGGGGGAAAAAAGATAGACAAATACCTCATAAAGCATGATTTCTATTTGTGCATGCTCAGTTACTTTAGTAGTGTCCAACTCTTTGCGACCCTAAGGACTGTAGCCTACCAGGCTCCTCTGTCCATGGGATTCTCCAGGAAAAAATACTGGAGTGGATTGCCATGCCCTCCTCCAGGAGATTTTCCCCACCCAGGGATCAGACTGGAGTCTTTTAGGTCTCCTGCATTGGCAAGTGGGATCTTTACTACTAGCGCCACCTGGGAAGCCCCCATTCCTACTTATTCATCTTCAAATATTATCTGACAACTATTGATGAACAGATATTTGAGAAAAAAATTTTAAAATACACCATAAGAGACAGAATTCAAACAGCCAGAGACTTGAAAACACTTTATATCCATAAGGTGAAATCAGAAAATGAGGATTTTTTTTTAATTAAAATAAGAGAATAGCAAATATTGCTGGGAAATTAAGTTGTCAAAAAAATTTTTTAATTAATAGAAAGACTAGAAGATATAGTTGAGAAAACTTCCTATAACAGTAAACAAAACAACAAAAGAAGGATAATAAAAGATTGAAAAAGAGAAATGAAGCATAAATTCAGGAGGTATAATAGCCAATTAAGAAAATTTACAAAAGGGTAAGGGGAAATTAGGGAAGGAAGGTTATGAAAGAAACAATAAAGAAAATTCCAAAGACTGAAGAGAAACACAAATATTAATCAGAATTAATTAAAAGAATGAAAACCTTGATGTACCATGCTGAACTATCATGTCACCCAGGATATCATTCTTGAGATTGCAGGGTTGAGGAGCTGTAAACAGGTAATTCTAAGGGGATTTGAATCAAAATGGATCAGACTACTTATCAGCGACCAAGGACACACGACCATAATCAAGGCTTCAAAATATGAAGATAAAAACTTTGGACCTGGAGTTCTATATCTAGTTTCAGTTCAGTTCAGTCACTCAATCTTGTCCAGCTCTGCGACCCCATGTACTGCAGCATGCCAGGCTTCCCTGTCCACCACCAACTCCTGGAGTTTACCCAGATTCATGTCCATTGAGTCGGTGATGCCATCCAGCCATCTCATCCTCTGTCATCCCCTTCTCCTGCCTTCAGTCTTTCCCAGCATCAGGGTCTTTTACAATGAGCCAGTTCTTCACATCAGGTGGCCAAAGTATTGGAGCTTCAGCTTCAGCATCAGTCTTCCAATGAATACTCAGGACTGATTTCCTTTAGGATGGACTGGTTGGATCTCCTTGCTGTCCAAGGGACTCTCAAGAGTCTTCTCCAACACCACAGTTCAAAAGCATCAATTCTTTGGCACTCAGTTTTCTTTATAGTCCAACTCTCACATCCATACATGACTACTGGAAAAACCATAGCTTTGACTAGATGGACCTTTGTTGACAAAATACTGTCTCTGTTTTTTAATCTGCTGTCTAGGTTGGTCATGGCTTTTCCTCCAAGGAGCAAGCGTCTTTTAATTTCATGGCTGCAGTCACCATCTGCAGTGATTTGGAGACCCCAAAAATAAAGTCTGACACTGTTTCCACTGTTTCCCCATCTATTTGCCATGAAGTGATGGGACCAGATGCCATGATCTTAGTTTTCTGAATGTTGAGTTTTAAACCAGCTTTTTCACTCTCCTCTTTCACTTTCATCTAGAGGCTCTTTAGTTCTTCCTCACTTTCTGCCATAAGGGTGGTGTCATCTGTGTATCTGAGGTTATTGATATTTCTCCCGGCAACTCCTGCAGCTCAATTCCAGAAAAATAAATGACCCAATCAAAAAATAGGCCAAAGATCTAAACAGACATTTCTCCAAAGAAGACATACAGATGGCTAACAAGCACATGAAAAGATGCTCAACATCACTCATTATCAGAGAAATGCAAATCAAAACCACAATGAGGTACCATTACATGCCAGTCAGAAAGGATGCTATCCAAAAGTCTACAAGCAATAAATGCTGGACAGAGTGTGGAGAAAAGGGAACCCTCTTACACTGTTGGTGGGAATGCAAACTAGTAGAGCCACTATGGAGAACAGTGTGGAGATTCCTTAAAAAACTGGAAATAGAACTGCCATATGACCCAGCAATCTCACTCCTGGGCATACACACCGAGGAAACCAGAACTGAAAGAGACACGTGTACCCTAATGTTCATCGCAGCACTGTTTATAATAGCCAGGACATGGAAGCAACCTAGATGCCCATCAGCAGATGAATGGATAAGAAAGTTATGGTACATATACACAATGGAATATTACTCAGCCATTAAAAAGAATACATTTGAATTAGTTCTAATGAGATGGATAAAACTGGAGTACATTATACAGGGTGAAGTAAGCCAGAAAGATAAACACCAATACAGTATACTAACACATATATATGGAATTTAGAAAGATGGTAATGATAACGCTATATGCAAGACAGAAAAAGAGACACAGATGTACAGAACAGACTCTTGGACTCTGTGGGAGAAGGCAAGAGTGGGATGATCTGAGAGAACAGCCTCGAAACATGTATATTATCAAGTGTGAAACAGATCGCCAGCCCAGGTTGGATGCATAAGACAAGTGCTCGGGGCTGGTGCACTAGGATGACCCAGAGGGATGGGATGGGGAGGGAGGTGGGAGGGGGGTTCAGGATGGGGAACACATGTAAATCCATGGCTGATTCATGTCAATGTATGGCAAAAACCACTACAATATTGTAAAGTAATTAGCCTTCAACTAATAAAAATAAATGAAAAAAAAAAGAAAGAAAGGTAAAGAAAAACATCTATTTCTACTTTATTGACTATGTCAAAGCCTTCGACTATGTGGATCACAATAAACTGTGGAAAATTCTGAAAGAGATGGGAATACCAGACCACCTGACCTGCCTCTTGAGAAACCTATATGCAGGTCAGGAAGCAACAGCTAGAACATGGAACAACAGACGGGTTCCAGATAGGAAAAGGAGTACATCAAGGCTGTATATTGTCACCCTGCTTATTTAACTTATATGCAGAGTACATCATGAGAAACGCTAGGCTGGAAGAAGCACAAGCTGGAATCAAGATTGTGGGGAGAAATACCAATAACCTCAGATATGCAGATGACACCACCCTTAAGGCAGAAAGTGAAGAGGAACTAAAAAGCCTCTTGATGGAAGTGAAAGAGAGTGAAAAAGTTGGCTTAAAGCTCAACATTCAGAAAACTAAGATCATGGCATCTGGTCCCATCACTTCTTGGGAAATAGATGGAGAAACAGTGGAAACAGTGTCAGACTTTATTTTGGGGGGCTCCAAAATCACTGCAGATGGTGACTGCAGCCATGAAATTAAAAGGCGCTTACTCCTTGGAAGGAAAGTTATGACCAACCTAAATAGCATATTAAAAAGCAGAGACATTACTTTGCCAATGATGGTCCATCTAGTCAAGGCTATGGTTTTTCCAGTGGTCATGTATGGATGTGAGAGTTGGACTGTGAAGAAAGCTGAGCGCCGAAAAAGTTGATGCTTTTGAACTATGGTGTTGCAGAAGACTCTTGTGAGTCCCTTGAACTGCAAGGAGATCCAACCAATCCATTCTAGAGGAGATCAGTCCTGGGTGTTCATTGGAAGACTGATGCTGAAGCTGAAACTCCAGTACTTTGGCCACCTCATGAGAAGAGTTGACTCATTGGAAATGACTCTGATGCTGGGAGGGATTGGGGGCAGGAGGAGAAGGGGACGACAGAGGATGAGATGGCTGGATGGCATCACCAACTCGATGGACATGAGTTTGAGTAAACTCCAGGAGTTTGTGATGGACAGGGAGGCCTGGCGTGCTGCGATTCATGGGGTTGCAAAGAGTCAGACATGACTGAGTGACTGAACTGAACTTGCATGAAATGTTCCGTTGGTATCTCTAATTTTCTTGAAAAGATCTCTAGTCTTTCCCATTTTATTGTTTTCCTCTATTTCTTTGCATTGATTGCTGAGGAAGGCTTTCTTATCTCTCCTTGCTATTCTTTGGAACTCTGCATTCAAATGGGTATATCTTTCCTTTTCTCCTTTGCCTTTCGCATCTCTTCTTTTGAGCTATTTGTAAGGCCTCCTCAGACAATAATTTTGTGTCTTTGCATTTCTTTTTCTTGGGGATGGTCTTGATCACTTCTTCCTGTACAGTGTCACAAACCTCCATCCATAGTTCTTCAGGCACCCTATCAGATCTAATCCCTTGAATCTATTTGTCACTTCCACTGTATAATCGTAAGGGATTTGATTTAGGTCATACCTGAATAGTCTAGGGTTTTCCCTACTTTCTTCAATTTAAGTCTGAATTTGGCAATAAGATGTTCATGATCTGAGCCACAGTCAGCTCCCTGTCTTGTTTTTGCTGACTGTACAGAGCTTAACATCTAGATTAAGACTGAGAAAAAGACAACTTCCTTTTCAGACATTCAGTTCTTCGTAATATTTTGTTTCTTGCATATATTTTCTAAAAAAATTTGGGATATGCTCCCAAAAGAGGGATTGGGTTAGAGGAGAGTGGGCAAAACCAAGAAAGGGAGAATTACAGAGTGTAGAAAATTGTAAAGCTCACTAGGATTACAGTGAAAAGAAGCCCCTGGCAGTAAGTCTGCCACAAGCATTGAAAGCAATTTTAAAAACTTGTTGAGTTTCAAGAACATTGTCTTAAGAAAAATAAAAAGAATTTCAAGAAATTAATAGACTGACTATAGAACTAGATGGTACTTGTAATATAAGAAGAATATATGTGGTTTTTCTTCCTATAAGGAAAAAGTAAAAAGTCACGGAAATGAAATTTTCACTAAATAATTATGGCCAAAATAGAAAATGAACCAAAATGTGGTGTAAATTTAAACAGTTTTGAGAGGAAGGAAAAAGTACTTTTGACTCTGATGTTAAGAGTATTCTTTTGACTAAGCAAAGGGTCTGTAACATTGGACCTGTGAAAAAAATGCACAGTACTTAGTTCTGCACTAAACAATATCATCATAATGTAAACACTGATTCCGCTGTTGCTGTTGTTCAGTTGCTAAGCCGTTCCTGACTCTGTGTGACCCCATGAACTGCAGTATGCCAGACTCCTCTGTCCTCCACTGTCTCCCTGAATTTGCTCAAATTCATGTCCATTGAGTTGGTGACACTATCAGACTATCTCATCCTCTGCCACCCTCTTCTCCTTTTGCCTTCAGTCTTTCCCAGCATCAGGATCTTTTTCAGTGAGTCACATCAAGTGGTCAAAGTATTGGAGCTTCAGCTTCAGCATCAGTCCTTCCAATGAATATTCAGGGTTGATTTCCTTTAGGTTTGAATGGTTTGATCCCGTTGCTGTCCAAGAGACTCTCAAGACTCTCAAGCAGCACAATTCGAAAGTATCAGTTCTTTGGTGCTCAGCCTTCTTTATGGTCCAACACTCATATCCATACATGACTACTGAAAAAACCACAGCTTTGACTAACTATTAGAGACCTTTGTTGGCAAGGTGGTATCTCTGCTTTTTAATATGCTGTCTAGGTTTGAAGGCAGGAGGAGACTGAAGGCAAGAGGAGACGGGGACAACAGAGAATGAGATGGCTAGATGGCATCACCAACTCAGTGGACATGATTTTGAGCAAGCTCCAGGAGTTGGTGATGGACAGGGAAACCTGGCGTGTTGCAGTTCAGGGGGCCACAAAGAGTCAGACATAACTGAGCAACTAAACTGAACTGAACTAGGTTTCTCATAGCTGATTAGCGGCATTTTAATATTTAGAAACATTCATAGACAAATCATAGACAACTGAGTGGTTACAAAACAGAATGTAAATGTTATCCACATTGCTAAAGTAAAAGAAATGGACAGACATAAGGAGATGAAAAGGGGTGGGGGGAAGAGAGGGAAGGACTAGGAAGGTAATACATTCATTTTGCAAAATGAAAGGTTAAGAGACACAGTAGAAAGCAATAGACAAAAAATAGAACTTTACATATATATTATTTAAAGCTACATGGTAACTAGTAGAAGAAGTTAGAAATATTAGTATAACTATCAAAAATCATCTCTCTGCCCTTTTTCCTGTCCCTCTTCTCATTCTGGGACTTCCACAATGCATATATTGGTCTGCTTGTTGGTGTCCTACATATTTCTTGGGCTCTGTTCAATCGTTTCCAATCATTTTTCTTTCTGCTCCTCAGATGCAATAATTTCCTTTGGTAATTTTTCCACTAGGAAAGAGGAAATGAATATTTCTGCAGTGTGACTATGTGCCAGGTACTGTGCTAGACGCTTTACATCTGTCATCAGAGTTGACACTCACAACAATTCTATGGGCTGAGTACTTTTTACTCCCATTAGAAATTAGACCATAGAGGTTTATAGTTTAACCTGACAAAAGCCACTCAGCATTTAGCCAGGCCAGGCTAACATCTAGGCTGACTGATGACCAAAGCCATGTTGTTAGGCATCTAGAATTGAAACCAGTGGTGAAACAGGGTAAACCATCAATGTGAACATGGTTTATAAATGTTTAGCTATCATAAAGAGCATTCCAGAAAAATGTATGAACCAACAGAGAATTATGTAACCGAAGATTGGAACCTGGCATGATTCCACTCACAAAATATTTCCACAACCTTCAAAGCAAGACATTAATTAATTAAATACAGTTTCACTTGCTGAAAACTAGTAACTAAAGAATTAATAATAATTTCTCCTGAATAAAAAGTGAGATACATGTTGTGTACATACTAGACACAAGAAGTATTGGATCCCTTATCTTCTTAGTTAACATCAACATTTTTAATGCTATAATCTTCTAAATACAAATAGCAAGGAAGGGATAGGAGAGATGACAGGGACAAGAAAATCCCTGATTAGGAGATAATTTGTTTAAAAAGGAGGGAGTCTTTTACATGTATTTCCTTTTTATCACTATCTATCATGTAGGAAAGCTTCTGAAAATCACAAAACTTATCTGAAAATCTGTCTATTTATAGGCAAGATCTCATATCAAGAGGAGTTAAACCTAGTAACACATTTGTGGTGAACTATTCATAAGGTTTTGTGGGCCTTCTGGAATGTTCATGCCCCAGGCAGCCTGGGGTTCCCACTCACATTATTCTCCCAAGTGATAAGGCACATGACATCAGGTATTAGGTAGCTATTGTTGTAAAACAAAAGACTGTTTAGAACCTAAAACAATAAACATTTATTTCTCACATGGCTGCAATGCTCAGTGATGATCAAAACCAGCTTGACTGGACAGTCTTACTGATCTCAGCTGGGATCTCAGTGTGGCTAGGGGTTGGCTAATCGAGGCTGGACTTGGCTGAAGTGACTCAGCTCCATGCGTCCTCATTGTCTTCTGGAAGCCATGGGCTAGCTCAGGCATGCCCCAATAATGATAGAAGCAATACCAGAGATAGAAAATGAAGAGGCTCTTGAGGTTTGGTCTCAGAATTAGCACACTATTTCTTCTGTTGTATTCTATTGGCCAAAATAAGTCACAAAGCTGAGCCCAGAATCAGAGTGGGAAAGTGCTGCATGGCAATGAGGATGAATATAGTCACACGAGCATTAAGGCAGTCTAGGCCCTGGAGTAGAAAATGGCCACAACCGACTCCAGCATCCTCGCCTGGAAAATTCCACGGACAGAGGAGCCTGGCGGTCTACAGTCCACAGAGTCTCAAAATGTTGGACACAACCTAGCAACTGAGCCTACCGCAGTTTACCACCCCCAGTCACACCTAATCTGCTAAAGACTTACCTTCCCAGTTTGGCTAAAAAGAGGTTCCTTGAGGGCAATAACTATACACATTTATCATCTTTTTATCTTTACAATTACTTTGCAAAATATTAACAGGGTCTTTATTATATAGATGAGGATATCAAGGTTCAAATAATGAACATCTGTCATTTTACATATATAGCCCTGGAATCTGAATTTATCAATTGCTAAAGTGCTCTAGTCATTTTGGGCTAAAGACAAGTGCCTGATTAGTGGTCCAGATTCCTGCCACACTTTGTCCTTGTAATTGTACCAAGTGAGTGGCTCCTGGCTTAGATCACTAACACTTGTATTCTATGGAAAACCAGACTCTGAGGGAAAAAAATAACCAATATTCTGAGTACAAGGTACTTTGATTGTCTTGTTGAGTTTGGGATTATACACTTACCATGAAGCCTCAAAAACAGGTTTGTAGTCTTTACAAAGGGCGAAACAGATTTTCCTTTCCTTTCTTTTAGAGAGCTGAGTGTTGGGTAGTTGCACTGGGAGCCACTCTTGACACCCTATAATGAAACTACCTCAGACCTTGAGGATCTTTCTGTGGAGGCAATCAGGAAGGTGGGATTTGGGAGATGTGTCCAGCTCTTCAGCAGAGGTGCTACTGTGCCCACCCTGGGGGAGGCTTGAGAAACTGTGGGAAGAGTGACTGACACCCAGGAACCTCAATGGCAGGACTGGGCAGGAGGCAGGAGTCCTGGCCAGCTCCCCGACCACACACACACAGTACACCTCTGCCTGCCATCCACACTATATGCCACCCTCTGAGCACATCACAGGCTGAAGGAGCCAAGCTTCAGCCACGCTTAACCTTCACCTGCCAGCACCATGCTACGCATGAAAAATATCAAAGTGAATCATGAATGATGCTTGCATTTAAAGAGCTCACAGAGAAATGGGCACATAAGGGTCATCAAAGCTCCCTGGGAGAGGCAACTTGCAGTACAAGGGAGAACTGGCTAGACAAAATCTGGAAAAGAGACTTCCAGACAAAGAGAAGATGCTGACTGAGTCTCAGCTATTAAAATCCCCAAATTCCAAAGGCATGAGTACTGTAGTCTGAATAGCTAGTTTCCATACCGTCACTGGCTTCCCTGATAGTTCAGTTGATAAAGAATCCGCCTGCAATGCAGGAGACCCCAGTTCGATCCCTGGGTTGGGAAGATCTGCTGGAGAAGCGACAGGCTGCCCACTCCAGTGTTCTTTGGCTTCCCTGGTGGCTCAGCTGGTAAAGAATCTGCCTGCAATGTGGGAGACCTGGGTTCAATCCCATGTTTTCTGAGGGCACCAAGGACCTACATTGGAAGGCTCCCCCTGACTGCAATGGGAAGGACAAATTGGGAGGGGGAGCATGGGCTACAGTGAAGGTCGGGGCTATCACAGAAGTCTAACTACTGTTACTGAATCTGAGAGTAGACTATGCCAATTTACTGGAAAGCCTGAAAACTATTAAGATACAGAGATTGATGAAAGAGAATGAAGAAAAGAAATCAAGCATAACTACTGGATCCTGGCTTAGGTGATTGAAGGGTCAGGGTGGCATGCAGCAGGGCATGAGGAGGAAGACCCGGAAGGTACTACTTAAGGAAGGGCACAGGAAGCAGAACCTGGAGAAAACAGCTGAAGAGTGAGCAAGAGAGGATGAGGGAAAACAAGCCAAAAGCCCAAGGGAAGGTGAAGGGTGAAGGATTTAGGTTGGACACCAAGAATTTACTTCCAACTGAGTCCTGAGTACTTGAACCCAAGCTTGGATGTCTAAAACATAGAGCTTTTCCTTGCAATTCAAAAAGTCCTTCCTTTCAGTCTTATTTTTTCCAAGTCTCCATGTTCCAAGATTTCACATTTCACTACCCCACTCATTTAGTATGTTTAATTAATTTCTCAATACCTTTGTGGACGCATTACTGCTTTCTGCACACATAGACATACTAGGATGAAGGAGGAGGTTCTGCTGATTGGTATTTGTAATGTGCTGAGACTGATGAATGAACTCATACACACACCGTCACCATCACCAATAATAATAACAACTTCTATTACCAAGTGAGAGTCTCACCTCCTGTTTATTGAGCATCTATTATGTACGAGGTCTTCAATTATGAATTTTATAAACATGGCCAATAAACAGAGTAGAAATAACGTTTCTCTTTTATAGAGGGAACAAGTAAGACTTCGAGAAGTGAGTGGCTGAAGATCACAGAGTAAATAATAAAAAGTAGTGAGACATAAGTGTACTATCCACCAAGGGGAGAACCCTTATAAAACATTTGTGTGCCTAAATGACTGACTTCCTTGATTTCCTTGTTATGATTTGTGGGGAGAGGAGGAGTTTGGGAGGGGGGAGGGAGCAGAGCAAAGGAAACAGAACTAGTGGAATCGGGTCAGGAAATTGCTGTTCCTGAGCCCAGGATTGTAAATTGCTGGCTATGTGTTCAGACACTCCATCCTGCACAATCTCTTTCAGAAACTAATAAGTACATGAATGTTTTTCATTTGCCGTAGAAATTTATCCAAAGAAACAGAACATCCTGATGCAAAAATTCCTGGCCAGCTTTGAAGAGCATAACTTACAAATCATTTATTTGTTCATTTAAAATTTGTTCAAATATTTACCAAGCACTTACTGGATGCCAAGCATTGGGCCGGGTCCTAGGGATTCAAGGGCAGACATACCCACCACACCAGCATGGGAGAAAGAACAGACAGTGCCCTACTTGAACTGTCTTTGTGGAGGGGACTTAAAGGATGAGAGAGGTTGAGGAGAGGTGGAGGGCTTTGTGTGCAGCGGGGCCACCTGAGCCAAGGACCTTTGCTCTAAAGCGGAATTTTCACCACTCCTCCCCACCTGCATGCCATGTGGGCAGGCTCACACGGCCTGACCTCTCTGGCATATCACAGGGTCTTCCTGTGGGATTCTTCTGCACCTTACGCCAATCTGTAGGAGCACCTGCGAACAGACAGTAGGTATGAGCAGAGCTCTCTGGTCTGCCAGGAGCAAGGATTATTTCAGCTCTGTGTCCCTGGTGCAGCACAGAGCAGGTCTTCAGTAGACACAGTGGGATATTCACAGCATACTGAGCAGGTTTAACACACAGCAGGACCCTTTGGGTAGTCCTGGGCCACACTGCCCATTTAGCCACTTTACAGTTCCTCTTTGAGGAAGCAGTTTGGAGATAATAGAAAGTCTGGAGACCCAGGCTCTGCCAGAATTACTTCAGCACACCACTTAAGGTTGTTTTCCTCCCTCATCAAAAGACATGTCGAGTGAGACCAGCATGGTGGACTTGGGATGCAATAGAACTTTCCAAAGCCCATGAGTAGGTTTGTTTGTGCTACAGCAAGTCCAAGGTCAATGTTATATCCTTTAGTCAAGAAGGAGCAGAGAGAGATTATCCAGAAAGGAGGTGACACCACATTTGGTCTTTCCTTTATTTCCCTCTGACCTACAATTCTGTGACAAAGTGTTGCTCTTGTCTGTGAGTCACCTGAAGCTTACTTTTTCAACAGGGTTCAAGCACCTGGCATAGAACACAATGGTAGCTAAAAGAATACTGTTTATGGAGAACTGTAATTTTTGAACAGGTAAAAGGATCACACGGCTCAAAGATGAAAGTAATAGAAAAAATGGACATTGAGAACCTTGACCTCACCAGGCTAATATCTTCCATGTTTGATAACCTGCTCTTTGCCCCCAAGAATCACCAGTTTCTTACCTGCCCTTCCACTAATTCTTTATGCAAATCCAAGCATATGTGGAATTTTGTTAAATGCATCTTCAGTATCTGTGGAGATAATCATATGATTTTTCTTCTTAGATCTATTTTGATGAACTATCTTTGCATTCTTAGAATAAGCTGCACTTGGTTATGGAGTATTACTCTTTTAGTATGTTATTGCATTCTGATTGCTAATATTTTATCTAGGATTTATGCATCAATACTCATATGTGAGATTCATTTATCATTTCTTTCCTGTACAGCATTTGTATTCAATTTATCTTTGCCAGGTGAAAATTATTTGAAAGTCGTCCTTTTTTGTATATGCCTGTGCCTGCACAGAGTCAAGTCCAACTCTTTGCAACCCCATGGACCATAGCCCACCCACCAGGCTCCTCTGTCCATGGAATTCTCTAGGCAAGAATACTGGAGCAGGTGCTATTTCCTTCCCCAGGTGATCTTCCCAATCCAGTAATTGAACCCTCATCTCTTGTGTTTCCTGAACTGGCAGGCAGGTTCTTTACCAATTTAGCCACTGGGGAAGCCCCTTTTTTGTATATGCTCTGGAACAATTTGGGCTTCCCAGGTGGCGCTAGTGGTCAAGAATCCATCTGCAATGCAGGAGACTTAAGAGATTTGAGTTCGATCCTGGGTTGGGAAGATTCCTTGGAGGAGGACATGGCAACCCATTCCAGTGTTCTTGCCTGGAAAATCCCATGGACAGAGGAGCCTGGCAGGCTACAGTCCATAGGGTTGCACAGAGTCAGACACAACTGAAGTGACTTAGCATACATGCACACACTGGAACAATTTAAATAGTGTTTGGATCATCCAACCTTTAGAGTTTCGGTTAAATTTGCCCATGAAACTTCTAGCCCTTCTAGTACTTAAAAATTTTTTTAATTTTACAATTTTCTCTAATTTTTTTCTATGAAAATTGGTCTATTTAGAGATGGTTTGAGTAAATTATATCCTTCTAGAAAAATCCATTTCTTTCAGATTTTCAAATTTAGATGAAGTTGTGCAAAAAACCTTTTAAATTTTCCTTCCTTTCTTCATTATTTTCTTCTTGTCATGTATTATATTTTGCATCTGTTCATTCTTCCTTGATGTATGAGAAGACTTTTGTTTCATTGCCAATGATTCAGGTATTCACTTATTTATCTTGTCTACCCACCCCTGTTGTCTAACTCATTAATTCCTTTTATTTTTACTTTATTTCTTCTGCTTTCCTTTGATTTATTGCTCTTTTTTCTAACTCTCTGATTCTGTTCTTTCAATTTCACCCTTTTTATATAAATATTTCTTTTACCTGGTGGCTCAGAGAATAAAGAATTGACCTGTAATGAAGGAGACCTGGGTTTGATCCCTGGGTCAGGAAGATGCCCTGGAGAAGAACATGGCAACCCACTGCAGTATTCTTACCTGGAGAATTCCATGGACAGAGGAGCCTGGTGGGTTACAGTCCATGGGGTTGCAAAGAGTCAAACATGACTGAGCAACTAACACTTTCACTTTCTTTTGCACTTTAGGCTATGACATTTCCTATGAGTACTGCTTTAGTTCTATCTTTTAGATTCAGAACTTAATATGTAGTATTTTGACTATTATTGGTTTTTAGAAATTCTGCAATTTGGATTTGTGCTTTTAAACTCGGGAGTTGCCCCCATTACGCCTTAACTTTCATTTTCATATATTTTTACGATTTTTTTAATTAGGGAAAAAAATTTTTTTTCTTGTTTTTTTTTTCTTTTTTCTTTTTCTTGTTTTTCTCTCTTATTTCCTTTTAAAGTCCTCTAATACCCCTCTATTATTCCTTAATTTTCATTTTCATTTCACTATAACCTTGCAAAAAAAAAAAAAAGAGAGAGAGAGAGAAGCCCTATTTTTAAACCGAACTTCATATATATTTCTAAAACTTTTTGTGTTTTTGTTTTTGTTTTTAATATTGTATTTTTAAGAGTCTAACCTCTACTCTAGATTTTTAATCTTTGTTTTTCAGTATGTGATATAAATTTTGGACATTTAAGAATCCAATATTCAGTTCCCATTTTTATTCAGGAGTGTGTTGATTACTCTCTCCCACTTTTGACTCTCCGTCTTCTACCTCAGAACACCTCTATATCCTCCTTTCTCCTTCTCTTCCCAATCCAATTCTGTGAATCTTTGTGGGTGTCTGGGCTACAGAGAACACTCTGGGAACAGACAACTGCGTAGATCTGTCTCTCTCCTCTTGAGTCCCCCTTTTTCTCCTCCTGCTCATCTCTATCTCCCTCCTCCCTCTCCTCTTTTTCATGTAACTCTGTGAACCTCTCTGGTTTCCCTCACGGTGGAGAATCTTTTCACCATTAACCTAGAAGTTTTATTATCAGTGCTGTATAGTTGGCGAAGTCTTGAGACTACTGGAAGAATAAAACTGAAATCCAGAGGCAGGAGACTTAAGCCCAAAACCTGAGAACATCAGAAAACTCCTGACTACACAGAACATTAAGTAATAAGAGACCATCCAAAAGCCTCCATACCTACACTGAAACCAACCACCACCCAAGAGCCAATAAGCTCCAGAACAAGACATACCACGCAAATTCTTTAGCAACACAGGAACATAGCCCTGAGTGTCGACATACAGGCTGCCCAAAGTCACACCTAACACATAGACCCATCTCAAAACTCATTACTGGACACTCCATTGCACTCCAGAGAGAAGAAATCCAATTCCACGCACCAGAACACTGACACAAGCTTCCCTAACCAGGAAACCTTGACAAACCAATCGTCCAACCCCACCCACTGGGTGAAACCTCCACAATAAAAAGGAACCACAGACCACCAGAATACAAAAAGCCCACTCCAGACACAGCAATCTAAACAAGATGAAAATGCAGAAAAATACCCATCAGGTAAAGGAACATGAAAAATGCCCACCAAGTCAAACAAAAGAGGAGGAGATAGGGAATCTACCTGAAAAAGAATTTAGAATAATGATAATAAAAATGATCCAAAATCTTGAAAACAAAATGGAGTTACAGATAAATAGCCTGGAGACAAAGATTGAGAAGATGCAAGAAATGTTTAACAAGGACCTAGAAGAAATAAAAAAGAGTCAATTAAAAATGAACAATGCAATAAATGAGATCAAAAACACTCTGGAGGGAACCATGAGTAGAATAACGGAGACAGAAGATAGGACAAGTGATGTAGAAGATAAAATGGTGGAAATAAATGAAGCAGAGAGGAAAAAAGAAAAAAGAATCAAAACAAATGAGGACAACCTCAGGGACCTCTGGGACAATGTGAAATGCCCCAACATTCGAATCATAGGAGTCCCAGAAGAAGAAGACAAAAAGAAAGGCCATGAGAAGATACTCGAGGAGATAATAGCTGAAAACGTCCCTAAAATGGTGAAGGAAATAGCCACCCAAGTCCCAGAAACCCAGAGAGTCCCAAACAGGATAAACCCAAGGCGAAACACCCCAAGACGCTTATTAATCAAATTAACAAAGATCAAACACAAAGAACAAATATTAAAAGCAGCAAGGGAGAAACAACAAATAACACACAAAGGGATTCCCATAAGGATAACAGCTGATCTATCAATAGAAACCCTCCAGGCCAGAAGGGAATGGCAGGACATACTTAGAGTAATGAAAGAGAATAACCTACAACCTAGATTACTGTACCCAGCAAGGATCTCATTCAGATATGAAGGAGAACTCAAAAGCTTTACAGACAAGTAAAAGCTGAGAGAATTCAGCACCACCAAACCAACTCTCCAACAAATGCTAAAGGATCTTCTCTAGACAGGAAACACAGAAAGGTTGTATAAACGTGAACCCAAAACAACAAAGTAAATGGCAATGGGACCATACCTATCAATAATTACCTTAAATGTAAATGGGTTGAATGCCCCAACCAAAAGACAAAGATTGGCTGAATGGATACAAAAACAAGACCCCTATATATGCTGTCTACAAGAGACCCATCTCAAAACAAGGGACACATACAGACTAAAAGTGAAGGGCTGGAAAAAAATATTTCACGCAAATGGAGACCAAAAGAAAGCAGGAGCTGCAATACTCATATCAGATAAAATAGACTTTCAAATAAAGGATGTGAAAAGAGACAAAGGAGGACAACCACATAATGATCAAAGGATCAATCCAAGAAGAAGATATAACAATTATAAATATATATGCACCCAACATAGGAGCACCGCAATATGTATGACAAACGCTAACGAGTATGAAAGAGGAAATTAATAGTAACACAATAATAGTGGGAGACTTTAATATCCCACTCACAACTATGGGTGGATCAACTAAACAGAAAATTAATAAGGAAACACAAACCTTAAATGACACAATGGACCAGCAAGAACTAATTGACATCTATAGGACGTTTCACCCCAAAACAATCAACTTCACCTTTTTCTCAAGTGCACACGGAACCTTCTCCAGAATAGATCACATCCTGGGCCATAAATCTAGTCTTGGTAAATTCAAAGAAATTGAAATCATTCCAGTCATCTTTTCTGACCACAGTGCAGTAAGATTAGATCTCAATTACAGGAAAAAAATTATTAAAAATTCAAACATATGGAGGCTAAACAACATGCTTCTGAATAACCAACAAATCATAGAAGAAATCAAAAAAGAAATCAAAATATGCATAGAAATTAATGAAAATGAAAACACAACAACCCAAAACCTATGGGACACTGTAAAAGCAGTGCTAAGGGGAGGATTCATAGCATTACAGGCCTACCTCAAGAAACAAGAAAAAAGTCAAATAAATAACCTAACTCTACACCTAAAGCAACTAGAGAAAGAAGAAATGAAGAACCCCAGGGTTAGCAGAAGGAAAGAAATCTTAAAAATTAGGGCAGAAATAAATGCAAAAGAAACTAAAGAGACCATAGCAAAAATCAACAAAGCTAAAAGCTGGTTTTTTGAAAAAATAAACAAAATTGACAAACCATTAGCAAGACTCATTAAGAAACAAAGGGAGAAGAACCAAATTAACAAAATTATAAACAAAAATGGAGAGATCACAACAGACAACACTGAAATACAAAGGATCATAAGAGACTACTACCAGCAGCTCTATGCCAATAAAATGGACAACTTGGATGAAATGGACAAATTCTTAGAAAAGTATAACTTTCCAAAATTGAACCAGGAAGAAATAGAAGATCTTAACAGACCCATCACAAGCATGGAAATCGAAACTGTAATCAGAAATCTTCCAGCAAGCAAAAGCCCAGGACCAGATGGCTTCACAGCTGAATTCTACCAAAAATTTAGAGAAGAGCTAACACCTATCTTACTCAAACTCTTCCAGAAAATGGCAGAAGAAGGTAAACTTCCATTCTATGAGGCCAGCATCACCCTAATTCCAAAACCAGACAAAGATGCCACAAAAAAAGAAAACTACAGGCCAATATCACTGATGAACATAGATGCAAAAATCCTTAACAAAATTCTAGCAACAGAAAGAATCCAACAACATATTAAAAAAATCATACACCATGACCAAGTGGGCTTTATCCCAGGAATGCAAGGATTCTTTAATATCCGCAAATCAATCAATTAATACACCACATTAACAAATTGAAAGATAAAACCATATGATTATCTCAATAGATGCAGAGAAAGCCTTTGACAAAATTCAACACTCATTTATGATTAAAACTCTCCAGAAAGCAGGAATAGAAGGAACATACCTCAACATAATAAAAGCTATATATGACAAACCCACAGCAAGCATCACCCTCAATGGTGAAAAATTGAAAGCATTTCCCCTGAAATCAGGAACAAGACAAGGGTGCCCACTCTCACCACTACTATTCAACATAGTGTTGGAAGTTTTGGCCACAGCAATCAGAGCAGAAAAGAAGTAAAAGGAATCCAGATAGGAAAAGAAGAAGTGAAACTCTAGCTGTTTGCAGATGACATGATCCTCTACATAGAAAACCCTAAAGACTCTACCAGAAAATTACTAGAGCTAATCAATGAATATAGTAAAGTTGCAGGATATAAACTTAACACACAGAAATCCCTTGCATTCCTACACAATAACAATGAAAAAAACAGAAAGAGAACTTAAGGAAACAATACCATTCACCATTGCAACAAAAAAGAATAAAATACTTAGGAGTATACCTACCTAAAGAAACAAAAGACCTATACATAGAAAACTATAAAACACTGATGAAAGAAATCAAAGAGGACACAAACAGATGGAGAAATATACCGTGTTCATGGATTGGAAGAATCAATATTGTCAAAATGGCTATTCTACCCAAAGCAATCTATAGATTCAATGCAATCCCTATCAAGCTACCAACGGTATTTTTCACAGAACTAGAACAAATAATTTCACAATTTGTATGGAAATACAAAAAACCTTGAATAGCCAAAGTAATCTTGAGAAAGAAGAATGGAACTGGAGGAATCAACCTGCCTGACTTCAGACTCTACTACAAAGCCACAGTCATTAAGACAGTATGGTACTGGAACAAAGACAGAAATATAGATCAATGGAACAGAATAGAAAGCCCAGAGATAAATCCACGAACCTATGGACACCTTATCTTCGACAAAGGAGGCAAGGATATACAATGGAAAAAAGACAACCTCTTTAACAAGTGGTGCTGGGAAAACTGGTCAACCACTTGTAAAAGAATGAAACTAGAACACTTTCTAACACCATACACAAAAATAAACTCAAAATGGATTGAAGATCTAAATGTAAGACCAGAAACTATAAAACTCCTAGAGGAGAACATAGGCAAAACACTCTCTGACATAAATCACAGCAGGATCCTCTATGACCCACATCCCAGAATACTAGAAACAAAAGCAAAAATAAACAAATGGGACCTAATGAAACTTAAAAGCTTTTGCACAACAAAGGAAACTATAAACAAGGTGAAAAGACAGCCCTCAGATTGGGAGAAAATATTAGCAAATGAAGAAACAGACAAAGGATTAATCTCAAAAATATACAAGCAACTCCTGCAGCTCAACTCCAGAAAAATAAATGACCCAATCAAAAAATGGGACAAAGAACTAAACAGACATTTCTCCAAAGAAGACATACAGATGGCTAACAAACACATGAAAAGATGCTCAACATCGCTCATTATCAGAGAAATGCAAATCAAAACCACAGTGAGGTACCATTACATGCCAGTCAGGATGGCTGCTATCCAAAAGTCTACAAGCAATAAATGCTGGAGAGGGTGTGGAGAAAAGGGAACCCTCTTACACTGTTGGTGGGAATGCAAACTAGTACAGCCGCTATGGAGAACAGTGTGGAGATTCCTTAAAAAACTGGAAATAGAACTGCCGTATGACCCAGCAATCCCACTTCTGGGCATACACACTGAGGAAACCAGATCTGAAAGAGACACGTGCACCCCAATGTTCATTGCAGCACTGTTTATAATAGCCAGGACATGGAAGCAACCTAGATGCCCATCAGCTGACGAATGGATAAGGAAGCTGTCGTACATATATACCATGGAATATTACTCAGCCATTAAAAAGAATTCATTTGAATCAGTCCTAATGAGATGGATGAAACTGGAGCCCATTATACAGAGTGAAGTAAGCCAGAAAGATAAAGACCATTACAGTATACTAACACATATATATATGGAATTTAGAAAGATGCTAATGATAACCCTATATGCAAAACAGAAAAAGAGACACAGATGTACAGAACAGACTTTTGGACTCTATGGGAGAAGGCGAGGGTGGGATGTTTCAAGAGAACAGCATCGGAACATATATATTATCTAGGGTGAAACAGATCACCAGCCCAGGTTGGATGCATGAGGCAAGTGCTTGGACCTGGTGCACTGGGAAGACCCAGAGGGATTGGGTAGAGGGGGAGGTGGGAGGGGGGATAGGGATGGGGAATACATGTAAATCCATGGCTAATTCATGTCAATGTATGACAAAAACCACTACAATATTGTGAAGTAATTAGCCTCCAACTAATAAAAATAAATGGAAAAAAAAAAAAACCTCAGGAGTCGTTCAAATGATTATTTTCTTCAAATTCTTTTTTTTTATTTTTATTGTTACTGCACTGTGAACAAATAATAATGTCTACATTATTTCTACTTTTTGAAATTTGTTGTAACTTCCTTTATGGTCAATGTTATAGTCAATTATTGTGGTTGTTCCATGTGCACTTTAGCAAAAATATATTCCTACCTTCAGAGAGAAAGGGAGTTTGCATCATATGCAGATGACACCACCCTTATGGCAGAAAGTGAAGAGGAACTAAAAGGCCTCTTGATGAAAGTGAAAGAGGAGAGTGAAAAAGTTGGCTTAAAGCTCAACATTCAGAAAACTAAGATCATGGCATCTGGTCCCATCACTTCATGGCAAATAGATGGGGAGACAGTGGAAACAGTGTCAGACTTTATTTTTGGGGGCTCCAAAATCACTGCAGATGGTGACTGCAGCCATGATATTAAAAGACGCTTACTCCTTGGAAGGAAAGTTATGACCAACCTAAATAGCATATTAAAAAGCAGAGACATTACTTTGCCAACAAAGGTCCGTCTAGTCAAGGCTATGATTTTTCCAGTGGTCATGTATGGATGTGAGTTGGACTGTGAGGAAAGCTGAGCACCGAAAAATTGTTGCTATTGAGCTATGGTGTTGGAGAAGACTCTTGAGAGTCCCTTGGACTGCAAGGAGATCCAACCAGTCCATCCTCAAGGAGATCAGTCCTGGGTGTTTTTTGGAAGGACTGATGCTGAAGCTGAAACTCCAATACTTTGGCCACCTCATGTGAAGAGTTGACTCATTGAAAAAGACCCTGATGCTGGGAGGGAGTGGGGGCAGGAGGAGGGGACGACAGAGGATGAGATGGCTGGATGGCATCACCGACTTGACGGGCATGAGTTTGAGTAAACTCCGGGAGTTGGTGATGGACTGGGAGGCCTGGTGTGCTGCGATTCATGGGGTCGCAAAGAGTCGGACACGACCGAGCAACTGAACTGAACTGACCTGACCTGACCTGACCTGAACTGAAGCCCTCAAATATTATTATTATCAGCACCTAGAGTCCCTCCAAGTCATGAAGGGCCCTTGTCTTACCCACTATAGAAACATAGAAGGATAATTGGATTTTCCAACTGGTTTGGTAAACAAAGCCTGTTTTGGGGACTCCCTAGTGGTCCAGTCAGTTCAGTCACTCAGTCATGTCCGACTCTTTGCAACCTCATGAACTGAAGCACTCCAGGCCTCCCTGTCCATCACCAACTCACGGAGTTTACCGAAACTCACGTCCATTGAGCCGGTGATGCCATCCAACCATCTCATCCTCTGTCGTCCCCTTCTCTTCCCGTCCTCAATCTTTCCCTGCATCAGGGTCTTTTCAACCCTAGTGGTCCAGTAGTTATGAATTCACCTGTCAATGCAGGGGATATGTGTTAGATCCCCAGTCTGGGAGGATCCCACATCCCAAGGAACAGCTGAGCTCATGTACCACAACTACTGAAGCCTCCATGCTCTAGGGCCCAAGTGCCCCAACCACTGAGCCCATGAGCCTAGAGCCCGTGCTCTGCCATAAGAGAAGCCACTGCAATGAGGAGCCTGCATATCATGGTAAAGAGCAGCCCCTGCTTGCTGCAACCAGAGAAAGACTGCCTATGGCAGCGAAGACCTAGTGCAGCCAAAAATAAATTAAACAAATAAATACATTAAAAAAAAAAAGACCTATGTTTTTGGCTCTGAATGAAGCTTTTCACATCTACCTTTTTGATTATGAGGTTTAGGCCCTTTGTATTTGTATTCATTTTTGGTCCAATAGATCTGAGAGGCTGTCTTACTATTTCCTGAGACGTGAAAAGACTGAGAAGAAGCCAGTTCCTGGGGGTGGGGTGGGGAGCACAGGCTCAGGCAGGGACAGGGGAGTGGGCTGTGAAGAAATCATGGCTTTGTTGGAGACATCTGTCAGATCATCTCCAACCAATAACACTCTTGCTGTAAAGAAAAGGGCTGCTCCAAATTGATCAAGGTCTCTATTGTTTAATTTCTATTGGTATTCTTGAAAGAAGAAAGAATCAACCTCTCATTTAATCAGGTAATTTTTGTATGGGTTTCTTTTTTCATACGTTGATTTTCCTTACCAAACCAAGTCGAAAAATCTGGTTCTCCTATATTTCCATGGTGGGCCAGACAAGGCCTTTTCGTGACTTGGAGGGAGTTTATATGGTGATGTCACTAACAATAACATCTGAGCACTCACTAACGGCCAAACTCTCTTCAAGGTACTTTGTATGTCTAAGGTCATTTAATCCTTGTATGAACTCATAATATTCCCATTTTGCAAATTAAAAACAAGACAAGTGGAGGTAAAATAACTTGTTCAAGTTCAAACTGCTAGTGAGTGGTGGAGCCAAGACCCCAACCTTAGCTACTATGCCCCGGGGTCCCTTTTAAAGAGCAACTCTTCCAGAGGGTTCATTTTACAGGTGAAGTAATAGACCTAAAGTTGTTGAGTCAGCTAGCAAGCTCCCAGCAGAGTTAAAACTAGATCTCTAACATTTGGACCTTCATCCAGAACTTTCTCACTATAACAGCACGCTATGCATAGAAGCAGTGTTTTGTCATAGAAAAGAAAGTGAAAGTCGCTTGGTCGTGTCCAACTCTTTGCGACCCCATGGACTGTAATCCATGAATTTCTCCAGGCCAGAATACTGGAATGGGTAGCCTTTTCCAGAAGATGTAACTTGCTGGATGATATGGGTTAATCATTTTTAGCAACTGCTGCCTACTCACCTCACATGTCTATAGGGTAACACCATAGTAGATGGAAAGATGTTTTAACTTATGGGCTACCTAAATACTTTCTGGTTCCTGAACAAATAGCTCAGCTATGGAATAAATTCACTTTTAATATGATTGTGTGTGTATGTTAGTAGCTCAGTCATGTCTGACTCTTTGCGACCCTGTGGACTAAAGCCTGGCAGTCTCTTCTGTCCATGGGATTCTCCAGGTAAGAATACTGGAGTGGGTTGCCATCCCCTTCTCTAGGGGATCTTCCCAACCCAGTGATCGAACCCAGGTCTCCTGTATTGCAGGCAGATTCTTTACCATCTGAGCCACCAGGGAAGCCCTTTAATATGATTAGGATATACAAAACTACAAAAAGTAAAAATTCTTTAAGAGAGAAATTCTTCTGGGTGCCAATGTACTTTCACTAGGCATCTCCTCTACTCTCCGGTTCCCACACACATGACTTCATTCTTTATTCATGGATTGTGGGTGTCAGGCTTAAAAACAGGCACTTTCTCAAGACAAGTAGGAACTTAAGATAGCTAATGGAAAAGAATACCAGTCAATTCTCAGGGGAGATCATGATCATTAAAAACTGCACATAAAGGGGTGAGTTTCTTGTATTTCTTGTAACCAAGTCCAGCCCTGAGAGCCTTTCTCTATTGCCAAAAGTGATCTAACATCTCCCAACATAGCTTGGCTTCAGATGGTAAATTTTTTTTCTCCATTCCATACTTATTCCAAAAATTATGAAAAGAGAAAGGAGTTTATGACATTTGGGAAGAGACTGATCTGCTATAACAATTTTACTAAGAAAGGATACAATGGTTTTGGCAAAATAAGAGAATTTCATTCTGAAATTGTAACAACATCCTCTCCCACAGGAATTATTTGGCTTACCAAAAATCAAAGTTGTTAAGCTGGCAAGGGCAGGGCCATAAGGCAAATGACTAGAGGTGATACTCTATACAACTGTACACACAGAGGCTTTCAGAAGCTCAGGTTAGGGAACCTACTACTGTGGCTGGAGCTGGTGGTGTTCCAGTTGGATTCATTCACAATAAAGCAGCGAGATAGGATCAACTGCAAACCCTGGAAAACTGTCCTCTCACTGTACAGAATCTCTACGAAGAATGAGAACAGAAAACTAAGGACTTTCTCAAATCACAGCATCATGAAAAGATTTGTTCAAAGCTGGTCCCACAAACTATTGCTTCTGGGTTTTGCAGCAGAAATGGATTAAAACACGTTTCCATCATCTTAAAGAGCAAATTGGCCTCACAAGCCTTCTAACCTAGCATTTGAGTGTGTTCAGTTGCTCAGTTGTGTCTGACTCTTTGCTACCCCATGGACTGTAGCCCGCCAGGCTCCTCTGTCCATGGGATTTTCCAGGCAAGAGTAGTGAGTTGCCATTTCCTGAAGGGAGAGCAGCTGAAGAACTAGGATGGGTTTCTTGGAGAGGTTCTAGACTCTCCTTTCCCAGTCTTCCTAGTTTTCATTTCAAACAAGAGACTGAAATGATTTAATTGTGGCCTAGCTCAGATTTGAAGGAATTGCTTCATTGATGTCTCTGGCTTCACTGACCTAAACATTTTTATTTGTAAAAAATTTTATTTAAAAGAAAGTACGGCCAACTAATCCTTAACCACATAGATTATTAGGAGCCTCTTCCATGACACTAAGTGAGATAGCTGAGCTGGGAACTTTTATATGTGGTTAAAATTTAAGTCGTTAATAAAAAGGTATCTGGTAAAAGTGGGAAAAGAGTTGGAAAAAGGTGAGTTTTTCATGAAACTGAATGTAGGTATTTTCAGAGAACCAGATAACCTCAGGAACAGATTTTGTAGCCATTTCCAATATCATTTAGTTCAAGCCACTCATAATTTCTCAAATAATCTTTGGATGATCTGTTTGATGGACAGGCTTCTCTTCCCATTGAGGGAAACATGTTATCTGAAGGGCATGTATAACTTACATATAATCCAGGATATTAATCAGTATGGAGAGGGAAATGGCAACCCACTCCACTATTCTTGCCTGAAAAATCATGTGGATAGAAGAGTTCAGAGGATTACAGTCCATGAGGTCGCTGAGAGTCAGACACGACTGAATGACTGAGCACGTCAATCAGTAGAGGGAACACCAGCACATTATTTTAGTCATGGTTGGTCAGTTACAAAGAAAACTAATCAATTTAAATCCTTTTTTAAAGAGTTTATTGGGAGAAGAGTATAGGTTTCATGGGAAGCAGAAAGACATGAGATGGTTTTCTTTTTTTTTTTTTTCTTTATCACCTACTGTTTCTCTCTTCAATTAGCAACTTTATCTTGCTTTTGCAACTTCCAATTCATAATGACTTTTGGACTCTGATGGAACTTGTCTTTTTAGTTATCCTTATTTTTGTAATCATATTGAAACAGGCTGGGACAGGAGATCCTTTGCCACATTGATGCAATGCTTGCACCTGTCTCCTCAAGCCAAAAAAGAAAAAAAAAAAACTGTAAAGGACTAGAAGTAACAGTGTGCAGCAAGGCACAGTTGGGGCAGATTCTGGACAACAAGATACAAAAAGATCCAAAGGATCCAGCTGCCACCTCTGATAAGCTGGGAACAAAAACCAGAGGTCAGGAGTAAAAGCAGGGTAATGGGCATGCCCCTTGCATCCAACACCACCAATGGGTGGGCAGAAGGTAAGCCACCCCTCCTGCCTGAACTCTGGGCATACCTCTATCCTCACTGCATATAAGGAACCAACTCGTAACCCACCCCCCCTCCCAACCCCACTTAGGCAGCAAGCAACAGAAGCTATTACTTGTTCTCACTCCCCACTGCTGCAGTAGAGGCCCAAATAAAGCCTTGCCTGAATTTCTTTTCTGCCCTCTTATCAATTTCTATTTCTTAGCAAAGTCCAAAAATCCCTGTGAGTATCAATATCACATTTTGTCTGTGCAGAACCAGCCTTGAGATTGGTGTGGCAAGGGATCCCTGACTCAACCAGAGCCAAAAATTTTCTGAGTCTTCAGCAGAATCTCCTGAGAGACAGGACAGGCATGGGGAGGACTTGAGACTGGAACTGCCAACACCATCCAGCCTTGTAAAGCCCTGGCCTCATGTCAATACAGCAGACACAGGGCAAGATAGAAAGAAGCTATCCTCTGATGGTAGTTTTTGATATCCGAATCCTGGCTGCGTGTGAAGCCAGTCTCGCTTGTTAGTCTCACGAGCCAATAACTTTCTTTGTTGCTTAAGTCATTTTGAACCAGGTATTCTGTCAGGCAGGCTTCCCTGGTGTCTCAGTGATAAAGAATCCACCTGCCAATGCAGGAGATGCGGTTTGATCCCTGAGATGGGAAGATCCCCTGGAAAAGGAAATGGCAACTCATTCCAGTATTCTTGCCTGGAAAATCCCACGGACAGAGGAACCTGGGGGGCTACAGTCCTTGGGGTCGCAAAAGAGTTGGGCATGACTTAAACACTAAACAACAACAACATTCTGTCAGGCATATCCCTGAAAGTTCCAAATGCTGTAATCAGCCCCAGATTCCTCTGAGTCCACCCCGTTCCTGACCTGACCTCCTAGCTCTTAGACTCCTTGTTAGGCAGGGCTTGCTCAGGAAGGAAGGGAGGTCACTGTGGTATGTGGGACAAGTCTTTGCAGAGCTAAAGGTGGGGCAGAGTGAGAGGAAGTAATTAACCTCTTCACTTACATTCACTAATTAGAAATTTGATCTCATAATTAGCCTAAATCTGTCCTGTCTTCATTAAAGTCATTAATGTCAAAATATAAGTGATAACCTACAGAAATCACTTCATTTCCAACTTCTTAAACGATGCTTGTGAATTTTTTAACATGCAAGTCTAATGGAAATTTAGAAAATGTTCATTTCCTTGTTATTCTTCTGCGGACATGACAACAATATTTTAAATTTTTCATTATACCAACTTTAATTTTAAAATTAAAGACACTGGATGACATAGGAGGTCAAATTTAAGTGATAAATGAAAATGAATCTGATAAGAAATGCTTTTCATCCTATTTCTTCATTATGGGAATAATGCAATTCTTAGATTTAAAAATATCTCTAATAAGTCATGATGCAAATAATCTTCTCCCATAGATTTTCTTTCAAGAAATTGGGTATCTTTTCTTTCAAGATACCCAATTTATTTCATCACAAAATAATAAATCTCATGCTCAGAATCCATTTCTTAGCCAAGAGTGGCACCACTGAAGTTGTTCATTGCTCCAACTAAAATTTAAAATTGTTTAGGGAGGGTAAGGGCATGACTTTCCCATATATGTTTTAGTCCCACATTTAACATTTCATAGAAATAAATCAATTTGGGAAAGGAAATCCAAAAAAAGAAGGGATGTGTGTATACAAATAGCTGATTCACTTTGCTGTAGAGTAGAAACTAACACAATATTATAAAGCAACTATACCTCAGTAAAAATTAATTTAAAAAAAAGAAAGAAATAGGCTCCACTAACATATTTCTGTTTGACAGTACAGACAGTAAAGATCTGCATCTTTCAGCCTAGGAAGGAGGAAGGCTTGAAATTACCCTCAGTTCAGCATCTACTTGCATGATGTTGGCAGGTTATGTGTAATCTGGGTAAGCCTTTGTTTCTTCATATTATATTATAGATAATAGTATATATATCATAGCTTTAATGGGATAATTAAATGAGGTGGTATATGTAAATCATATAATAGATACTTAATTAAGGTAACAAATAATTTCCCATTATAACAGATACATTCATAATTCATGAATGTCCCTTTTCTACCAGTTGTCAACATTGCCATAAATCTTGCAGAGTTATAAAATTAAATCTACATTTTTCATGAATTGAAATGTTAATGCCCCGTTAAAGCTACTGAAATGTCTCATTCTGCTACTAATTGGCTCTGTGACCGGGGACAAGCACTTAACCAATGTGAGTTTTGTAAAATGACAAGATTGGGCTGCCCGTGATGAATTTTAGGGTCTCTTCAAGCTCTGTCATTCTTCTCCTTGAATCTTACAATGCAGTTAAGTTGCTATGTAATATTATACGAGTCATCATGGGATAATCACATCTTGATTTTAAATGAATTCATATTCCTCTCAGAAGAAGAAAAATGGCTGCCACTAAAACTAGCTTCCCAAATAAGAATTAGGATAAAAGCAGAGAGAGAGAGAGTGAGTGAAAGATGACAGTACCGTAATTCATATGCTCAGATGTTATAATTTTGGAAATCTCTAAAAACAGTTTTTCGAAACTTGAAGATGAATTCTGTGACACAGGTGTAGTGGAAGAAAATGTGTAGCTGGACATGGTAGACATTTACCCATCAGATTTACAGTCTAGGCTCCCCGTGCAAAACTCCAAACCCAAGATGCCTGTTATAGGAAACCTAAACTGCTGTGCTTCTATTTTTCTGAAACTGCAAAACAGATTTGTCTATTAACTGCTCCTTTGGTATTTATTTTGAAACCAACTGTGCGGTTCTTGGCCCCTTCACATACAAATGATGCCAGCTCTTACACAATTCCACAGAATTCTTGCACAGTTCTCGCTTGCTCTGCCCAATTTTTTTTCTTACTTTCCCCTCTTTTCCCTCATAAATGGTGAGCATCTCAGAAATGATGATCCCATTAGCAGGAGATCTCTACACATTGGTCTATAACACACTGAAGGAAAAATTCAAAAGATGCCTCCACACAAAAGTGGGGGGAAGTCACACAAATTAAATTTCAAACAGAAGAAAGTGCTGTGTGTGGAGAGCCCCGATTCTCTGACAGATGGCACACAGCGCTTGCTGGGCAGTGCTCGAGGTTTGCTCCATTGCAAATACAGAAATAATAAAACCGTTTAGTGATTTTAAAGAGCTCTGTAATGAAGTATGACATTCTAACAAATAAAGGTTTACTAAGGTAGAACAGCCAGGATTTAAGGGGTCTTAAAACAGGATACTATTTAACTGATGTAAATGTCATTCTCAGGATGGCAAAACTTCAAGAACTTCAACTGTACCTGTGTGTAGGTGTTCATGGCTATGAGTAGAAACACAAGTGCACGATGAGATCTGGAGTTTTAAGTGATGTATGCCCATTTGAAGTTTTCTTGAGCTTAGAAAAGCAAAGGTTTCAAACCTTACCTTCAGTTGCCTTGGGCAAGCAAGAAAAATATCTGTCAAGACCCAGGTCTCACTGTTAATGCTCGAGTTGAGAAATGCCCTCCAAATGCCTTCAAGTCAACATTAGCTATGACAGAAGCAAGACTATTATTTAACAGTAGCAGCAAATGTCAAAAACAAACTGTACCTGGCATTTTGACAAGACACTATTGAAAGAGAACCACTTCTTCAGCACTTGTGTAACCGTTGGGGAGAACTCGACAATTAATATCCTGAGGTCTGGTAATAGGATTCCCAGGCTGTTTGGTGATTTCGTTCTGATACACATGAAAGGCACAGGCAAGTGGCGGACACAGGCAAAAATAAGCTGAAAAGATGAGGCCTGGAAAAATGGACTGATGGGTTAGAGATCAGGTGTCGTGCGGCTAATTAAAATGTAACGCCTTCTTCGGGAAAGTGCGTTCTCATGGTTGTGACACTATAAAGTATGAGGACAGAGCCATCATCCCCAGGCAAGAATAAGATGCTGACAAAACCCATCTCTTGTTTCCCACATCCTTCTTTCCCTCTGGTGTCCTCATGCCGTCCTGCGGCACCTCACCTGAGCTTCCCTCGCTGGATGACACCGCCGCCCAACCTGGACAAACATCCTGCCAAACAATTTCTCAGAATGACAATGACCAGCAAGGGTTCTCTCCTGCTTCCCTAGGGACCAGCTCGCTGTTGACTAACCTGGTGAGGGAAGCTGCAGACGGTAGTTATCGGTGTCGTGGATTCCTGCTTCCTGCTTCCTTCCATTTCAATGGAAACATGAGGGGGGTTTTCCTGATACAGAGGGGATGACCACGTGCTGGTGCAGAACCTGTACTTTGAAATGAACAAACAGGAGGGACAAGAGAACTAATATTTCACTGGACACCTATTTACATATTACTGTGTTTAATGTTAACAGACCTCTAAGGAAGGTGGTAGTATATCTCCATTTCAGAGATGGAAAAACTGAAATTTCAAGAGCTTGGGGTACTTGTCCAGGGTTGTTGTTGTTGTTTAGTCACTAAGTCACATCCAACTCTTTTGTGACCCCATAGACTGTAGCCCACCAGGCTCCTCTGTCCATGGGATTCTCCAGGTGAGAACACTGGAGTGGGTTGCCACTTCCTTCAGGGGTTCTTCCCCACCCAGGGATCAAACCTGCATCTCCTGCATTGGCAGGTGGATTCTTTACTGCTAGCTACCTGTGAAGCCCCTTGTCTAGGGGTCCAGTCTGTAAATAACTCCTCAGGTGTTCAAGCTTGAGTTTGACTGATTTCCAAGGCTCTTCCCTGATTCTGCTCAACCTCAAGATCACACCTTCATTAGCCACAGGATGTTCTTTTTCAGTAAAAGTCTGATGCCACTGGGAATTCTCTGAGCTGTGCTAGACGGGGCAGCCCCAACTTGCAGGACTCCCACAAGTAACCCCACGGGCAGGTGGGGGCCCCCCCAAGCAGAGCACACCCTGCCTATAAGCTCTTTGGGAGCCATTTAAATCTCAAAGTGAGGGACTTCCTTGGTGGCCCAGGGACTAAGAATCTGTCTGCCAATGCAGGGGACACACAGGTTCGACCCCATGAAGATACCAAGGCCTGGGGACAAATAAGCCCAGTGGCCACAACTGCTGAGCCTGTCCTCTAGAGCCCAGGAGCCAGGACTACTGAAGCCACACCCATCCTAGAGTCTGCTCCACAACAGAAGAAGCCACAGCAGTGAATGCCCAGGCACCGCACTAGACAGTAGACCCCGCCTGCCACAACCAGAGAAGCCTGCACAGCAACAAAGATCAATGTGGCCAAAAATAGATAAAAACAAATAAATATATTTTAAAAACCCCAAAGTGAAGCGAGGCCCTGTTTGAGGTCCTACCTCCCAGCACCTCCTACCTGCAATCTTCACTACGTCCAGACCCACCTTTGGCGTCTTCAGAGTACATCCACCTGTCTGTCCATGTGGTTTTCCTGTTCATCTCATGCCCAGGAGAACTGTCCTCCCCTCCTCGAGCTGATCTGGCTCATCAGTACCTGTGCCCTTTCCAGATGCCTTTCCCGGCCACCGTATAAACATCCTGTTCTTACTCTGACAGAACTTACCATCTATACAAACCATGTGCAAGGCTGGATCCCATCAGGCCAGTACTTACAAGCACATCAAAAACTAGACCAGCAAGCACAATAACTCACACAGACTTCTCCCAGACTGAACGTAAAAGGTCAGCAGTCAAAACCTATTAACACCTATTAACATCCTTTCTATGATGTCAGATTTCCATATGGGACTGTGCTATAGAGGCTCGAGCAGAAAGTCCGCTATCTAGAGAGGCTTCAGGTCCAAGTTCAGGCATTCCCCCATGGCTGAAGTCATCAGACTCTCTAAGAACACTTTTGTTGACTAGAGAACCCGGACCCCAGAGTGAAGTAAACATGTTAAACATACGCCATGAACTCAAGGCGTATCCATGTCAAAGTTGCCTTGGTGCCAAGACACTTAGCAATGGTCTCGGGATTCTGCTGGAAATGCAAGGCAAAACAGCTTGCAAGGACTCATAGCGACAGTACCATGCGGCGGTGAGAACCCTCGGCTGTCAGAGCAAAGTTAGACCCAGCTGTGAAATCCTGCCCCACCACTCAGAAAACCATGGAAGCTGGCAGCTGTGAAACGCTGAGGGTCTGCCGGGGCGGCAGCGACATCTGTAGGAAGCGCTAAGGAAACGATTACTTTCCCACACCCTCTGACGTTCAGGTGATAGGAAAAGACAAAAGTGGAATTCTTCCTTCTTCCCCACTGCTCCGGGACATGGATACAGAGTTTATATTTTATGTATTTTAAACACTGTAATTTTCAGTCAGTTCAGTCACTCAGTCCTGTCCGACTCTTTGCAGCCCCACCGACTGCAGCACGCCAGGCTTCACTGTACATCATCAACTCCTGGAGCTTACTCAAACTCATGTCCATCAAGTCAGTGATGCCATCCAAACATCTCAGTCTCTGACATCCCCTTCTCCTGCAAAATTTTAACACTCTAAATTTTTCATTGTCTTGCATTTGTATTCACTATGAATCATTTATGAAGAAAAATGTTCTAGTGGGAAGACAGTGCTACAAAACGCTTTAAACCAACTGTTGGAGGTGTTGCCAATGATCGCCTGTATTTGGTCCTCCTTTCTGTCAAGGGAAGGATCACACATCCCAGCCTCTCTGTGGCTAGCCAGGGCCACAGGACCAGAACTCATCCTAACAAAGACTCAGGGATCACTAATTTACTTTCTCTGGGGGGAAAAAAGTTGAATTTGACTCAACTTTATTTTGAATTTTACATATATTCTGGAAAGACTCACTTCAACATATCCTGACCTGCTTTTCTCTCCTGGACAGATCTGAGGCATAGGAAATTTCCACAAGGATTTATCTTTACAGACATCTTTAACTTCCATCTTCAATCTGTCAGTCGCCTTCCCAAGCCCAGTGCGTGGACACTGAGCACAACAGCTGCTTCCAGTGGACCCTAAGACGATGGGGCAGCATCTGTCTTCCTGGAACGTCCTGCTGCAAAATCTGAAGGTTTTGTCAAAGCACAAGGGACTGTTTCAAAACGGAACTGCCACTGTCATAACTGGGTTGAGCAGACATTTCCGGAAGATCTAGGAGTGACATGTGATGACTACAAAGGGAATGGAAATGAGTTTCATTCAATGGCAGAAATTTCCAGGGAATAAATTTTAGAAACTTTCCTTCTAAAACAAACAAATTCAATACTTAGATTCTTTTGTCTGCTCGGTTGATCATCACAAGGAATTGGTCCACAATGACATTCTGTATGTTACGCAAAACATGTTTCAAAGAGAGACAAAATCCTGCGAATGGAGCAAACTCATGGAAACACGGTAGTACTAAATGAATTTATTAATTTCAAAACAGTAATAAAAGGAATGGAAATGTTTTCTATGTGCTCATTACTTTTAAAGCCCACCTTTGGGGGAAGCCACAGAACAATTGGCAGTTATAAATCCTACCATGGCAAAGCAGAACAGAACACTCTTGCACTGGCACAGAATTTTGATTTAAAATAAAAACTGTCCCTTGTTCACAAACATCCTCATAAACACCACAACCAGGGCAACAGTGAAAGGGAAAAATTGCCCATACATGGCAATCAGTTTCAACACAAGGCTCAATAGCCCAGTCTTTCACAAGGCACATCATTATCTATCTGATCTGCCAAAGCTGATCCTTAACAACATTGTCTTCAGAACAGTTGACATACCCTGGAAAAGTCTGTCTTGTAAATCACAAAGAAAGATGACAGGTTTCACAGATTTCATCAGTGATAAAAAGAAGGGAGGCATAAAGGAACTGATATCAGGATACTTACCCTTCCTGGCACAGTGATCTCAGTGAACTCAATAAATGTATTTCAAGGGGGAAAAAACAAAACTTCCATACCCCAATTTTTATTGAGACCAAGAAAGAAACCACTGACTTAACCCATTTATCTCAGTTCCCAGCTAAATTGAGTTTTTGAAATGTAAAGACAAATGATCAGGCAGACGGTAAGATTTTATGGTATAAAAAATGGTGAGGAAGATTGAATCAGGGGAGCAGACTGGTCAAGTTGTAGCCTCTCCCACCTACGCCAAATCCACAGAAACAACAACAAAAGATTTTCAAAAGGAAAAGGAATCCACTATACTACTAGGTAAAGAGAAGTATTCTCCGTGGACTAGCCACTACAAGGAATCCATGGAAGCAAGAAAACAACTGCGTGCAGACAGACAGAAAAACCACAGTTCCAACACTCAAGGAAAGGATGTGCTAAAAACGAAACCAGAGATGGCTAATGCATGGAGCCCAAAATACCAAGGGCAACAGACCTTGTGGGCTCGCAGTCCTCCTACAGAAGTAGCCACGTGGCCAACCCCTTCACACTTCTACTGGCCGCCTTGGACCAGACAGAGACACAGTATCTGTTCCCAGATGCAAGCTGTGTGAGCACCGAGTTCAGAGAGGCCTGGGAGCGGGCCTAGGGCAGACCAGGGAGCGCTCACACCCACAGACGGACTGGCACAGGCTCATCCTGCCCTTCCCTGCTCTCTGGAAGAGTTTAGAGCTTTAGATTAATTAATATCCTCAGCAAATCCAAGAATGACCACATACATACACCCCCAAAAAGCAGATCTTGAAAATTTAAATTGTCATCACTGAAATTAAAAATTCAGCAGATAGGTTGAACACTGAATGGGCATAGCTGAAGAGCCACTCACTGAGCCGGAAGCTCCAGTTAAGTAATTCTTCCAGAATGTAAGCACAAGAGAGGAAAGCTAAGGGATATATAGAAAACAGGAACATAAGATCAAAGATCTCCCAAACAGAAGAGTTTTAGAAGACCAGAGAAGGTGAACAAAGGAATAGTAACAACAAAGAGAGAAAAAAAAAAGTATCCAGAACTAAACAGACGATCTCTGATTGAACAGGATCAGCAGATGATTTACTCCTAAACAGCCTGAGTTTTTAGATCACCTAGGATGTTGAAACAACTAAAAATGAGGACATAAAGAGGGGAAAGGACTCTAATTAGAATTCCAATACCATCAAGCATTTGGATAAGCTGTTTCACTCAAATGGGCATTAGGACTACAGATGAGACCTTCCTTTCCACCCAGCCTCTGGGATCAATCATTTCAGTAGCAACCATACTGCTACCAACAGCTGGTCACCCAGGCCTTGGACCTCCACCCACTTCTGTGAATTATGTAAATACAGTTGTTCAGATCACATCGTGGACCTTGAGATCTCGAAATGAGCCACTAAATTCCTGTGACTACAAACCCCAAGCCAATCACCCTTCCCATCAAACAGGGTCTTTGGCCTCCTCAGACTTGCTGTCCCTTCACCATCACACTGTCCTCCCATGCTGTCAAGTTAGCACTGCTGATGCAACTTCCTTCCTCAGTTTGTCTGGATCCCACAATAAATCTCTTGATGTTGCATTAGGAGCCTCCATTAATCTTCCACAAAGTCTTGTGCCATGTCTACCAACAAACTCTCCACTAGACTCAATATACTCCATCACAAATGGCCTAACTCCTGGGCTACTAGCCCACTTGGACATGACACAATCATGTCAATTGGCTCTGCTGCAAACATCTATCTGATCTCTAGCCTATATATGGCCTCAGAATTCTCTGAAAAGTCTTTCTTTGCTTCAAGTCAGTTCCTAAGCCCATTCTTCATAGTTATATCCCAAATCTCCACCATTCTTCCAAAGTTCTCTAGTTGCCCCAGCTCCCCTCACTCAAACAAATGACAGTACATCATCAGTGTTAGTCACTCAGTCATGTCCAACTCTTTGAGACCCCATGGACTGTAGCCTGCCAGGCTCGTCTGGCCATGGAATTCTCCAGCCAAGAATACTGGAGTGGGTAGCCATTTTCTTCTGCAGGGGATCTTCCCCAACCAGGGATCAAACCCAAGTCTCCTGCACTGCAGGCGGACTCCTTACTGTCTGAGCCACCAGGGAAACCCCACATGATCAGGCTTTTCTCAAATATGTTTTGTGAGTTATTAGGATACAATGATATCCTTTGTTAAGGTAAAATAGGTTACGAAAAAACTATTTGTCAACATAGAACAATAAGGTATTACTTCCTGTTCTTATGAAGTCAATTATTCCTTTCAATTGCACTTCATCCTACCAGTTACCGCGCCTCAAATTCCCTCCTATTTATTGGCTTCCATATCACTCTTCTGCTTTCCTTCCCACTTCTGACCACAACCCTTTCAACTCCTTCACCAGCTTCTCTGCCCACAGGCCAGTATGCCTCAGATCTCCTTCTTTTCACTGTAACATGCTCCCTAGGTGATCTCATCCACGCCTACAGCTGCATTTATTACTGTCATATGCTGATGACTCCCTCATTACATCCAATAACACAGACTCAAATATCCAACTGCATATAATCATCTTTACCAGTTGCCCTCTACACATCTCAGCCTCAATATATCAAACTCTTATCTATTCATCTGCTTTTCTGCATTTCTCTTTTGGTTTATGGAAATACCATCCACTTACTTTTTCAAGAAAGGAAACTTAAGTCACCTTTCACATTTCTTCTTCCTAAAAACTTATACCCAAGTAAACAAGTTCACATGATCTAATCCAAAATGTAATTCAATGCGTTCCTCACTTGTCACTTGCAAAGTCATTACATCTCTCTCACCCAGAACCTCCACCTTGTATTACATGTATCTACACCTGTGAGAGGCAACCTGGGCTGCACATTAGAATCACATGGGGAACTTATGCAACTCCTAATACTCAGAGCACACCTCAGGTCAATTATAATATATTTAAGAGTCTCTGAGAGTGGGATTCATGATCAGCATATTTTTATAAGACTTCAGAGGACTCTAACATGCACTCAGACTTTAAAATTTCCAGATATGAGCCCACAGAATGAAAGTGCATACTGAATACTAACCAAGAAAAATGAAAACAAATTATAAAATGAAACAAGTAAAAGTGAAACTAAATAACTTCAAGGATAAAGGGAAACTTATGAAAAAGCACCTAGGGACAAGACATGTTAGTGTCAGTCGCTCAGTCATGCCAGATTCTTTGCAATCCCATGGACTATAGCCCACTAGGGTCCTCTGTCCATGGAATTCTCCAGGCAAGAATACTGGAGTGGGTTGCCATTCCCTTCTACAGGGGATCTTTCTGACCCAGGGATTAAACCCAGGTCTCCCACATTGCAGGCTGATTCTTTACCATCTGAGCCACCAGGGAAGCACCAAATAACCTCAAGGATAAAGGGAAAGTCATGAAAAAGTTCCTGGAAAGACAAGACAGATTACCTACAAAGGGAAGAAAATTACACTAATAGGAGACTTGTCATCTGCAACATTAGATGACAGAAGACAAGTTAAAAAAAAATCTTCAAAGTGGTGGGACTCGGGGGAGACTGTGAACCTAGATTCTATGGCCTGCTAAACTGCTCTTTAAGAATGACTTTTTCATACACACAAAGCTAAGACTCTACTATTCATGGACCATCACTTGCAGAATTACCTTACAAAGAACATTATGTCATTATCCAGGTAAGTGAGCCAAAAGGTTACATAAGTATTTAATGATGTTGACCAAACCTGGATTTCCCCTAGATGTGTGAAATAGATGCACCACAGAGAGGACCCAATGACCTCAATGAGAGTAAAGTAGTTTAGTGCAAACAAAATAAAGATTATAACAAAAGTATGACCAGGGTTCTTGCTAGTTACTTTTAATTATTTGCGCTTTCATAGAATTTAAGTTTCAGTTTTCAACTAGTCAACATTTGAAACCTTAAATAATAAATGCCAGGAAGCACTGCCAATACACCCGTATTAAAATACATTTACCATCTTCTTCCACTGCCAAGAAAAAAATATAATATACTTATCAAAATATCAAAACAATTTTATTTTTGTCAGAAATACCTTTTCTTGTTTTCTAGGTGATAGGAAAATAATTCAAGAACTTAAAGTAATAATCATTCAGTTCCTGTAATACTAAACTAATACTAGTTTCCTTCATTTTTCTTAATAAATTCAACCATGCATGTTAAATTTTATTAAATTAATCCTCAGTAATAAAATTCTAAGATTAACCACAAAGAAGAAAAAGACTCTTAACCAAGATGATAATTATATATTTAATACATCTTGCTTTAAACAGCAATTTCCAAAGTAAACACATCATAGACCTTATAACTTATTAAAGATTTATAGTGCTTACAAAGTTGATTCTAAAAATATACCTTATTTGTTCTAAATGAATAACATTATCTGGAAGATAGAATAATAAATTATAGTAGCATGTTTACCACCACTACAGTTAAGATTGTGTGCATATATTCAATATGCAATCTTAGGATTTTCATACTTTCAGCCTTAAAACATAAGAGCAGATTAAAGTTTGGCATATAAGATCTCAGTCTGATAGCGATGGTTTTAAAATCAAAAATGAAAAAACATCTAGTCGACATTACAAGAGCAGGAGCACATGCGCACACACATACACACACACACTCACACACACACACACACAGACACACACACACACTCTCCCTCGTTCAATCCAACACATAGCCAACACAAACAGACACATACAAACAAAAACACACACACTTCCAGAGTAAGCAGAAGATTTTGCCCTTGTGTATCAGATAAATGCCATCTATTTAAAAAAAAATAAAAATTGGGGAAAAAAGTTAACTAAGAGTATGTTTAAATCATACTTCAAAGGCTCCAGCTGTTGGAAAGATATGCATGAAACTAATATCAGGATCTTTAACGTGCACAGTATGCCATCCCAATTCAGTCTTAAATAATACATTCCTGAAGTATTCACTAATGAGTACATGAATACATAGGACATTATGTGCCCATCCACTCCCCAGATGGCAATCCGCTGACAATAAATCATATGATGCAGCCCAGTTCAAATGGTTTACTTTATAGAATCCAATAGATTATAGAACCCAAGAGAATTAGAAATTTCATTTGGACCTGTTTGGGATTTCTTATACATTCCATGTACAAAAGTAGTGGAATACTACATTGTAATTGACAGTTAATATCACTTAACACTGTGGCACTGCAGAAGGTCATTTTGTATTTCTAAAGCATATTTATTCCAGTTAAATTTTTCAATGGTCCCTACTTTTAATTTCTAGATTTAGACTCAAAACAGTTTAATGCTGATAAATTCTCCCACTTGTCACTTTTTACCTCCAGTAAAATCGGTAAAAACAAAAAATTACTTTGAACTCTCTCCACTAATTCAGGTTTGCAAATATTCCAAGGAAGTTCTTTTTCATTATCTATTTAAACACCCAAAGCTCTTTGAGATGACATTAAAATAGAAACTAACCACACATTAGGCACCCATAACTCACACTGCTGTAATTAGAAAATAAAAAGGCACAACAGTAAGTGAAAGAGAATATACCAGCTTTCCATTTGCCTTTTTTTTTTTTTTGGCTTTCCTCATATTTTATTTCATCAACTTTATAAATTGCTCAAAGCACTCTTATAGTCTGCATGACGGTAACAATTATTTTGGCACATCAACACTGTGGTACGATATATGGTATACCTAAAAAATTAATTTAAAAATGTCATCTATTAATCAACATGTTTTTAATGTAGCGTACATATATTTTACAGTTATTTAAGTCAAATACATAAAGGCTTGTACTTGATTTACAGATGAAGCAATCACAGATTGCAGTAACATATGTATGTGTGTATATATATGTGTATGTGTGTGTGTGTGTGTGTGTGTGTGTGTATGTGTATATATACACACCAATCAAGGGAAAAACTGCATCCTGGCAATTTTATAGTCCGAAGTTTTGTTGGTCTATCTATCATTTGCATGCCTTTTTCATCTTGCTTTTCTGTACAAAAGATATATTTCTGCCTTCTTCATTCTTGATGAGATTTTTCTGCAATAACTTTACATTCATACTGTAAAAATTAAAAGGTTAAAAGGTTAACAGAGTAAGTTGATTTTGAATAGCAATTACCATATAAACTAAAAAGGTCTAAATGTAATAGTTCATTAGCATATGCCCACTGTATTCCTCGAAGAATCTGAGAATTGCACAACTATTAGGATTAAATAACCATTATGATAGGAAAAAAGAAAATTCACATTCTAGCTGCTGCTGCTACTGCTAAGTCACTTCAGTCATGTCTGACTCTGTGCGACCCCATAGACGGCAGCCCACCAGGCTCCCCTGTCCCTGGGATTCTCCAGGCAAGAACACTGGAGTGGGTTGCCATTTCCTTCTCCAATGCATGAAAGTGACAAGTGAAAGTGAAGTCACTCAGTCGTGTCCGACTCTTAGCGACCCCATGGACTGCAGCCTACCAGGCTCCTCCGTCCATCGGATTTCCCAGGCAAGAGTACTGGAGTGGGATGCCATTGCCTTCTCACATTCTAGAGGCATAGCCAAAAGCAGGAAAAAGAGATTTCTGCATTACAAGCAAATGACAACAGTATATAATTTAGATCAATCCTACAATATAAAAGGAGGCAAAATTAAAAAAAAAAAAAAAGGAGGCGAAATATACTTCTTTGTGCGCTCACTAAGGTATACAAGCAAAGGAAACATCACACACTTAAGGACAGGACTAATATCGTAAATTCAGATATTTTTTCAAATAACTTTAAATTTGAAAAGAAAAAAATCTACTATATTAGCAAAAGCTTCAAATCAAAACAATATTTTAGAAATAGAGCTATAAAAATGTATACTCATAATTCAAAATAAAGTAAACCAATGGATTTAGGATAACTTGGAGATTAGGTTACCAAATCTAGCACTGTAAACCACTCAATTCTCTCAGCGGGCTAAAACGGTAAAAGTGACGGCACTTACTCACGGAAGTGCTGTGGCATCTGGACGCTACCCCTTACTTGACATCTAGGCTGGGCTTACCAACAACGTCCTCTTCCTTCTTAACTAAAGTGATCAAATATCTTGATTTGCTGAAATAGTCCTAATTTATATCTACTATAGCAACATTACTATAAATAGTGCCTCTTCTCACTTTTAAAACTGTCCCTTTTTCATGGAGTAGAAATGTATAGAGGAGTAAAATAATAAAAATTGGAGGATAAATCATATCACCTATCAGTAACATATTTTAGATTTTCTATCCAGAGGTTCTTTCTATTTTTTAATATACTTGTGATTAAATCCTTCCAAGTGATTTATTCCACTGCCCTTTGGAGAAAATTTATCTTACATCTCAAAAACAAAAAGGTGACTAAATAAGCATGAGCTTACCATTGCCAGTTGTCGACCAATGTTTCCCATTGTTATGCCTCCAGCAAAAAATATACATGGTAACCAAGAACGAACATAGAGAAAATCTGGAGATGTATATCTAGAATAACAGAAACATTTTTAACAACTCACAAAGGAAGTAAGCACAATGACACTATTAAGATAATTACAATGGAAGTAAGTTACTCTGAAAATTAAAGTGGCTAATGCAATTTTAAAATCTCAATTCCGAATTCACTTATCATTATTTTAGCAAACAAGTACCAAAAAGAATACTTACTGATAAACACCATTATAGACTAGCAGTTGAGTGACCAGAGTTGCCAAGAAAGCAATTCCTACTCCAAGGCCAAAACCACTTCTAGATCTATCAAAAGTCCACCACAATCCAATGGATAGTGCAGCCAGTGTGAGAGACAACTGTATGTTGTTATCAAAATCCACTTTCTGAGGTCAGTGTTAAAGAGTCATCTTAAAATTGTAAAGTAAATATTGTAAAGTAAAATAAACAAACAAATAAATTTTAAAAAACAAAGTATTCATTAAATTTGTTACAAAAAAAATTTGTAACTAAATAATATCATCTGTTCATTTTTCTAAAATAAGAGATGTTAATGATGAGACTGGAGTGCATTCAATTTTTTAACACAATGTACAAGACTAGACAGGATTAAAACTATGATGGCATGATACTTCACTAATAGATCTTACTGATGTGACATGCAATCTCTCCAAAAAATGGCACAGTATATACATTTCCAATTATCAGATCAGACCCATTATTTAAGAAATGCTTTCTTCGCAAAATATGTAACTGGAAGCTTCAAAATACAAGTATTGCTAAAGGCACACACTTTTGCTAAAATGGAAACCACTATTACTTCTCAAACAGGTTTAGAATTGTTTGAGAATCATACAGGAACTTGAAAATAGAAGAGTTGACAGCTATTTAACAGGGTACCACAGTCTCTATATGATTTACTGACAGACACATTTTATAATAATGCAGTTCAGAAACAAGAGTACCAAGGACACACTATCCCTTTCTATTATGTCAACTGTTCTAGTTTTAATTTGTTGAGGAGAAAGCCTTGAAGTGAACATTATCTTCCAACCTGCCAAGCTATTTTGGTTCCTGAGACTTTCTGGTATAGGACAGTTTGCTCAAATGATATTTTATTTCCATCACCTACTTAAGCATCTATTCACAAATATACAGCCCTTTTCTGCTCCAAAATCTCTGGGCAAAATGAAGCTTTATAAATTCAATTTTCTAATTTCTTTGCTAGAGGATTACACTAAAGGAATTAATTTCAACTATCATTAAAAGGGCATTATCTATGTCCCAAAGGCCACATCTTGGCTCTATATTCACTTCCCCAGAGGAGACTACATATCTTGCCAAACTAACTGGCCATGCTGCAACTACAGAGAAGAGAGAACAAGCTCCAAAAATGCATATAAAACTATTTTCCACTTCCTTTAACACTGTGCTGTATACCACCATCCCCTCTCTCCCACTCAACCAGTGGGTACCCTGAACACCCAGCCTGCTTATGTCTCAGCAGTCACAGACCACTCAAAATCAGTCCTTGTTTAGGCTTGATTTATAAAGAAACCTATAGTCCATGGGTATGCTTTCTGAAAAAGCTTTTATTCTTTAGAGGCTTTTAAACCTCCAACTCCAAAAAAATGCTTGAGTTCTCGGATTTCTCTATGTAATAAACACTCTTGTAATGAATGGAGTTCGACATTAACTGGGTTCTATCTTTGCTAACTAAATTAACTTTGTTATAAGAGTCAAAGCAAAATAAGGAGACTTCCAGGGAACAGGTAAAAACATCAATCTTAAAAATATTATAATGTAAAAAAAAAAATATATATTATAATGTGACTTTCTATAGTCTAAGCAACCTAATACTAAGTCTGTGTTATAAAATTTGTAAGCATTTTGGATTTTGCTTAAAGGATGAACAGAACAGGTGAGACGGCTATATTTAAGGATTTCATTTAGCGAGAAAGAAAAGAACCACCAAAGCAAAGAATTTAAAATAGACATATAAATCTTTCAAATTCCAGAAAAGGTTATTTAAATTTCTCAACTTAAGAAGAACTGAACTGTCTAGGCTAGAAAGGTCTAATCCAGCAGACAGAGATGAATTTACACACTTGTAGGGCTCCTGGGTCAGAAAAGGAAAGTTCCTAGACTCACCAGGATCTCCAGGGTCTGGCCTCGGCTCTGGCACAGCCTTGCAGTATGAATTACTTAGCCAAGTACCGAATCTCTAGAGCTTTCATTTCTCTTAATAAAGAAAACATGGAACTAGAAGATTTCTAAGTTTTCCTCTAGATATAATATTCTATGCGTCTGCCTTCTAAAGCCCTAACCACTAGATTTGTTTGTTATAAAATCCTAATTAAAGATTTCACAAAACTAAACATATTGAGAAACTCTTTTAAGACAACAAGAAAGGGAAAAATCAAAAATAAGAGCCACTGAGGCATTTTCCAGTAGCTTCACAGATCTCCAAGAACCAACACAACTGGGAACAGAAAGATAAGATGTGTTTTCAGAATCTAGGACTCAGCTTCTTTCCTTGGTTCCTCTTCTCCAGCTTCTCCCAAACAATCACCTTGATACTTTCTGTTAAAAGACACTGGAATCTCCTTGCCCCATGACACATCCTCTCTTCAGCTAACTAAGCCCAGAACAGAGTTCCAAGAGGAAACCTCACAGTCTGAGTCATAGGTCTTCTCTTTACTTCACCTTCTAAGCCGTATCTTCTAGAAAAGGGAAGACTGAACTAGCATTTCCCAGATCCTCTTCTACAGAGGGAAGCCAGGGACAGGGGTTCAGGTAGGAGGCAGAGAGGATGACAGGATAAAAACCTTATGAGGGCAAAAGCTTTTGTTCTTGGGGGGACATCTTTTGCTGGGGAGGGGGTAGAAGGCAGAGGAGAGATGGGAAATAGAGGTTACTTTATCCTTCAAGCCAGAACATTATGAAAACACTCATGAATCAGTAAATTAAAATGTCAGAATCCTTAAAATGATCAAACTTTAAGAATATGTAACTTAGGAAAAAGAAGTTCTTTTTGAACACAGTCTATAAATTGGTTACTTCTACTTCTGCCCCTTTTAAGAACATTTATGTGGTTTGTGGGTGTTGATTAACACCAACAAATGATAGTCTTTAAAAAAAAGAAAGTATATATACATATATATATTTCAAATTAAAAAAAAAAAAAAAACAAAAAAACAACTAGTACCTGAAGTCACATGTCCTTACTGGCAAATCTTAAATAAAGAAAGAAAAGAAATCCCTTTGAAAATGTACCTGTTTCAATGTTAGAGTTAGCAAAACTAGATGGAGGTAATTAAGTAACCTAATTGAAAGAAAAATAAGTAAATTTTTTTTCATATATAAAGTTTCTGAGTATATGGAAAAATATGGATTGAAGTGAAAGGCTGGACCCCACACTGTACTTGCACAGGTGCTTCAACAACGCGGCACGTGTTCTTTCTATGCCTAAGTGGGTATATCCCAACTCGACAACAGGGAGGGTGCAGGGTCTGCTGGGCCTTCGGCCTCTCGGAAGCTGCCCGGTCACGGCGCGTCTCGTCGCGGCAGAAAGGATACAGCGCTGGCGTGATTTATGCCAACAAAGACGGCCACGCACCGCATCACACTGGACCACTCTCTTTTAAACTTATGTGGTTCTCCCAGATGCCTGTCAATGCAGGGGTATAATAACCCAATCACAGCTGTGGGGGAGAAAAGCAAAAAATGAAGTCATCTCCAACAGTTAAGCCAAGGGTCACAACAACCATCATAAGCATTTGAAAGATTCTCTAGAAAAGCTTTTCAACTTACTTAACATTAATCATTGATACTATAAACTTACCTCCCAAAAGAAAAAAAAAAAAAAGTGAGGATAACATGACTGAAGACAGCACTGTAAATGATTACAACAGCAGTCTCAATTACAACAGACAAAACAGCATTTCATTGTACGATTGAGAATTCAACAGACTGGACTAGAGATGAGTCACACCACTGTTCTACTACTAATATCTCTGAGACTTGGGAACCATCAAACCAGTTAGCAAGTACGTAATGTTCTCTTTAAGCTATATAACCATGCAACATGCCATGAAATGACACAAATCTAAAGAGAAGCCTGAAGCGTAAACACGTACAAGCTCATCACACACGTACTACTAGCTGGCTATGGCCACACTGCCATAGGGAGGACCCTGTCCCCCCATCCAGTGTCTTGCCCTGACACTCCCTTCCAACCTGGCCCTCTCATGAGACTCTAGGTCAGCTTGTCAAAGCAGGGCAACTCACCACAGAAATCTATCCTAAGACTCATCCTGCAGAGGGAAAATGGAGAAAACATGGTATACGGAATCACAAGTTTTCAGTAAAAACTGAAATTCACTGTTAAAAAGATCAGAAGAAATCATTTTAGAATATTTCTTCATTTTGGAAAGAACATATTGAAAGCTAACAGTGCAATTAATTATGAGTAATTCAATTTTTAACTTAAATCCTTGTCAAACCTCAACATTTTACTCCTTTAGTGGGAGAGGATTTAAAATGCTAAGTTACTCATTTAAAAAAAAAAAAAAAAGAGTATTTCATGAACCAAAACATTTTTCAACAAGTTATGAAGAAAATGTACTTCTACAGGCTAAATTTAATAGGAAATATCTGGGCAGCTTTAGTCTGATAATCTTCCTAAAAACAGAATGTTTATGCTGCCATTTGGTAATAAAAACACAACTGTCACAATGGTTGAAAAGTATGCTTAAGATGTCCAGTATTACCTACAATGAATCATGAAATTATGGTACCCAAACTTAAGTGACCAAAGGGTTAGAAGCCCTTGCCTGGGCTGGTATTGGCTAGCTCTAGCCCACAAACAATGCATTCTATCTTCAAGGAAAAATAGAAATCGATTAATACAAAAAAAAATCACAGGCTAGCAGACAAATGGAACAGCATAGAAAACAGGCCACATGGCCACCATGCCATCTGGATTTGAGATGCTGCAATGATATATACATTTTCTAATCCACAAAACTGAACGGGCTCTCCCGATTAGGCTTTTGCTGAGGATAAATGGTTCACAGACCATCAAGACATGAGCAACACATTTCAGCAATGCAGAGCTCCAACAGCTACTAGTAAATTTTAAAGTTTCAAATTATATTCCTTTTTAAAAGGTTCTGCTCTAATATCCTGTGAGACTGACTGACAGCGTTTCCAAATTTCTACAAAGTTAAAGTGGCAACAAGCATGCCTAACAGTTGAAATACATCTGAATGAATACTAGCTCTTTTTTTGTTCTCAAGGGGTCATGAAACTAGCCGCTCAACGTGTTGTTCCCTGCTCTTGCTCCCTCTTCCCCTCCTTTGCCTGTTGCTGAGGATATCAACTAAGATCAGGCATTCCAAGTCAATTTTCCTCAGCAGCTGATGCCATAGGTAGAGAATTATCACATAGAGAGTACTGACATGTGTGGGCAAAGACATAAATAAGTAAAATTGACTATATTTTAATGCATGTGATGTCAGACTCACAAGTGAGAGACAACTGAGGAGAGAAAGTGAAAACACAAAAAGAAATTTAAACTGCCACGCTGCCAACCTTGGGATTTGCCAATAAAAATCAAATCCATCGAGTCTGCATGGTTCTCGGATGCTCACTGAGAGGGAGAATTCGAGGGAGCTTGTCACTTCCCATTAAATGTCTTTCTTCTTTCCTTTAAATAAAGGCCTGGCAGAGCCTGAGAGCAGCGTCTCCAGCACAGGAAGGCTGCGCTGCCGAGAGCTCGGCAGAAACGTGTCCGGGCTTCCTGTCCTCTTCCTCCACTTTCTTATTTTAACAAGAGAGACTAAAAATCATGCCTGTGTAAAACCATATGCAAACACAGATCTGCTTAATCAGATGGTTCTCTGCGGCAAAAATCACACTTCTTGGGATATACTTCAGTTATTTCCCAGTAACTAATTGTAGGCTACCAAGACCAAAAACAAGGGAAGTTCGTAAAACATCAAGTCATTATTTTTCATGGTGATGCGTTTAATGCAGCACTCCACTCAAAGAAAAAGTGGAGTCAAACATTCTTCAAGGAAAGGGAGCTGAACAAGCACCACCACGGAATGAGACACTCTCACGGAAAACGACGACAGTGTGTTCATCTAACAAGCAGCAGCAGAACCCACAACATGTCTGGTTCTTCATATTTGCTGGGGATTTGAACAGGGTAAATGAGTACGACGTGACTCAGTCCCCAGGTGACCACAGAAACAATCTGATCAAGTAACGTGTTGGCGCAGCACGGACAGGGCCCAAAGGTCCGGTCTCTCCTGCCATATGCCAGGGGAGGAGGGGGTAAGCCTGCTAGGACAGCAACACAGAAGAGGAGACCCTTAAGGCAGAGTGTTCGGCGGCTGGGTGGTCTGGACAGGGCTTTCTAATCAAAGGGAAGCATCTGAGGAAAAGCACAGACAACAGAAAATTCCTAGTATCATCTAGAAACTGGTAACTTTAGGCAGAAAGAGTTTTAGAGTAGAGGAATTCTCTGAGAAGGATACAAGCTGGCAGGGGTCATGTACCAAGTCACTTCAGTCGTGTCTGACTCTTTGCAACTCATGGACTGTAGCCCGCCAGGCTTCTCTGTCCATGGGATTCTCCAGGTAAGAATACTGGAGTGGGCTGCCATGCCCCCTTCCAGGGGATCTTCCCAATCCGGGAATGGAACCCATGTCTCTTACGTCTCCTGCACTGGCAGGCAGGTTCTTTACCACTAGCTCCACCAGGAAAGCGCACAGGCCATGCAAAGAGACTTTTCCCACAGTCACTGGGAAAATAACACCATCACACTTGTGCCAGATAGAGGGACAAATGTTCTTCCAGCAGTGAGGGTCTAACACAGGACAGGAAAGGAGGGGCTTGGGGGAGGGGGGCGGTGAGGGAGACAAAATCCAAGGCAGAAAAAAAAATGACTGAAAATTCCAAGCAGAGCGGTTGAGGGCCTAGACCAAGATGAGGCAAGGGAGAGATGGAAAACTTGGAATCCAGATGCGGGCCAGGAGAGAGAAAGGGAGGGGCCTGTAAGGCTCTCCAGTAACTGCGTGCGTCAACAGAAACGATGTTTGTTTTGCATTTTTAAATCAGATATTCACTTCATAGGCATGGACACAGTCAAGTTACTAATAATTTGTCAGTCAAGTTCTCCAGTTATTTTAGCCACATAATCTTTTTCCCTATTTTTTCTTCAGAAATACTCCTTTGTAGCTCTCAACCACATTCAAGTGGTTCTTAACTCCGATTCTAACACTCTGTGCAAGTTAAAAAAGTTAACCAACCTGAAATTCTGCCCATTATTAAACTGAAAACAGAGAACCAGGAAAAGGAGAATGGAATCCAAAGGAATTTACCAGGGTTCTCTACTAGCTGCCCCTCCCGAAGCACCACTAGTGAATTTCCCAGAACAGGGTTTACATGTACAAAGTGGTGATTTCGGAGAGGCTCCAGAAGGTAGCTGCTCGGTCTACAAATATTTATTGGACAGAAAAATCAAAGGATAATCATCAGTTTTTCTGATCTGAGATGATAAGAGCCAAGAGAACTTTGAAAATGCACACCAACATATATACACAAAAATATATGCATACCATATATACACATAAACTGTACACAGTTTCTCATAGCATTTACCGTTTTTAAACACTTTCCCTAAAATTGGAGCTGGGGTGTGGGGGAGGCAGCAATTATGTAAGAATCTATTTTCCATCTTTGGCAGCTTCCACAAACCTGATATACTCGTCCCCACCTACTAAACACCATGACCTACCCATCACCATCAAGAGTGGATTTAACTGGAATCTCTCCCTTCATTTGCCTGGGCACCTCATGGAATGTACCGCTTTCAGAAGAAACACTTAAGCAAGAAGTGTAAGTGTAAATACTCCACATGAAATGATATGCGGTTAAGCTGGTAACTGTGACAAGCCAGGGGTTGGGAAAAGGCAGGAAAGTGGGACAGAGTGACTGAAACATAGCATTACTGGTAGAAATCTTCCTTCCTAAATGTGAGTCTGTGGCAAAAGCGACCACATCACAGGGAGAGACGGGACCCCTGCTCCCCCCACGAGGGAGGCACGGCGAAGCCTCGGTCCAGCTCTCCTGCCCTTTCCCAGAGGCGCGGCACCGGCCAGTGTACTGACACCGCGGAACCTTCAGGCCAGGCGCGGGGCAGCCCAGAGGGGCGAGGGTAAGTGGCTCCCGCTGCGCCCTTCCCCAGCAGGCGATGCAGCGTGTCCCGAGGCCGTCCACTCCCTGCCCTGGATCCCTGGGCTCCCTGACACCCTCTCCTGTTTCCTCACCCCTCAAAACAGGCACCGTGCAAACCGCTCATTCCAAGGCTGCCCTACAGGCCCCAGTGGTGAAGGACAGCCCAAACACTGAAAGACGCTCGGTAAAGCAAGGCTTTTCCTCCTGGGCGGCTCCTTCTGTCTGTTCTCAAAAGACATGCTCCTCTAAGGCCTGAGCAGCTTCTACTATGGAGGGACAGCAGCTCCGCCACAGCAGAGAAGAAAGGAGGAAAAAGCTGCTGGGAAACTTTTTTCTTCTGAATGTAAATGAAAGGGAAAATACATGAGGACTGGTAGATACTGAATACAATAGAGAATAATAAAATATAATTCATGCTTTCTTCTCTTTGTCTATTTGAACTATCACCTGTTCTCTCAGAGAATAATAATAGCCCAGGGGAAATGAAGAATCATCACCTTTACAAGTTCTCTTTTAAGGTAAATACTATAATAGTGAGACGTCAGTATATAAACCATGCTGAAACCTTACCACAAAAATGCCTTTCTATCCATGCAATGGGATTATGTAAGTGTCCAATAAGTTTCACATGATCATTTTAAAAAGGTCTCACACCTAACTCCTCACCCTTGGCCCTCTAGCTCTAGGACACAAATCAAGGAAGATCTACGTTATATTGCAACGTAGTGATAAGTGTGAAATACCAAACAGACATTCATAAAAGAAAGAATTCTCTTCTACCACATGACTATGGCTTTCTTTTGCATCTATTACTTTAGTACATAAAATAGTAGTAATCTACTGGTCTCACTAGAAAAAGCCAAAGAGCTACCCATTATAGAAGTGCAGCATCAATACAACATTCTGATATGCTCCACTTTATCCGGTATGCATTTCCCACAAAGAGAGATCTAAACTAACAGAATAATGATTTTAATCAATCTGCCTTACTTCTCTTTAAGAATTTATTATTCTGAAAGTATATCTAAAAACAAGATATGAAGGAAAAAAACACATACAAAAATCTAAAAAATAAATGAGGCTTTAAATTTGTATAAAATTATAATCAACCCTTGAACAACATTGAGGCTTAAGGGCACCAACCCTTTGTTTAACTGAAAATGCGCCTGTAACTTTACAGTTTGCCCTTTGTATACACAGTTTTGCACCTGCAGATTCAACCAATCTCCGACTGTGTGATACATATTTATTTAAAAAAAAAAAACAAACCCACACATAACCCTTCACACTTGTGCTGTTCAAGGATCAACTGTCTTTCATTTTTCAAGTTTTCATCTACTTTAAAAACTAGACAATAACACACATCAAAACCTTAAAACCAGTGTCATCAAAATAATTTCAAATGAATTTAAATGAGATGGGTTGAAGAAAGAACAAAATTAAGAGGTTAATTAAAGAGGTCTTTCATCCCTAAGAGAATCAAGACTGCTTTTGGGACTGAATTTTTAAAGGTCATACGGGTCAGTCACATAGAAATCAGACACAAAAGAATACAAACTCTATGATTCCATTCATACTAAATTCTGGAACAGGTGAAAATAATCCAGATTCAGCCTGAGGCTGGTGGTAGGATGCAAAAGGGCACAAGAGAATTGAGAGGGTACTAGAAATGTTCTATGGAGAAGGAAATGGCAACCCACTCCAGTATTCTTGCCTAGAGAATCCCAGGGACAGCGGAGCCTGGTGGGCTGCTATCTATGGGATCGCACAGAGTCGGACACGACTAAAGTGACTTAGCAGCAGCAGCAGGAATGTTCTATAGCTGAACTGTGGGGGTGGTAACATGAATGTGTGATTCGTCTAAACTCATTAAACTGATCACTTAAAACAAGTCAACATGCTGTATTTAAAGTACAACCCAGGAGCGCTGACTTTTCAAGTATTCCCCAGACAACAGCCACAGTCATTTACCCCAATGTCTTTCTGGGCTACAGAGGCAGCCCTCACATACCTGACGCTGTGCCACAGCACGGCGGAACCCACCACGCTGAAGAGAAGATGCTTGTGATTACATCGGGTGGAAAGAGCGTCACATTTCTCTGAATCTGAAGTAAATTTAACACTAATGCAAGAAATACTCCAATAAAAAACAGCACTACTCCTCGAATCATCAAGTTCACACTCCGGCTAGTGACAGACGAGATATATGGACCACGCTTTTTGGGCCCAGGTGACTCTGTCTCTCCTTCTGCCATGGTTTCATAAGTTCAGTAAGTCGGCCAAAAAAACAAAAAAAGAGGAAGAAGAAATGGTTTCCCAGCTGAAAAAGCTAATTGTATGGACCAAAGCTGACTGGCGTTTCAACAGTACTGCATCTCCGTCCTAAAACAGGACCTACCAGAAATCCTGCAAGAGAGAAGAAAAAAGGAATCAATGTATGCCTAATAAATGACTATACAGTTTTCCTGATTTCTATACTAGTTCATTTTAAAGAACAAATAATGAAATGACAAGTTTAGATGCTTATTTAAATGAGTTATTTATGGAATAAGAAGACGTAAAAAGCATTTTTATATGAATAATGTAATAAAAAAAAAGTTCTAAATTTATATTTACTAGGCCAGAACTAGTGACCTTGCTTGCTCCACATCAGTGAGGAAAGCGGCTCAGGCTATGAGAGACACTTTTACTATTGGAGAAAGCACAAGATCAAACTCCAGGCTTCTGTTTCTTCTACCCAAATCTCCAAGCCCATGTAACTGAAGGGCTTGGAGATTCACGTAGAAATTTTTATACTTTATAAAGAACTTTACAGAAAATAGGCATATTCTGACTGTTAGTGTTTTAGTGTTCTCAGTAAAATGTGACTTGCTCATGAGGACGATCTCCATAGGGGAATAAAATGACTCTTTTAATGTTTAATGCTTAAATATGTGAATTTCTGCACAAAAGTGCCCTATAAAAAAACAGACCACCACCCGTTCACTCACATATACATCAAACACAGAAATCAGACCTGACCCACTGTCCCCAGGGCCAGAGTTGTGTCTCACCCCTGCCGTGACCCAGTTCACCTTTGTTGCAATCATGAGAGCTATTGTGAGAAAGCTGGAGTAGGACGCATACGAAAGGAAGCTAAGAAAACAAAGAATAACCTTTTGGCTAGATTCTAAGGAGTTCGAGGCACAGGGCGCCTGATTTCTAAAACCTAGAAAGAACTTTGCCAAGTACAATCACTCTAGGTATTCACTCACCATCACTCCCCGCCCTCGCCAAACCAAAGTGATCTTTCCTTTGTACCCAGAAGTGAGTTTTAAGAGCAGGCATGCATGCTCAATCATGTCCGACTTTTTGCAACCCCATGGACTGTAGCCCACCAGGATCCTCTGTCCATGGGATTTCCCAAGCAAGAAATACTGGAATGGGTTGCCATTTCCTACTCCAGGGGATCTTCCTGACCCAAGGATTAAACCCATGTCTCTGGAGTCTCCTTGTCTGTTTAAAGCAAATAACACTTGACACTATCCATGGCACTGGTGGTAAAGAACCCACCTGCCAGTGCAGGAGACATAAGAGACGCAGGTTCGATCCCTGTGTGGGGAAGATCCCCTGGGGTGAGGGCATGGCAACCCACTCCAGTACTCTTGCCTGGAGAATGCCCATGGACAGAGGAGCTTGGCAGGCTGCAGTATTAGGGTCGCAAGGAGTTGTACACACCTGAAGCGATTTGGCACACATGAGCTATCCTCATTTAAGTCTCACAACCCTCACAGGTAAGTGCAGTCATGTCCATTTACAAGCGAGGCAAAAAGCAAAGAAAGGCTGTCACTCAAGCTTCCACCCTTAGTAAGAGGGCAAAATGGAATTCAAATCCACGCAGTCTGTCTGGCTCCAAAACCCTCACTCACACCATCATGTCCAGCCTCCCAAACTCTTACAAAGTCCCCTAGGTGTTTTGTTTTGTTTTTTTCTATAAATACCAATTTTTTTTTAATGGGAAAGTACTACACAGACAATTTTCATAACTTACTATTATCCCATCCAACAGTGTATCTTGGGCATTGCCACCTCAGTACATAAATGATATTTTCTCTCATCTTAATTTAAAACAAATATGGCACTTCTAATAGCAACATTATGTTGACATGTATATTTGTTTTATGAAATACAAACTTTGTATGTACGTCTCACTCACTATCAAGTTTCATTGTGCCTACGAACCCAGAAAGGTACCTACGGAGCCCATACTGGGAGCTCCACAAATTCACATTTGTTTAATCAAATTGGGTTAGCTCTTTCTGAATCAAACTATACTGGGTTAAGCAAGTCTTTTGGAAGGTGAACCTAACCAAATATTTAATCATTTAAAATATCTTTCCTCTAAGCGTCCAAGTTTCAAACTACCTTACAAATGAATTTTGGAATAAAGCCCATGTGTACACTGTAGGGAGTATGGGGGAGTTTATTTTAGAAATAAACAGTATAAAAAAATGAGAACATCTGTAAGTACTAGTAACTTTCACAGCCTATCACTTCCATGCAATAAACACTGACAATAGACTTTTTTTTTTAACTGCTTCTACCACACTCAAAGCTCTATGCCCAACACCCGGGGGGCTGGAATTCTATCCTCAACCTCACAGACCTACTTAAGTCTACAGCATCACTGACCTCTATAGCTTAGTCACCTAGAGAAAACAGTACACATTACAGTTGATTCACAGGAAAGTGTCATGTGTTCTAGTGTTCAGTAGCTACAGAATTCATCATCATCATCACCATCATGACAAAGTACCCATTCATGGAGGGACTACATTATGCCAGGCACAAAGTAACTCTAACCTTCAAAATAATGCTACAGGTAGGTATTATCTTCCACATTTTACATGTGAAGATATAAAGTCAGAGACTTAGCAACTTTCCTATGGTCACATGACTGGCAATATTAGAACTGGAATTGTACCCTACATCTGACTGATGCCAAAACCCCTCCTCTATCTTATAAACCTTGAGTCCCATTCCAGCCCAACTCCTCAGACTTCTTTTTTGGCACATCTCTTACAGAAGGGGATTTGGTTACTGAAAAGATGGACAGACACTGAAAACAATCTCAACTGTAAACATTCTAATGACATTCAGTTCAGTTCAGTTCAGTCGCTCAGTCATGTCCGACTCTTTGTTGACCCCATGAACCGCAGCATGCCAGGCCTCCCTGTCCATTCCCAACTCCCGGAGTCCACCCAAACCCATGTCCATTGTGTCAGTGATGCCATGCAACCATCTCATCCTCTGTCATCCCCTTCTTCTACTGCCTTCAATCTTTCCCAGCACCAGGGTCTTTTCAAATGAGTCAGCTCTCCGCATTAATGATAAAATGACATTATTAATGTCAATTAATATCCAAGTAGAAAGATCATAAGAATAAATGTACAAACACCTTGTGATTTTCTTTAAGAGTATCAGATCAAGGAGTAAAAAGATATCTTAAAGAAAAAAACCATATGGCCAACTTCATACAATATTCAACCAACAGTCAACTCTTCATTTCCCAAACTTCAGTAGATACAATACCCCCTGCCTTCTGCTGTTAAAGCAGCTACTAGTGCACTAAGAGTAAATACACATTTTCAGTAACCCAACTGCTCTAGTAAATCACTTGTTTCTGTCTGAATTTTTCCAAAGAGGGAATTTTATGTCAAATAATATTTTTAAAAGAACAAAATAGCTTCAGTTTTTAAAACCTGTTTCCGGTGTAGTACACCCCATCTCACATCACTCACCAATTTTTGTCAAAGAGCAGGACAGGACAGGGCAGGACAATTTCTGGTTGCTTGGAACTGCCCTCAGCATTACAAAACATTGAGCAACCCTGGCTCGTGCCCACCAAATGCCAGCGCATGCCCCCTCCCCACTTGCAGAAAACTAAAAAAATGTCCTTACGTATCTCCAACCACCCAAACACCCACAGGGAAGCAAGGCGCTCCCACCGGGAGCCACTCACTGCCAGACTCCGTCCTCATTCTATTTCAAGGCTGCTAGAGACTTTCTACACTGTTTATGTTATTCTGCCACAGCTGTTTATTCAATCTTTCCTGAAAGTGCTTGTTTATAGTTTCCTACTTCACCACAAAAGTAGTTTTTTTTAAAATAACACAACACTGGTCTGATGTTTATTTGAAAAGTTTTTTTCAGCTACTTTTTTAAGACCAAAAAGCTAATTTTGTGACTACATAATAATACAATAGCATATAATTTCTGGAGACAAAAATAAAAGTTAAAATGCTTTAGAATCACACTATCCTAGAATTTAAGAAATGGAAGGGAATTGGGAGTTCATCTATTTCAGAGGGTATGTAAGTCTGATGCAAAACAAAAGCAAAGAAGTTGTGCATATAAGCATTCTTCTGAGAAGAGAGTTTGGACATTTTTACATCAAGTCCTCAAAAAAAATCCATGATCCAAAAGAAGTTAAGGATCAGTGATCTAACAGTTTCCTGGCAAAGCAAATGAGAACCAAAGTGGTTAAGTGAAGTGACAAGATCAAGAAAGTATATACTGGATCTTCCTATGACAAACAAGTATAGTGACCTCCTAGAAATGGCCAGACTGACTCACTCATCAAAGGGATAAAACATTCAACACCCTCTACTACACAACAATTACGTTCCTAAAAAAGCATGTTTATAATAGTCACTCTTTAGGGGAGTAGGTTATTTTAAAGCGAAAGCTCTTGAAATAAATTTTATTATTTTTTTAATACATTTTAAAGTTCGGTTTTCTGATTATTAATTGATAATATCTTCCTACAGTGTATCTATATCTTTAAATGTTACTATTACATCAGTGATAAATTTGATTCTGAAAAAATTTTTAAACACCTATATTTGAAAAATTTAGGTTACCCAAGAAATACTTTTCTGTTCAAGACGTCTCCGGTATAAAAATACCACTTAAAAGATAATACCTCAATAGATCCTCAACAATAATCCTAGTAAGTAGGCAGGTGTTTTTAAATCCTTAACCTTTTCTATTTTACAAAATAGCATAGGTTAAGTAACCTTCTGCGAGTATAAAACTGTTGCCAGGTAGTACCTGGACTGGCCCCAAGCACGCTGGCCGCTGGCTCCCTGTCCAGAGTGCTTCTTCAGCACAATTGCCTTTTCTAAAAACACCATACAAAAACAATTTAGTGCCACACAAGAAATAATTTTTAAAGCCATTTTTTAAGCAAAAAAAAACAAAACTTTTTTTCCCCAAAAACTGACAAAGAAGAAACTTCCACAGAACATGAAAAATTCTACTTTAAGCACCTGACCTACAATTTCTATAGAGTACGTTACTGAACAAAAAGAAAAATAGTTCAAATAGTTTGGATAGATCAATAACAAATCATCAAAACTGGGAAACATTACTCCCAGTCTATGGCTGCCAATCAATGGGTTATTATTACCATCAGATAAATAAAACGGTGTTGTAACTGATTCTCCGCTTTGTGGATGAAAATCAAAGTTTACATTTGCCACTGAAAAAACATCCGGGCAATAGGCATTTGAAAACAAACACACAAAATCTTCTGAGGAACCGATTAAGAATCAATTGTATTTTAACAAATGCAACACCCCCAAAACCAAACAAGATCATTAGCCTTCAGAGGAAGAGCAGTCACAGAAGTGTGTTTATTACCCTGTCTCTTCAGGTACTTAGGTCAGAAAGGTTACTAAATAATAAAACTAAATTACTACCTTCCACTTTCTTATCCTATGCTCTAGTAATTACAAAGGCATTCTCAGAATAGAATAAATGTCACAATTAGGAAAAACACAAATCAATGAAACTCTCCTTTAAAAAAAAGCATACAGATGTGATTCATAGGCTACGGACACTAAGAACTTCTAGGAAGAAAAACATGTTGGCCTTGAAGACCCTGCAGCTCATCTTTCCTATCAACATTAAAATCCAAACACAGAAACTATTAAGCAATATTTGCATCCCATTCCTGCTTTAAAATAACAAATCTCAGTCCATAAAAAGGTTACTCCATCGTTTCAGAATAATTTTCTGATAACGATGAAAATAAGCTCTGTCCTTAAAGTACTGAATTGCTTTCCACCATTGGTAGAAGCAACAGTTGTCAGTTTAAAAAGAATTAACCTCTTTTCCCAAATAAACATACATGATTCATAGTTTGGTCACTTTATATCAGATATGTACTGAGAACTGTAACAAAACACTACTCAACCTATTGTCCAGAGAAAGAGGGAACAGGAAGAGTACATGGCTATTAAAGGGGGGAAGGAGGGGGATATTAATGGGGTCCCTCCATTCATTTTCACTCAACTGTTCCCTATCAAGGCCAAATCCCACAATAAGAAGATACAAGCTGGCCACTGCCAGGCTGCCTTCATTCCTCCCGAACCCAAGGCTGGAGCCTGACTTCCCTGCAACCCTCAGTTCCACTGCAATACTGATCCCTGCCAGTCTCAGTGGCCCAGCTGTCAGGACTATTCATTCCTTCTTGAAGCATTTCCTCAATAACCCTACAGAATAGTCAGCTCTCCTTGGTATATTTTCCTAGACTATCTAGCTAACGCCATACTTCACTAACTTTTTGCCAATGCTAACTGAACACGGGTCGTTATCACTTAAGTTTTAGCACCCTTTCCCCCTCGTCCCCCATTATACCCACACTGCTTTCCTTTTCTAGATTGCCAATTTTCAGTGACCAAGCCTAAAATCTCGGAAACTATCACCAACTGACTTCTAGGTCCTGGCAAGAGTTCTCTTTGGCTTTACCTCATACCTACTCCAGAGGTTTCCAATTAAAATCCAAAATGCCAAAGTCCCACTCCTCAACCCAATATCTACAAACCTTTTGGCGGATTATAAGCGTACTATCAATACAATACCAACCTTTCCAGATCCTTTCCTCTCCTAAACCTGAGTCTGGTCTCCTTGGCTACGAGCCTACCAAGTCCTGACAGCTCTAAGCTTGACAGCTCGCCGACTCTACTCCTTCAAATCTCCGGGGTCGCCCTTCCCGCCGTCCGCCAGCCTTCTTTCCGCCCGGGCACTCTTCCACTGTCCAGGGAGTCTCGGCCTCTCCTAGGCCCTCTCCCTGACCCAGCCGTCCCCTTCCGGATCTCGCCGACCCTCCTCCAGGTAAGCGGAGCCCCTCGCCCTTCAGGCCCCATCTGTGGTCCTGGCTCCTCACACTTGCCAGGAGGGTTCCCAGGTTGCAAAAATGCAAGCGATTCCTCTCCCCGACGGCACCCCTTTCCTCAGGCTCTTTTCCTCAGCATCAAGTCACTGGCGCTTCCCCAGGGGACCCCAACTCACCCCCGCCTCCGCCATCTTCTGGGACCGGCCCCCGCCCCCCTCCGCCGCTTCCTTCTCCCCTCCCACAACTCCGCCCGCGCTCCACTGCGCCTGTGCGGTCGACGCTCAGACGCTCAGACGATCGGGGCAGAATAACTTCCGGTTCCCACAGGCGCCAGGTGGAAGGCCGGAGAGCCGGGGCAAAAGAACTTCCGGTCTCCACGAGGGTAGTGGCACCTGTAGGCGTGGACCGTCGATTGGTGGAGGCTGTTGTTTGCTGACCGGGCAGCCGTGGGTTGTGAGGATTGCCCAGACCCTGTGGGCGGTGCCAGAGAATCGCGCAGCTACTCACGCAAACCCTTGGCGCGTCTCTCTGCTCCGAGCTGAAATCGGAGTTCTGGAGCGCAGGTCGCTGGTCCTCCTGCTAGGGATGCTGACAGTATCTTTTATGATTTCGCCGACCTTTATTCTTTACCTTTCTTCGTTCCTTTCTAAAGTCATTACGTCTTTGGGGAGAGAGCATAATTGATAATTCTCTCTTCTCCATCCCACAGCACTTTATGCGGCATTCATTAATAATCGTTCCCCAAGTTTGACCAGGTAAAGCGGCTTGGGGACAGTTTTCATAGGAAGAGCTTTTGAGGTTTACAGCGAAGTAGATTTTGCGAAGTACAATACAAACTACAAAGAGGAAAATACAAAGTAGAGAAATTACAGCCTTTTATTTGTGTAGTATCACAAATAGTAGTAGTATTTGTGTAGTATTTGAAGTAGTATCATAATATGATTGTGGTCAGGTTACAGTGTTCTTGTGGAAAGTTTTTTACATGAAGTTTGGGCCTGAAATTATTGTTTAAGAGCTGTGCAAAGGAGTGTTAATTGGTGAAATTCCTTTGTTTTTTTTGTTTTTTTTTTACTTTGAACTGATTAATGAAACTTTGTTTCTGACCTTTTTATGGGTACGTTTATTTCTGAAAAATTTGAAGGTGACATTAAATTTGCACCAGAATACACCTAAGCAAGTATTTACAGGTCTTTCTAATTTTCTCTATGGCCTTTCTTATTTTCTCTAATGTTTCCTAAAGGTCGTAAATTCTCCTGTAGGTTTTCACACTACCAGTAGGAAAAAAAAAAAATGGATAAGGATGAATTATACTGAATGGATGAACAATTTTTAAAAGAAAAGAGAAAAGCACCCAGAAAAGAGACAGTAACTTCAAAATGTCCTTACATCCGGGGCCCTCTTTAAAGCAGCATGAGTCCTATTCATCAGGGTTTTGCCTTTTTCAAACACTTCAAAATTGTCTTCAAGAAATTGCTTATGGAAAATTTTATCCTGGAGAGACTTTTGTTTTAGTTTAAATATTTATTGATTTCAAGAAGAGACAAGACCTAAAAAGCATGAACCACGTGGCACCAATTTCTAAGTTTCTTACATCCAACAGTCATTCCTATTGCGGTATAGGGCAGAATACAAAGTCCTCAGGAGAAATACAAAGAACCACTGTCTTCTGATTAAGTTTGGGGACAGTTTTCATGGATTATAAGGAGGTAGATATGGGGCTGTGCATTCTGATGAGAGCTCAGAGATGGGAAAACTTGAAATAGATGATGGAGCCTGGTGCATGGACAAATGTCTTTTTTTTTTTTTTTTTTGGACAGATGTCTTAAGACATGAGATCTGAATGTCATACTCATAAATTTGGACTAAGCATTTGTTATTATCGTGGAAACGTGAAAATCACAAATTACTTGATGCCAGAATATAAATTGATGAAGAACTCTGAGAAATTGGAATAACTGCATTACTTTGAAACAGGTATAATGTGGCTGAGAGAACACTGGTGAAGGATTCTTGAAACCTGGTGCCCTGACAGCACGTGCATAATCATGTCCAAAAAATTCACTTTTTTTTGGCCTTTTTTCTCGTTTGTAAGATGAGGGATTGGTCTAGGTTGTGTCTAAGGTCCTTTTTATAGGCAAATGTATCAATGATTTGATAATTCTGTAACATAAGAAAACAGGTTTTTTCCATTAACCTTACATGTTGTTTGGCTTTCCAAGTGAATAGGACAAAAGGCAAACTGGAAAACAAAACCTTTCTTACTAAGCTAACATAAACACCCACAGAAGTTTATTTACCTTGTTAAAGTGAGATGTTGTTAGACTAACATTAATTAGAGTTGATGACTAAGAGTTGATGACTAAGCCTCTAAGAACCTGGACTTGGAAGCCTTACCCAAATTAAAACCATCTCCCTGGGGGAAAAAAAAAAAGGTGTTACAGTTTTCTTAGTCAATAGCTAGAAACTGGAACAGTAGTGACAGTAGTACTAGTTTTGATGGTGTTTTGATGTAGGAATACATATAGTTCTGGGACACAAAAAGTCAAGGATTTTTGCCTTTTTGAGAGTCCAAGATGGATCATTTATTCATCCATCCTTTAACTACTATCACCTGAATATCATACACACCCCAGGCACTTGGCACTGAATCCCAGGAGGAGAGCGACCTTTTCTGCTCCTGAAGTTTGCAGTACGTTTGGGGAAACACACAGTAAATATTTAAATTAATATATAATTTCAAAGTGAGACAAGTGATGATGAACATCTCCCTATGCAATAGAAAATAAAGGGAAAAACCTGGAGGCTAGGTATGACTTCAGGTGTGACCTGAAGATAGGAATCTTGTAAGAGCAGGGTGAAGAGCAAGAGTGAAGGTGCTGAAGCTGCAAAATCTGTGAATCCAGGAATTGAAGGCAAAGCAGCCAGTGGCTAGCACTTAAGAAGAAGGTTACAAATTGTGTATTAACATTGTGACTTACTATATGCAGTGTGTGTGCGCATGCTCAGTCACATCTGACTCTTTGTGACCCCATGGACTGTAGACCTCCAGTCTTCTCCATCCATGGAATTTTCCAGGCAAGAATACTGGAATGGGTTGCCATTTCCTACTCCAGGGCATCTTCCCAACCCAGGGATCGAAACTGCGTCTCCTGTTTCTCCTGCATTGGCAGGTGGATTCTTTACCACTGTACCACCACTATGTGCCAGGCACTATGCTGAATTCCATTTCTTTTCAGATGCTCCAAACCCCTTCAAAACAGATGCTACATAGTAGATGAGAAATTAAGATCAAGAGCAGTGTTCTCAACCTTGGCGGCATAATAAGATCACCTGTGGATCTATTAAAATTTCTAGTCCCTGAGCCTCACCCTCCATATATTCTGATTTAATTGGGCTGAAGTAGGGGCTTGGGCCCTTCTAATAAATCCCTTGTGTAATCTTAACATGAAGCCAGAATTGAGAATTGCAGTCTTAAAAGTTAATTTGCCCGGGGTCAGTTAACAACTAAGTGGCAGAGGAGGCAGAAATTAAACCTAGATCTGTCTGATTCTAAAACCTGTGCTCTTAGCCACTCATTAGTGCTTAATATTCAACTACATGTAGCACTAGTTACGTACTAAGAATTTTATAAAACACAGAAATAAAAATGAACAAGACAAGAGGCCTTGCCTTCCAGAAACTCACAGTCTTTTAAGGCAGAAGTCTCAGTAAATGAAGCTTGGCCAGCTCATGTAGGCAGAAGCAAGCTATCTGTGGACTCTGATTGAGATTAGTTATGTTCATATTTCAAGCTAGATTGGCATTGAAGGTAACTGATGCATCAGGGAATCTACGTGGGTGGATATTGCAGTCATCGTTTGAAAGGTGGTACAAGCCTAAACTAAGACAATGGCTAGGGTGCAAAGAGAATCTGCAGGACTCGCTGATCGCTGATGTAAGGGTGAGGACAAACAAGAAAGAAGTGGAAGATGAATTCAGAGTTTTGAGTTTCATGGACTGGTTGGAAGTGAACACCACTGATCTAGAATAAGAACACAGGACTGGCATCTGGAGTTCAATGAGTTTGAAATACTTGTTGGACATTTAGGTAAAACTCTTGATGAGAGTGTTGGAGATGTGTGTCTGAAATTGAAGTGAACAAATGGGTAGAAATAGAGTTCTGGAATCATTGACTTCCAGGTGATAGTTGAAGGCATGCTTTGCATAGTGTGTATGCTGTGTATGGAGTTTTTTAAAAAGATAGCAGACATCTAGAGGGAAAAAAATCCACAAAACCTGATATTGCTATATTTGAACAGTTCAATAAAGCTATTTTTATCTACAGTGATATTAAACCAGTCAACTTGTGATCATCCATGATGAAATTTTAATACTTTGCAGAACTTTTCTGGCCATACGGCCAATTTAACAGATGATGCATAGCCATGGAATGCAAACCCATTTTAAATATTGGCCAAATATTTAAGACTGCTATATGATGCATTCAAAATGTAATAGAAATATCTTACAACAGTGTTTACATACATAAATAATTTGTATGTAACCCTAGTTTTGACTTTGATTATTTTAATATTACTTAAACTCAAAAAAACTGTAATGTTCTAGATATAAAACTAGTTAGAAAATTCTTAGGCTTAACTCATACCAAAACATTTGCAAAATAAATATGAACAAAGGCTTAAAAATGTAATCTTCAAGTTACAGAATGTGAAAGATATTTTTGAAATTGAAGCATTTCAATAAATATTGACATGGAACAACAGACTGGTTTCAGATTGGGAAAGGACTATATCAGGGTTGTAAATTGTCACTCTACTTATTTATCTTATATGCAGAGTACATCATGTGAAATGCCAGGCTGAATGAAGCACAGCCAGAATCAAGATTGCCAGGAGAAATATCAATAACCTCAGATTTGCAGATGACACCACCCTGATGGCAGAAAGCAAACAGAGCTAAAGAGCCTCTTGATGAAGGTGAGAGAGGAAAGTGAAAAAGCTGGCTTAAAGCTCAACATTAAAAAAAAGAAGATAGTTGCTTCCAGACCTATCATTTCATGGCAAATAGATGGGGAAACAGTGAAAGACTTTATTTTCTTGGGCTCCAAAAGCACTGTGGATAGTGACTGCAGCAATGAACTTAAAAGACGCTTCCTCCTTGGAAGAAAAGCTATGACCAAACCTAGACAGCATATTAAAAAGTAGAGACATTACTTTGCCAGCAAAGGTCCACATAGTGAAAGCTATGATTTTTCCAGGAGTCATTTACACAATGTGAGAGCTGGACCATAAAGAGAGTTGAGCACCAAAGAATTGATGCTTTCAAACTGTAGTGTTGGAGAAGACTCAAGACTCTTGAGAGTCTCTTGGACTGCAGGGAGGTCAAACCAGTCAATCCTAAAGGAAATTAACCCTGAATATTCATTGGAAGGACTGATGCTGAAGCTGAAGCTCCAATAATTTGGCCACCTGATGCAAAGAGCCAAGTCATGGGGAAAGACCCTGATGCTGGGAAAGATTGAAGGCAAGAGGAGAAAGGGATGGCAGAGGACAAGATGGTTGGATGGCATCACCAACTCAGTGGACATGAGTTTGAGCAAGCTCTGGGAGATGGTGAAGGACGCAGAATCCTGGTGTGCTGCAGTCCGTGGGGTTGCAAAGAGTTGGACATGACTGAGCAACTGAACAACAACAACAATAAATATTGAAATAGTTGTTACCGAATGAATTATTTTTGAGGTAAAACATGCTCTTAATTGTAGTTTATAATGTGATGACTCAATTCTTTTAATATTTCTCTTTATTAAACCTTTATTTGTACAGGTATCCCTACCATTACTTGACCTTCATTTACAGCAAGTGATAATTTAAGTTCATCTCTGTTTTTTAATCAACGTGAGACAATTAGAAGCAAATCTTAAGAGAAATCATGTAGTAGTACTGTTAGAATGTTTTACCGACACAATTCAAACATGCTTGAATTGGTATTTGAAGGTTATCATGTAACTAAAAATCACATCATTTCAAATTCTCCAATAAAATTATATACTAATGAGAATATATTCATGTCCTCTAAAGATCTGCAAACACTACTTTGAAAAAACTATCATAATCTATCCAGTGTTTTTGCTTATTTGTATCTTATAAAGTTCCTTAGCATAAATCTCCAATTCTCAAAATGTATTCCATAGAATTAATAGTAACAGGAATATGTGGGGAAGATAGGATTCTGTGCTCATATTTGGTAAGCATTCAGTTCAGTTCAACCGCTCAGTCGTGTCTGACTCTTTGTGACCCCATGAACCGCAGCACACCAGGCCTCCCTATCCATCACCAACTCCCGGAGTCCACCCAAACCCATGTCCCTTGTGTTGGTGATGTCATCTAACCATCTCATCCTCAGTCGTCCCCTTCTCCTCCTGCCCTCCATCTTTCCCAGCATCAGGGTCTCTTCAAATGAGTCAGTTCTTCACATCAGGTGGCCAAACTATTGGGAGTTTCAGCTTTAACATCAGTCCTTCCAATGAACACCCAGGACTGATCTCCTTTACGATGGACTGGTTGGATCTCCTTGTAGTCCAAGGGACTCTCAAGAGTCTTCTCCAACACCACAGTTCAAAAGCATCAATTCTTTGGCATTCAGCTTTCTTTATAGTCCACCTCTCACATCCATACATGACTACTGGAAAGACCATAGCCTTGAATAGACGGACCTTTTTCGACAAAGTAATGTCTCTGCTTTTTAATATGCTGTCTAGGTTGGTCATAACTTTCCTTCCAAGGAGTAAGCATATTTTTAATTTCATGGCTGCAATCACCATCTGCAGTGATTTTGGAGCCCAGAAAAATAAAGTCAGCCACTGTATCGACTGTTTCCCCATCTATTTGCCATGAAGTGATGGGACTGGATGCCATGATCTTAGTTTTCTGAATGTTGAGCTTTAAGCCAACTTTTTTACTCTCCTCTTTCACTTTCATCAAGAGGTTCTTTAGTTCTTTTTCACTTTCTGCCATAAGGGTGGTGTCATCTGCATATCTGAGGTTATTGATATTTCTCCTGGTAATCTTGATTCCAGCTTGTGCTTCATCCAGCCCAGCATTTCTCATGATGTACTCTGCATATAAGTTAAATAAGCAGGGTGACAATATACAGCCTTGACGTACTCCTTTTCCCATTTGGAACCAGTCTGTTGTTCCATGTACAGTTCTAACTGTTGCTTCCTGACCTTCATACAGGTTTCTCAAGAGTCAGGGCAAGTGGTCTGGTATTCCCATCTCTTTAGGAATTTTCCACAGTTTATTGTGATCCACACAGTCAAAGGCTTTGGCATAGTCAATAAAGCAGAAATAGATGTTTTTCTGGAAATTTATTGCTTTTTCAATGATCCAGCGGATGTTGGCAATTTCATCTCTGGTTCCTCTGCCTTTTCTAAAACCATCTTGAACATCTGGAAGTTCACGGTTCACGTATTGCTGAAGCCTGGCTTGGAGAATTTTGAGCATTACTTTACTAGCATGTGAGATGAGTGCAATTGTGTGGTAGTTTGAACATTCTTTGGCATTGCCTTTCTTTGGGACTGGAATGAAAACTGACCTTTCCCAGTCCTGTGGCCACTGCTGAGTTTTCCAAATTTGCTGACTTATTAAGTGCAGCACTTTCACAGCATCATCTTTCAGGATTTGAAATAGCTCAACTGGAATTCCATCACCTCTGCTAGCTTTGTTCATAGTGATGCTTCCTAAGGCCCACTTGAAGGTAAGCATTGGATTAGAAAAAACTAAACAGATGTTGTCAATATGGGGATTCTGAGATCCTATAGTATTCCAGGAAAAAATTTGTCCCATAAAACATTTTTTCCCAAAAACAAAACAAAACAAAACATTTTTTCCCCTTTTTGGAGTATCTTCACTGAGCTCATAGTTGGCTATGTTTATGCACTGTCAAATAAACATCCCTCTCTAATATGTTTAGAGGCACCATAGTTCAAAAGCATCAATTCTCCGGCACTCAGCTTTCTTTATAGTCCAACTCTCACATCCATTTAAATTTAAATTATTTTAAATTTAAGCCATTTAAATTATTATTTAAATTACTTTAAATAAAATAATTTAAATTACTATTTACTTTAAATTACTTTAAATTTTATTTAAAATTACTAAACTACTTTAAAATTATTTTATTTTAATTATTTAAAATTTAAAGCTATTTAAATACTTTATATTTTTATTTATACTTAAATAAAATTTTTATTTAAATAAAAAATATTTATACTTAAATTTTTATTTATACTTAAATAAAATTTAAGCTATTTAAATTACTTTAAATAAAATATATTAAAAATTCAGGTCCTCAGTTGCACTAGCCACATCTCAAGAGCACAGTAACCCCACGTGGATGAACACTGAAGATTTTAAAACTTTTCTATCATCACTTATTTTGCTGGAAAGCACTGTATTAGATGATTTATGTAAATCAGTCTTCCTCAAAATACTGACCAAAAAATTAAGAAAGAAAGACAAAATCATTATCTACCACCAATTTATCCACCTAAAATTTATTGGTTCTTTTAGCATGTTGGAGACAGAATTATGTAATGCAAAGCTGCTGCACTTAATTGTGGTTTTTTAGTTTTACTTTGGGAAAAAGTCTGAGTTATGGCATTCTAAATGTTCAGACTTGGCACCAGCTTCTTCCAGAGGGACAGGCCAATTTCAAAAGGCAGTTTGGTTTCTCAGCAAGAATCATGAGTACGTGACCTGTAGAAAGGCTTTAACATGTTAATATGGACCAAGTTATAAAAAAATAAAAAGCCTCCCACTGGAAACAGTGTTTATTTGAATGTATTTTAAGTATTCCCTTAAAAACATCGAAGAGCTAAAAAGATAAAAAGAGATTAGCAGGCAAAAATCTAACGGAAAATGAGACCCCGGGAAGGTAAGCATAGCAAGGAAGCTGCTCTTGCCCAAAAATTATTTGCTGACTGGGAAAAACTGAAATTCTGTCTTAACAGACTTTTCAGACAAGAGACTATGTAAAATCATGGAGTCTGCTAAATTTGGGGTCAGAGACCTCAAATTTCAAAGACAAGACCCTGGGACCTCCCCAGTGGTTAAGAATCCACCTCTTTCTCATATTCTTTTCCAATATAACTTGTCACAGGACATTGAATATAGTTCCCCGTGTGATACATTAGGACCTTGTTGTTTATCCATCTTGTACATATAGTCTGCATCTGCTAATCTCAAGCTCCCATACCTTCTCTTCCCTGCCGTCCCCTGCCCCCAACTCTTGGCGATCACAATCTGTTCTTTATGTCTGTGATCTGTTTCATGATCTTCCTACATCCTTTGTCAGTGTTTTGAGGTGACAGGAGTCCTTTCACAGAGGGAGAGGATGAGCCCAAGGTTTACTATTAGTTGAGTCAGAATAGAAATCAGATCTTCTGATTCCTAATTCCTTGCTTTAAAAAAAAAAAAAAAAAAAGAATTCATCTTGTTCTCAGGACCATGCTTTAAATCTTTTAGATCATGTAAAAGAAATTTTTTTCTACTGTAGTAGCTTAACAGACAGTAATAGATAATTAGCAGTGACAATAATGGATAATTCTTGGTATATTTGTAGGCAAAGCTTTTATTCATTTTCTTGATAATATGCCCAGAATATTAAATATAAATTATTTATCTTTTTGTAGCTTCATACACTGAGGTCACCCACTATTCAGTAGTAGTTACAAATGTGAGCTAATGTAATAATAGGGACACTTATCTTTTTGGATGTAAACTCGGTAAATGTCTTCTGCAATTACTGACCTTAGCTTGCTTGTAATTTTTAAATTGAGGATAAGCTCTATACCACTCTCAAACAAACTGGAAGAAAAAAGAAATGACGGAGGTGCTTATAAATCAGTCTGGTCACAGACAGGTAAACTAACCTGAATTCTCATGGTTGAATTGCTTCCATCTGTGATGATTAGTAAGATCAATTCTGGCTACAGAAAAAAAATGTGGTCAAAGAGTGGGGCAGGATGGGGAACAGGGCAGGTTAAACCTCCAATCTTCTGAAAGAAGGCAGTGAGAAGAGCATTTGCCATTTAGATTTGGCCTTGATGTAACCCTTTCAGGGTGCTTTTTGGGTTTGTTAGGAAGCAGTGATGACTAAAGTCAATAAATTGAATGTATATAAAGTCAAATGGTCCCTGTAAGGCTTGGTATGTATCATCAGGCAACAAATAAACTAAACAAAGCCCAAGCAAGGTCACCATGGATGAGCAAGCAAATGCAAAACACAACTCTGAGACAAAGTCACTGAGGTATAAAACATCAGGGTGAGAAGACAACTGGAAAGATTATAGACTATAAACTATTTGTCAGGCAATGATAGAGACCAAGAATAAAGAGGCGACACTAGCTATTAATTATTACAAAGGCCCATACAATTTGAGGTCAAAAAACACAACGAGGTGCTAAGAGATTTCTCTCCTGCTAATTCACCACATGGTCGTTCTAGCTCTGCAACACTCTTTCATTCAAATGAACGCACACATGAGGGCTTATACAGCTTTCAGCCTCCCAAAGGCAATATGAGTATTCTAAGTTCTAAATGAACTTAAGCTAGACTCACAGTTGTCTAAAAGTGTATAGTGCTTTTACAAGGGGATGAAAAAAGTAGCAGAGAATTTCCTCTGGCTTCCCAATTATATATATATATGGAGGGGAGGTACATCTATATACACACAGCAGCAGAATATTTTATCTGATACAGATGGAGGACATAAATGATTAAATAGTTCAAAATTCCCTAAAAGAAGTATGCATAAGTCGAGGTGATGTAATGACTTCCCTGGTGGCTCAGAGAGTAAAGCATCTGCCTACAATGTGGGAGACCCCGGTTCAAACCCTGGTTTGGGAAGATCCTCTGGAGAAGGAAATAGCAACCCACTCCAGTACTCTTGCCAAGAAAATCCCATGGATGGAGGAGCCTGGTAGTCTAAAGTCCATGGGGTCGCAAAGAGTTGGACACAACTGAGTGACTAAACTTTTGACATAAAATACATCTATAGAAATTCAAGGGCTTGAATTTAGATTCCTTTGGGGAATTGTTGTTCAGTTGCTAAGTGTCCGACTCTTTGTGACCCCATGGACTACAGCACACCCGGCTTCCTTGTCCTTCACTGTCTCCTGGAGTTTGCTCAAACTCATATTCATTGAGTCAGTGATGCTATCTAACCATGTCAACCTCTGCCACTCCCTTCTCTTCTTACCCTCAATCTTTCCCAGTATGAGAGTCTTTTTCCAATAAGTTGGCTGTTCACATTAGTTGAACAAAGTATTGGAGCTTCAGCTTCAGCATCAGTCCTTCCAATGAATATTCAGGGTTAATTTCTTTTAGGTTTGACTGGTTTGATCTCACTGCTGTCCAAGGGATTCCCGAGAGTCTTCTCCAGCACCGTGGTTCAAAAGCATCAATTCTTCGGTGCTCAGCCTTCTTTACAGTCCAACTCTCACATCTGTAAATGACTACTGGAAAAATCATAGCTTTGACTATACAGACCTTTATCAGCAAAGTGTTGTCTCTTCTTTTTAATATTCTGTCTAGGTTTGTCATAACTTTTCTTCCAAAGAACAAGTGTCTTAATTTCATGGCTACAGTCACCATCTGCAGTGAATTTGGAGCCCAAGAAAATAAAATCTGTCACTATTTCCACTTTTTCCCCATCTATTTGCCATGAAGTGATGAGACTGGATGCCATGATCTTAGTTTTTTGAATGTTGAGTTTGAAGCCCGATTTTTCACTTTCCTCTTTCACTTTCATCAAGAGGCTCTTTAGTTCCCCTTCACCTTCTGCCATTAGAGTGGCATATCGAGTTATCTGCATATCTATAGTTGTTGATATTTCTCCCAGCAGTCTTGATTCCAGCTTGAGCTTCATCCAGTCTGGTATTTTGCATGATGTATTCTGCATATAAGTTAAATAAGCGGGGTGACAATATACAGCCTTGACATACTCCTTTCCAAATTTTGAACCAATCCATTGTTCCACATCTGGTTCTAACTGTTGCTTCTTTTCCTGCATACAGGTTTCTCAGGAGACAGATTAGGTGGGACCATAGATTTCCCCAAAACAGGAACAATCAAAATAATTTCCCATACAAATAAACTATCTAAAATAACTTTAAATTCAAAAAGGAAGGGAAGGGGAGGGATAAATTAGGAGTATGAGATAAACAGATACCAAATACTATACATAAAACAGATAAGCAGCAAGAATTTACTTACAGTACAGGGAACTATATTCACTGTCATTTATAACCAATAATGGCAAATAATCTGAAAAAATATACATATATAACTGAATCACTTTGCTATAAACCTGAAACTAAAACAGTATGGTAAATCAACTATAATAATTTTTTTCAATTAAAAAATTAAAAGTTTTAATTTCCTTGATATTTGAGAAACATTGCTTTCTTTTTAAAGCTAGGAACTAATGCTTTAATAATGATTATAGAGAATTAAAAGAACTTAAAACTTCAGAAAAAGATCTTTGATTAATAAAATTGATTGTACTATTGATGTATGACAGAACCATCAGTAGAAAAGACGTTCCAAACTGAGTAATATCATATGTTGCTCAGTGATGGCCTGGAGAGTCCTGGTGATGCTCAGTACTCTCAGAGGGTTTATTAGATACCTTAGCTCCAGAAGATCTCATAGCCCCTCTGTTATTTTAAAGAATGATCCTCTCCTAGAGCTTGCTTTTCTTTGAGGAAGTGTGAGCCAGTGGAAAAGCATGAGCATTGTTTAAAAGGAGGCAGATTTAGGTTCTGATCTCTGCTGTCTATGCCCAGCTGGGTATTCTTGGGCAAGTTGCTTGACTCCTCTGATCCTCCACTTCCTCATCATTAAAAGCACTTCTTGTTGTAAGGAATACATCTTATAAAGTCCTAAAAAATCATAGTTTTGTGGGTATTATTACCAATAACTTTGATATTCTCCACGACAAATGACCTTCGTATTTCTGTTGAATGTCTCCATGATTGCAGCTTTCTCACATCTTCATCCTTGAACAAACAGCTCTGTGTATGACAGAGTTCTCCCTAGAGTTCAACTGCACTCATCTTTTTCATTGCTCCTGCCTCTTGGCTCCATTCTGTGTGACAGCTTTTTGTTCAATTCTCCTCCCACTCCACACTCCCCACAGATTCTTGTCCTGGCTGAATATACTGTTTCTTTAGTCATTTTCCATATCACAGGTCCTCTGTCCCCTTACCATAACGTTGCTTTCTCTGGACATACTCCAGTCTGTTAATACTCTCCATAGGATTACTTCCAGAACAAACACCAGAGTTGCATCATCATGCCCCTTGTTTTGGATCCTTCTTTTAACAAAATGTCCTATCACAGTAGCATTTTTGGCAACCACATCCCAGTATTAAGTTGTGTTGAGTTGTTAAATTTAAACAACTCAAAATTCTTTCCATGTGCACAAACCACATTTTCTCTATCCTGTTCTTTTATAGTTGTGGGTAGAATTTTGAGTTGTTTGGATGTTTCCACATTGTCCATTGAGGGTGAGGGGTGGATGCCTAATCAAAAGGGTTTATAATTTCCCTGTTGAATTTCTTTTTCTTAAACCATGTCAGTAGTTACTACCTGGAAAGATCTTTGGGGTACAAATTCCACCAATTAACATAATGATGAGCCCTTTCAGCTTCTTGTTACCTACAGCCTGTATCTGCATGCCATGATGCTCTCATAATCTTATTCCAAGTCCTTAGTAAACATTTTGGGTAGTGTAGCACCAATCCCAGAGGCCTGTGGTTGGCTCTAAAGAGAGCCCTGCCTTTTAGTTAACATAACTCCATTCATCCGAAATAATTCTTTTCCTACTATATGCCTAGTTCACCTATAAAGGCTATCATTAGAGGCTGGTAAATTCATGTATAAATTCAAGCTAATCACTTCATCTTCACTAACTTATGCTGATTTATTTGCTGAAGGCTTACAACTCATCACCTTAATAATTTTTTCTAAAAGATTAACCCAGATATCAGGCCAGTCTCTGGACGTTGTCCATTTTCAGTCTTCCCTAATTCTCAAGATTCTTCAAATATTATTGACAAGAGTTCCTCTGTTTTACCCCAGAGTTCTTTCAGTGTCCAAGAAATGCACCTCACCATGCATGTCAGGTAATGTCTATACATTTTGAAAAACAAGCACTTGCAGATTCTTACAGATTCCCCTCTTACTTTATTTTTTAAATGAATTTAATGCTGCCCTCCTCTCTCTCTCTCCTCTCTCTCTGTCTCTCTGTCTCTGTCTCTCTTCTGTCTGTACTCAAGAGATACGAGTTCAATCCCTGGGTAGGGAAGATCCCCTGGAGTAGGAAATGGCAACCCATTCCAGTATTTTTGCCTGAAAAATTCCATGGAGAGAGGAGTCTAGCAGGCTATGGTCCATGGGTTCACGAGAGTCATGAATGAGCACACACTCACACTTTTCTCTCTGCAATCTTTTAGCTGGAGAACACATAGGAATTAAAGCAGATAAGCGGTTCTACTTTCTTCCCTTTCTCTTTTAACATTGTAAATGTCTGGGTCTACCAGGCTCCTTAAATTGTGGTCACCTTTCTGGGCCACCTGTGAAAATGTTCCTTGCATGACTCACCACATCAGTCTGAACCACTTACATCTGTGTTGCTCATAACTTAACCCTGAATGCTTGCACTCTACAGCCTGACCTGTTTCCAATCTGACTCTGACTTATTTTTACCTTTCACTTCTTTTTGCCTCCTTAGACCTGAGAGTTTCTCATACTTCGGCTTTTCTCTTTGCTCCTAACCCTTTGACTGTACCACTTTGGTCTCCCAAGGGGCAGTGCTTCTTCTCTTTCCTTGGGCTGATGCGCTTGGGTCTGACAACCTCACCAGGTATTCAGACAATTCATTGCTGTGGATCCTACGAGGTAGCCACGGCATCGTCTTTAAGTCACACGGCATTACTTCTGCCATACTCAGTTGGTCAACTGCTCACTAGGGTTAGCCCAGATTTGGAGAGAGGAGACATAGGCTCAACCTCTCTATGAAAGCAGTGTCATAAAATTTGCAATCAAGATTTTAAAACATCATCCCAGGTTAGCAGAGACCAGGCAGCAGGTATTTGCTCTTCCTCACTCACATAAGTGGACAAGTCCTTCTTGATGACATCATATGTTTCACATGGCTCCCTTCATTCTGGACATTATGTAACATTCCTACAAGCTTACATTGCTGTTTAGTCTTTAAACATGACTGACTGTCTATTTTCTATTTGGATTCGGATAAGACCCTCTGAACCCAGGTCAGTCTATTAGGAGCACTTCCATTGCTCCCACCTCACTCTATTGCCAAAACTTTGATATTTAATTCCTTTCCTCAGCATCTGTATAAATGAAATGCTACCAATCTTTTCCTTCTTTTGTCTGTGTAACCCATGTCCACATACACACATATACACACTAGATATTTGTCTGTTGTGAAGGCTTGTCATCCCTCTCTTAGGGTGGGGAAGATATAACGGCATGGTCAGAGACAAACAGACCTGGGCTAAATTCCCACTCTTCCTTATTAGCTATTTAGGACTGGTTGGATCTCCTTCAGTCCAAAGGACTCTCAAGAATCTTCTCCAACACCACAGTTCAAAAGCATCAATTCTTTGGTGCTCAGTTTTCTTTATAGTCCAACTCTCATATCCATTCATGACTACTGGAAAAACCATAGCTGTGACTAGATGGACCTTTGTCATTGAAATAATGTCTCTGCTTTTTAGTATGCTCTCTAGGTTTGTCATAGCTTTTCTTCCAAGGAGCAAGCATCTTTTAATTTCATTTTACTTCTTAGTAAAACTTAGTAAGTTTTATGTGCTACATGGGGATGACAGTGGGGTTAAATGAAAGAATACATGTGAAGAATCCAGCACAGGATAGGCACTCAAAGAGGGCTTCCCTGGTGGCTCAGATGGTAAAGAATCTGCCTGCAGTGCAGGAGACCTGGGTTTGATCCCTGGGTCAGGAAGATCCCCTGGAGAAGGGAATGGCAACCCACTCTAGTATTCTTGCCTGGAGAATTCCATGAAGAGAGGAACCTGGCAGGCTACAGTCCATGGGTTTGTAAGATTTGGACACAACTTAGCAACTAATGACCAAACCACCACCAGGAACTCAGTGAACATGAATTTAAGCAAATTCTGGGAAGTAGTGGAGTACAGAGGAGCCTGGGTGCTACAGTCTGTGGGGTCGCAAAGAATCAGACACGACTCAGCAACTCAGCAACAAGACACTCATTAAATGGTAACTCAACATTATTCATTTCTTATTCTTTTAACCATAAACTACAACCATCTCCTCCATCCTGTACTACAGTTCTGCATAAAACAGCACATATATATCTGTACAAAACACCTTGGCAGGTGACTTTATAACATGTGTTCTTTGTGAGTTTTTGCATGAGTTTTTGCCTGGTTTCATCAGCAATTTTTATAAGATCCACCAGGATCACAGTCATCCGTTTTTCCTCTTCTTTTGTAACCCTTCTAGCCCCTGGCTCAGCCATGAGCTGCACCGTCCTGAGGTGCATGCTAGATGACATAAACTCCATATGCTGAACAATTGAAAGCAGGAGCCAAGACCGTTGCCGCCAATTTCTCTCTACAAATAGCTCTCAGACACTTTGTTAAAGGGAACCTAATGTAGAGGAATGCTGCTTGTCTAGAGTGATTGCAGTGCTTACAGGTGTATAATTAGTCACTGGGCAGTGTGTAAATACTCTGTAAATTGCTTTATTTGTGAATGTGAAAAGCTCGGCAGAAATACAAGGTATTATAGAAACCAGGGCTGAGCACAGGAGATAAGGTACTCTGGCGGGAGAATGAGTGAGTGAGGTATCAGTGTGTGTCGTGCATCCCTCGGAGGGAACGAAGCTTCTGGGATTCCCTGCTTGCTTTCGAAGAACACTGACTCCCCTGGGTGAATAACTTAAAGGACAAATTACCCCTCTTCTGGGTACCAAAGCCAGCCATAAGCTGAAATTAAATCATAAAGCCCTACAAGAAAGTGAGGAAAGAGTCAGAAATATGAAACCAAGGGAATCCAGAGCTAAGCATGAAATATTAGAGTCAGTGTGATGTCCTTGCCTTTCTGTGCTGATGAAGGGAAAAACTGAAAACCACCCCGGTTCGGACTTAAAGGACCACCATCATATATCCATTGTTAAGTACTTGGCAGTGGCTGTTGCCGTGATTTCAATTCCGATGGGGTATTAGAGGGAGGTGGGAGAGAGAGCACTAGATCAACTGCAAGTCCTTGCACTTCAGCTAAGTAGCTGGGTGACCTTGAGCAAGTCACTACCTATTCCGAACCTTACTTTTCTTCATCTTTGAATTGAGAAACATGAAATCAGACTTTGTGCTTCTAAAATCCTTCCCCCCAACCATATCAGCTCAAAGATTTTTTTTTTCTTTTTAAAAAGTTGATTTTTTTTAAATGTACAGAATTTGCCATCTATTAAATGTTTTTCTTTGTGTTGCATGCGTGCTCAGTCATGTCTGACTCTTTGCAACCCGATGGACTGTAGCCCTCAAGGCCACTCTGTCCATAGGATTTTTCAGGCAAGAATACTGCAGTGGATTGCCATTTCCCACTCCAGAGGTTCTTCCTAATCCAGAGATCAAACCCCTGTCTCTGGCGTCTCCTGCATTGGGAGGCAGATTCTTTACTACTGTGCCACCCGGGAAGCCCATTCAATACATATAAAAATATAAATACTAAAATATGCAACAAAACATCTATTAAAAGTAGGAAGTTCATGAACCTTTTTCACAGCACCTGCCCTCGGATGACATTAAAATGTCCTATATGTAAGGGGCCAGGAGACACATGGGCAGCTATAAAAACAGAGAACCGTAAAGTTTTGTACTAAAACACAGTGTCGCCACAAGTGTATTCTCCAGAAGGAAATGAAAAATTTACATGGTGGCTTAGGGGGGGGTGGTCCCATCCTCCTGTATATCAGAGAGAAGGGACATTTTGAATACCCAAGAATGGCTTCTGAGGAAGGAATTCTGCTTGTCTGTACTAAAATAAAACCCAACGATCAGGAGTTCTCCATCAATGGAATGAGACAGTGTTGTGAAAGAGCTCTTTTATGTAATCAATACAAAGCAGGGACTTTGGTAAACAGGCTGGCAGCTCTTCTGCTGCCAGCATGGCGTGGAGCTCTAAAATAAAGTCAAAGTCAACAAAGCAGCTGATGTTTTCTAGGGTGCTATGTCATTGAAAGACCTGGGACATGTCCTAGATCCAACAAAACAAGCTTAACTCTATCAGCATCATGGCCAAGTCTGCTCAGCCTTTACTGCCGTGACAATAAAACAGGAGATAAAATTCTAAAACATAGTGGTCCTTACCTCTGCTGGAAAGCTGTCCTGCTCACTTTCTGCCTGTATGAGGCAGGGAAAAAAGACTGGGCTTCCCTGATGTCTCAGATAGTAAAGAATCTGCCAGCAATTTGGGGGACCCAGATTTGATCCCTGAGTCAGGAAGAACCCCTGGAGAAGGGAATGGCTATACCCTCTCCAGTATTCTTGCCTGGATTACTCTATGGACAGAGAAGTCTGGCAGGGTACAGTCTATGGGGTCACAAAGAGTCTGACATGACCAAACAACTAACCCTTTCACTTTGACTTCGTGGTAAAGGCCACAACAGGAAATGCTTACCTAACTGGGGTGACTAAATCTTCGGATTCCATCGCCCAGTAATATTTCAAAGGGAAAGAGAGAGATCAACAAATGGAGGCCAAATTTGATGCCCTTACTTCACAAAATAAAAAGCATCTGCTACCCACAACCACTGTCATTTTACAAAAGGGTTCTTGCTTGCTTAGTTGCTCAGTCATGTCCAACTCTGTGCAACCCCATGGACTGTAGCCCTCAAGGCCCCTCTGTCCATGGAATTCTCCAGGCAGGAATACTACAATGGGTTGCCATTCCCTTCTTCAGGGGATCTTCACGATCCAGGGATCAAACCTGGGTCTCCCACATTGCAGGCAGATTCTCTACCATCAAGCTACCAAGAAAGGTAACACTAAACGAGGGAAAGACACTGTCTCAAAATGAGTCCTCTAAATTGCTTATATTTAGTTTTCAGACACGCTTATTACATTGCCCTTGATGTTTTTTAGTAGTCACGATTAGTAAAAACTTCATCTTGGACCAGAATGGGCCTTAGGCCTGCATTTGGAAATCCTGCTGTTTATAAGATACTCTTAGAAAGTCTCTTCTTCCAACAATTCCACCCATAAATGTCCTCGAGGTCAAACTTTTAGCCCCATTTCTTCTTTGAAGCTTTTCCTGATTACCTCTAACTATTATGATCTTTCTACTTTCTGAATTCTTTTAGCACTTATAATTTTAATCTATAATTTAACACCTTTACTTTGTGGGAAAAGTTTTGGAAATTGAGAATATTCTGTAGATTATTTATTTTTAGCTATAGAATTTTTAAATTTTCATTACTAACTGAGAGAACCACAGTTAGATATTGCTGAACATCCCAGTTTAGGAAAGCAAAAAAAAAAAAAAAAAAACCAGAAACCTCAAACATAAACCCTCCATTATTTAAGTGCATCTGAAGTTAGATAAGGTCTTTTTAAGGTTGACAGTATGGAATCCAATATATTTTGGTCAGGAGACTGAGCATTTAACAGGTTGTAGTCGTATATTAAGAAAAGTTCACTAGATCTCTGGTTTTAACATTACCCCTTTTTTCATCAAGCTCAGTAATCATCAGGACAATCGCTCACCTACTTCTTGTTCTAAATGGTCCCATATTCTAATTTACATAGAAAACCAGAATTCTATATGTAGAAAATTATCTTAGCAATTATTTAATCTATCCCCTTAGGACTTCCCATGTGACGCTAGTGGTAAAGAACCCACCTGCCAAGGAGATGTAAGAGCTGTGGGTTCAATCCCTGGGTCGGAAAGACCCCCTAGAGGAGGGCACAGCAACCCACTCCAGTATCCCTACCTGGAGAATCCCATGGACAGAGGAGGCTGGCGGGCTACAGTCCATGGGGTCGCAAAGTCAACATGACTGAGCGCAGCGCAGTACACACACAGTCTACACCCTTGTTTCACAGATGAGGTGTCTGAGACCCAGCTAAGTGAAGCACCTTGCCCCAGATACCAAGGAGACCAATATTAGAGTTGGAATTCCTACTATGATGTATGATCTTGAAAGTATTTTAAATATAATAATCTTCTATCTTCATATCTCCACATATGCAGTATACTATACATCAGTGCAGTCCCTGAGAGGAATTATCAGGAAGACGAGGTTTTCCCAGTACCATAGACTCTCTTTTCTTCTTTCATTTTACTCTTGGCTATTTCTTCTTCCTTTCTTTGGTACCCATAACTCCTACCCTCTCTGTTCATAACCGTACTTCCCCTCCAAACTTATTAAAACCTAAGTTCTCAAGAAAGGATATGGTAAATTTATCCACACAAGGTAAATTCCTAATCCTTATGGAGTGGTTGCCGTGTGCCAAACATTATGCTGGGCATGGTTTAACGTGTTATTTCTCCTAGTTGTTGTTGCTGTTTGGTAAGTAAGTTGTGTCCAACTCTTCGTGACTCCATGGACTGCAGCACACCAGGCTTCTCTGTGCTCCACTAACTCCAGGGGTCTGCCCAAACTCATGCCCACTGAGTCAGTGATGCTATCCAACCATCTCATCCTCTGTTGCCCCCAACTCCTCCTGCTCTCAATCTCTTCCAACATCAGGGTGTCTTCCAGTGTGTCAGCTCTTCACATCAGGTGGTCAAAGTATTGGAGATTCAGATTCAGCATCTGTCCTTCCAAAGAATATTGAGGGTTGATTTCCTTTAAGATGGACTGGTTTGATCTCCTTGCTGTCCAAGGGACTCTCAAGAGTCTTCTCCAACACCACATTTCAGAAGCATCAGTTCTTTGGCACTCAGACTTCTTTATGGCCCAGCTCTTCTTTATGGTCAGCTCTCCATACATGACTACTGGAAAAACATAGCTTTGACTATACTGATCTTTGTTGGCAAAGTGATGTCTCTGCTTTTTAATACACTGTCTAGGTTTGTCATAGCTTTCCTTCCAAGAAGCAAGCATCTTCTAATTTCACCGTCTGCAATGATTTTGGAGCCCAAGAAAAGAATATCTGTCACTGCTTTCACTTTTCCCCCTCCTATTTGTCATGAAGTGATGGGCATACTTGCAATTTTACAAAGTAATGAGATAAGTCAACAGGTTTCCTGTTTGCCTGAAACCTTTACTTGCCTTGAAACCATGTATAGGCAATAGTTTACTTCCAAAGTCAGCCAAGCTCTTCAGAGTTGGAATCTTGTCTTTCTTTTGTCCTCTCAAGGCAATTATCACAGTCTTGATACTTAATAATATTTATAATTTATGTTGACAACGTAAGAGAGCCTTCATTTTTCTTTTTCAGTGCTGGTCTTTTCTTCTTTAAGTAAAATCCAAGCTTTAACCTTTCCACTTAAATGCATCTTGAAATATTATAAACATTCTTAGATGTTATTAGCAAAGCTACTCACATCCTGGAGTAAGAACCTGGAAATAAGGATTACCACTTCTGGAAAAATATACCAAATGATCTCTGCCAATTCTCTAAACTTCTCTGGGATCAAGTTTTCACATGAATGAAACAGAAAAATTGTCCTTAATAGAGACTGCACTATAGGAGCACTGGGATCACAACTTTTAATCTCCCGTCTGTTTCCATACACAGCTTCGTCTCCAGCCCTGCCCATGCAGATGCTCCGGAAATGCCTGCTAACTGAAGATTTTTATGATCGCTGGTAGAAAGACACATAAATGCAAAACACGATTTTTCCCATGCCCCGAGTTACCCGGGAGCATCATTCTCATTCAGAGATGACCACACTTCAGAAATTGGGTCTCATAAAACATACAATTTAATGAAGCCATCTGGGAAGGTGATCGTCGTATAAATGCAAGGTATTGATATTACCTGGCTACTTGGGGAAATACCATGTAAATGAAGGTACAACCCAGCTCCATAATTCAAATCAAGTATTGATGTACAAGGTCTTTGGATAATGGACTTGGAAGATTGATATTTCTCTCAGATCTGACGTTACTTTTCTTCCCTCCTTTGCAATTTTGATATTTTTGCAATAAGATTTTATTTTATTTTTTGGAAAATATCTTTTCTGTTGAACAGGAATCTATTGGTGTCAACTGGGACACTTGAAACAGAAATTTTACATCTGACTTTATCATTTTTTAGTTTCTCTTCTTTAGAAGCAAGAAATGATGCAAACAATACAAGCATTTCTGTCCTGCTCCAATAATTATGCAGAATGTCATTCAGTAATTCAGCATCCCAATTGCCTCAGCTGCTGTTATTATTATTATTTTAGCAGAGAGGTATGTTCTACTTCTGACCTTGTCCTGAGGGCTATTCTGGATGGAATCACCCTGTGATTGTTACTCTGTTTTAACCAATGTTACCTCCCTTCTCTGAGAGACAATTGCTAAAATAGTGCCAAGCTCAGTCATGCCAGTAATCACAAAATGAACTTCCAGCCAGCTTCAGCACTCAGTTTTTTATATGGTTGGGGAAAGGGGCAGAGCATTTTTTCTACACGTGAACTTGGTCTTCTACCTCTGCTGAAGGTATCACACCTTGCATTGAGGCAGCGGCTGCCCCCACTGTGTAAACCAACGTTCCTCTGGGTTTCCCAAGGTTTCTGCAGGACAAAAGGGTTGCAGTATTTGTGCCCACTTTTCAGAAACCCTGAGTCCGTTTAGGCCTAGCTATCCTCAACCTCAGGCTTCCTGAGTGGCACAATGGTTAAGAATTCGCCTGCCAATGCAGGAAATGCAAGAAACATGGGTTCGATCCCTAGGTGGGGAAGATCCCCTGGAGGAGGCAATGACACCTCGCTCCAGTATTCTTGCCTGGAAATTTCCATGGACATAGGAGCCTGGAGGGAAACAGACCAAGGAGTCGCAAAGAGTTGGACCCAAACGAGCAACTAAATACACACACACACACACACATCCTCAACCTCCCCACTCAACACACAATCATCAAATAATAATTAAATACAGTCAATCACAGCATGGCTCCCAGGGGTAGATGGGGTTCATTGATATGGTCTGGCTCTATCTGTGATGGGTTTTCTGGTCCCGGGGGCTACACACAGTGTCCTTCTAGAGAATGTGCAGGGCTTGATAAAATATTCTCAGAAAAATATTAATATGTCTCACTATGATTATATATTTTTTCTTTTCCTGTATAATCCTTCTGATTTTTGCTTTATGTATCTTTGTTTCTTTGTTGTTAAGGTGTCCAGTGGTTTATGATGTCTATCTTTTTTTGTGAATTGTACCTTTTATCATTAAAAATATTCATCTTTGTTTCATTTAAAATAAATAAATTATTTTAAAAAAAAAAAGAATGTGTAGGGATGGGGGCCTGGAGATAGAGAGGTTGTTCTACTTGCTTTGCCTGGTTGATGACTCAGATGGGATAGATAGGGAGCTAATGCTATATCTTTGATGTTTAATCCTTTTCATACTCACTGAAGAAACTCCTTCTCCCATTGCTCAACTTTTTGCATCTCTAAATCACAGCCTGAAAGCAAGTGTGCCCAGAGCTGAGGGCCAAGACATGGCCTGTATCCCAGGGACAAATTTGCATATCAGAAGCAGGATAAGGAGAATATACTGGCCTTTTTCCCATCTCACACTCTGCCAGGTATATCACTGTTCATCCCTGATAGAAAAAGAATATTCTGAGTTTCAGCCTAATGGGACTGATGGGAAGTCTAGAGTCTTGGAAGCCACATAAGCAGGCTCATTTAGTGAGTGCTATGGGCCAGACTGGGTACAAGCATGGGAGTATAAGAAGGAAGAACACCCAATTTGTGCCCTCAAAGGGTTCTTAGCCAGGTAAGGACCTCGTAGTAAATTTGACTATACATACATACATGCATGCATGCTCAGTCATGTCCGACTTTGCGAGACCATGGACTGTAGTCCACCAGGCTCCTCTGTCCTTGGAATTTTCCAGGCAAGAATATTGGAGTGGTTGCCATTTCCTACTCCGGAGGATCTTCCCAAACCAGGGATGGAACCCGTGGCTCCTGTGTCTGCATTGGCAGGCAGATTCTCTACCACTGAGCCTCCTGGGAAGCCCAAATTTGACTATGTGAATCTGTTTATATCCTCAACACTATTCTCAATTTTAAGAGCCTCCCAAGGTTTTTTTATGTTGCAAAACGAAAGAAAATTGCAAAGGTGATGACAAAAATAGTCTGAACATCCAAGGGATTGGAACTCTGACTTCAGAGATAACAAGTAGAAATCAATCCCATCCAAACAGCTAACAGCAATGGGTCAGCAACTAACATGTTGAGAGAAGCAGCAAGCAGATTTGCTGCAAATACAAAACAGATATACTGAGGAAAGCATTTCAGTTCCTCGTAAAACATTAGACAATTATGGGAACTAAACATTTATTTTTAAAAGGTCTCTTTATGTAGAGAAATTAGTCTTTCAGATAACCATATGTTTTCTTAGCTGACTTCTGCATGTTCAGAGATAGGCAACCACAATATGTGAAGACAAAGAAGTGTGACACAGTCCTTTGAGTCACAATATTGGTGGGAACATGAGGTTTTGCCCAGGGAAGAATTAAAGGGGTATTGATTCCCACTGTAAAAGACTTTAAAAACCCTTTACCTAACATTTGAAGACTCTGTGGATGGAAAAGATGTATGACCATAACCAAGAAATAAAAAACTGGGTTTAGAGGCTTTTTGTAGTCAATGCGGTGCAGTGGGAGTAGGGATGACAAAGGACTTGAGGTTAGGAACACAGGGAGAGCTGATAAATGTTTTTCTGTGCAAACAAAAAGCAAAATCCTTTCTAATGAGTTCCCCCCAAGTGATTCCCCGCCCCCACTTTTTTCCTTATTTTTTTTACATTGTCTTTTTTAAAAAATGTATTTATTTATTTATTTTACTTTACAACATTGATTTTCTGTAACCATCAAAAGTATTTGACCAATAGAGTTTCATACTCAGTCATTAAAATGTTTGGGAATTTTTAATCTAAAAAACTAGAAATTGCTTTTCTGATTATTTTTCTCCATAGCAAAACATTCAGACTGTATAGGAAATGATTGAGAGAAAAACAAAATCACCCATAATCCTACTACACAGAGATAATCAATAGTAACATTTTGGTAGATACCCTTCTACATATTTCCATGTATGTGTACACATATGTTAGCATATGTTTTTATAATAATGAAATCATGTTAGGCATGCTGCAATTTAATGGGTTTTTATTGATTCTCAATAATATATGGGCTTCCTTGGTGACTCAGAGGTAAAGAATCTGCCTGCCAATGCAGGAGAGTTGGGTTTGATCCCTGGGTTGGGAAGATCCCCTGAAGAAGGAAATGGCAACCCACTCTAGTACACTTGCCTGGGAGATCCCATGGACAGAGGAGCCTGGTGGGCTACAGTCCATGGTGTCTCAAAAGAGTCAGATATGGCTAAGCAATTAAACAACAAAACAAACAATATATCATTTTATATTTCAATAAATATAGGTTTCAATTAGTATGGTGAGTTAAGTAGTGTTCCCCCTAAATTAATGTCTACCCAGAAAGTGGCTCAGATGGTAAGGAAGTGAAATGAAAGTTGTTCAGTCATGTCCAACTCTCTGCGACCCCATGAACTATACAGTCCATGAAATTCTCCAGGCCGGGATACTGTAGTGGGTAGCCTTTCCCTTCTCCAGGGGATCTTCCCAACCCCAGGATCGAACCCAGGTCCCCTGAGTTGCAAGTGGATTCTTTACCAGCTGAGCCACAAGGGAAGTCCAGCAATACTGGAATCATCAGCCTATCCCTTCTCCAGTGGATCCTTCCAACCCAGGAATCGAACTGGGGTCTGCTGCATTGCAAGCAGATTCTTTACCAACTGAGCTATGAGGGAAGCCCCAGATGTTAAAGAATCCACCTGCAATTGCTGGAGACTCGGGTTCAATCCCTGGATTGGGAAGACCCCTTGGAGAAGGGAATGGCTACCCCACTCCAGTATTCTTGCCTGGAGAGTTCCATGGATAGAAGAGTCCATGGAATCACAAAGAGATGGATAAAATGGAGCAACTAACACAGAGAACCTCAGAATGTAACCTTAGTGGGAAATGGTGTCTTTGCAAATTTAACTAGTTAAGGGTCTAGAGATGAAATCATCCTGGATTTAGGATGGGCCCTAAATCCAATGACTGGGCCCTAGATCCAAGAAAAAGGAGAGGGATATTTAGACACAGAGAGAGACAAGGAGAGGGCCCTATGAAAATGAGATCAAAGATTGGATGGGTGCAGCTTCAAGCCAAGCAGCACCTGAGGCCACCAGAAGCTGAGAGAAGCAAAGAAGGATGCTCTCCTAGAGCCTTCAGGGGGACTCTGACCCTGGTGATACCTTGATTTTGGACTTCTGATCCCCAGAGCAGTGAGATAATAAATTCCTATTAAGTCACCAAGTATGTGGTAATTTGTTGTGGAGGCTCCAGGAAACCAGTACTGTACAGTTAGCATTTTTATTGGCTACATGGTATTTACTGAATCCCATTCTTCATGGATTTATTACCACATGGAATGGAATACAGTGATGGACCTTGTATCATGGAAGGGAACACAAGCTAATGGTTAACAGCATAGGATCCAAAGTCAAAGAGACTACCTGGGTTTGAATTTTGGTTTCATCACCTACTAGCTGTTACTCTAAATTGGTAGTTGACTGGTGACTTGCTGTTATGGAAAATATTTTTTACAGTGTCTGACACATATTAAGTACTAAATAAATACTTTTTATTTATAATAAATGACTAGAGATGGATAATTCTTTCTATGTCAAAGAAGAGATATATTTTGAAAAATCAAATGTAAGTATAAAAGTCTGAATAATAAGCATCAGAGTTCTCATTTGCTCACAGGAATACACATTTTCATAGAAAAATTATAGTTGCCAAAGGCAATAAATTCTTAATTTCTACTATCTCCAGCAAAAAAAAAAAAAAAGAAAGAAAGCACATTAGTAATTTACTTTTATTGTCCTTGAAAAGGCAACTGTTAGTTGTTTAACACATTGGCATTTAAGTCAGACTACATATAATTTCAACCCTGATTGTGCCACTTTCTAATATGAAGGAAATTACTAAACTTCTATGCTCCTTACTTTTTCAACCACAGACTGTGATCGTTTTCCCAGACTTATTAGGATGATTATAAAATTTAACTGAAGCAATTTATGCAAAGTGCCTAGTTCAGAATGGAACATAGTAGAGGCATAAAATACTGTGTTATTATCACTAAAAGGAAAAAAATTAATGTCTAAGAAGATGGTAAGGAATAGTCTATTGAACAAAAGAGACAAAACCTAAGTTGTCTGCAACCACTTCATAGATGAATAACAAATACAACTGGTCTACAAGTCTTTGGATACTGAATGCCATAAGCAAAATATCTGCACCATACCCCCCAGATATGTGTATTTATAAATTATAAACATATACAATGACAATCATATGCACATCTTAAAACTTAAAAATAGAAATTGCAGAGAGATGAAGTAAAAAATTTTAAAGCTCTGGCATTTCTTTCCTACACTCTAGTGGACCATCTGGAATGCCCCTCACCTGAGTTCACATGCTCCAGTCTGGAGATCTTTGATGGTACAATATTTTCAACTGTAAGATAGTATAGCAATGGAGTGGGTCTAAGGATTTGCTGATCATCCTTCACATGGAACTAACCAACAGCTGACGTCAATACCGAACTGTCTGATATGTATCCAAATTTTTCAGATTTGATCCTAAGACCATTCTTTATATGAAACTTCTGGAATTTACAGGTAAAACTGACAACTGCATCCCCAATCCCTATAGAGATATTCACAATAGCATCTAAACCCTTGATTGCATTTATTAGCTTCTGGATGTTTCTCCCCATGTTGAGTATCAGTTTCTCAGTGATAAGGATCATGTCAAATTCTTCATTGATTTACTAGTACTTGTTGTGTGTGTGTGGGCTGTCTCTTCAGTCATGTCCAAATCTTTGCCACACTATCAACTGTACCCTGCCAGGCTCCTCTGTCCATGGGATTCTCCAGGCGAGAATACTGGAGTGGGTTGCCATGCTCTCCTCTAGGGGATCTTCCCCACTCAGGGATCAAGCTGTGTCTCCTGCATCTCCTAAATTGCAGGCAGATTCCTTACGACTGAGCCACTAGGGAAGCCCAGTGCTTATATAGTAGATACTTAATAAATACATACCAAGTGAATGAGATGACAAAACCATATAGCAATACAGTGGATAAAATTAGGATGTTTCACAAGCATATAGAGGAAAAAAGAAAATGCTTTGAAATGAAATGCTAACTAGAGCTTCTTCAACATAGGGTTACATTTAATTAGATTGTAATGTCTGACTTGTTTGCAGCAAATTGCACAGACTTTCCCAGTGAATCTTCCAGATATTTCAACAAAATTCTTGGTTGCCTCGCTCCTCTGCACAGCTCTTCCTCTTCTCTACAGAGGAGGGGAGTTGGGCCCGGATGGAGTGTTTATGTACTTGCTAATCATATGTTTGTGTTCCCTCTAAACTCAGTTCTGCCTGTCATGAATAGTTCCAGATGATAATCATTTTCATGCTTTCAGTCAAATAAAGGCTCCAGAAGGACCAGGAAGAAGGGAACACAGCCAGAAGTTCAATATCAAGAGCAACAAAAAGAAGAAGAAAATAAATTTAAATATTCTGCTCCACATTTTTTGCGATGTTATCTCAATAGTTTAGTACTCCTGTTTACCTGAAATTAGAATATTGCAGTAGGTTAGGACAAGAGTTCAAATGTGTGTAATGTGTGTGTGTGTGTGTGTGTGTGTGCATGCGGGCGCGTGCGTGCTCAGTCATGTCTGACTCTTTGAAACCCCATGGACTGTAGCCTGCCAGCCTCCTCTGTCCACGGGATTTCCCAGGCAAGAACACTTGAGTGGGTCGCCCTTTCCTACTACAGGCGATCTTTCTGACCTAGGGATCAAACCCTGCTTGGCAGGTGAATTCTTCATCAAAGCACCACCTGGGAAGCCCTGGGAAGACTTCAAATGGGTATTAATACAAATAAATAAGAAGGCTAAATTCTACCCCATACTTACATCTCTCAAGAGTCATCTGAATTTTTAAAATTTTCTCTTTCTCATCACCCACTTTGTCTTTCATGTTAACTTGAAGCCTCTACTAGTAACTGTTAGCAATATTTATTTCCACATTTGTTTCCCTAAAGCACTTTCCAAAATGAGTTCCATGAGATGTTCATAGACGCTCCATGGGAAAATGTTCTGTAGTCAAATGTTTGGCAAATTTATGGTTATTACAATTTAAACAGATTGCTTTCAACAGTTCTTCTTGTACACTTTAATTTACCAGTGGACTTAGTCAATCTCTAAAAGGAAGCACAGTTTTTACCACAGAACCTTCTTTTTCTGGAATCATCCTACCAGAGTAGTGATCTGATTAATACACTTGAAGAAATACCACCCTTTGACATATAAAATGTGAAAATGTTAATCGCTCAGTCATGTCCTGCTCTTTCCAACCCCATGGACTGTAGCTCACCAGGCTCCTCTATCCATGGAATTCTCCAAACAAGAATACTGGAGAGGGTTGCCATTTCCTTCTCCAAGGAATCATCCCAACCCAGGGATCAAACCTGTGTCTCCTGCTTCACAGGTGGATTCTTTACCATCTGAGCCGCTGGGAGCTCATGTCATCAGAGACACAGACATTCAGAACTACCTCAGTTCCTCAGATTGCCATGCAACTCTCTACCACATTGAGAAAACATCACCAAGGAACTATCCCATCTACTCATACAACAAATTTCATTCTTCCCGTGGGCTAACAACCCCCACCCTGGGGCCTGAAATGCCAATTCTGCAGAAAGAGATAGGTTAGAATTATTGCTGGGTGGAAGGGCAAAATGAACTAAGCTGGACACCATGGCTTTAGGAATATGCATCCCAGGGCCTAAATTGTGCATTTAATCTGTCAGCAGTCACACACCAGAGTGAAAATGCCCTTCTCTCTTGGGGTGCTTTCATAGAGAAGCTCAATTTTTACTATTTTTACTCCCACCCACCCTAACACAAAACCTTTTTATTACACATGGCTTTTGTTTACACTGTGCTCCCACCAAGAATACCACCTCTCTACCTAATTTCTACTTAGTCTTCAATCTCCTCCTACTGCACAGACTTCTCTGTCTACACACTGTTAAACCCTCTCAGTTCTCTGAATACCCAACTACTTAGTGTCTATGCCGGAAGTCAACAAGGCATCCTCCTTCCAAATTCAGCCTGCCATCCATTTTGGTAGATAGAATTTCATTAGAACATGGCCACAGGCCATTTATTTGTAATTGTCTACAGTGGCTTTCTCTCCATAAGAGCAGGCTTGAGTAATTCACTTGAGTTGAGCCATATAAAATGCAAGCCTAATATAATTACTATCTGTTCTTTACAGAAAAATTTACCAAACTCTTGCCCACACCATTTCTTTAGTATTATCAAAAGCTTCACATTGGGATCATACTTTGCTGTTTCTGTATGTATTCTCAATGAGTTTTAAGCCCACTGAGGGCATGGTCTATAATTTATACTTACTTTGAATACTTTGTAACACAGCTCAGAATAGGTTATTAATAAACATTAATTAATCATTCAATTTCTTCTTGATTTTCTTTGAGAGAGCACAATTTACCCAAATTCTCTGTAAGATGTCCCTGGTACTAAAAGGAAAGAATAAATAGCATCTCATTGATTTCTTATGTTTCAGATTAGTAATTTGTGATGAGAAGTGAGCATAGCCTATTTACGTTTGTTAGCTTCAAATTTTTTCTGAAAGTAAAGTAAACCTCAAAGGGATGGCTATATCTTTCTTCTTGGTAGTTCAGAAAATATTATCCTTTCTATACACAAATTATATAATTGTAATACTTTCCCTGTCTACTGTATACTGATTCCAACAACCTCAAAACAGCTGCAACACACACGCACATAACAACACTACAGTACTAGCAGATATCATTTGGATTAGCAGAAACTGATCAGTACTGTTAGTAAGTAGACAAAAGGCCCCAAATGGAGTCACTTTTGCTATGCCCCACATCATTAAACCAAGACTTAATACTTAACTTAATTACAGTTTCAGCTTCTCCCAAGAATGGAATCTTAAACCAGTCAATCAGGAATTACCTGGGCAGCACTAGTGAGGTAATCTGTCTAATAGACCTCCCATAGAGGAAGGTGACCTTGCCACAACCAGTCCATTTTTTGCTAATATAACTTTCTTGTCCTGCTCCTTTCTGCCTATAAAAATCTTTTATTTTGTACAGTTCCTTGGAGCTCCTTTCTGTCTGCTAAATGGGATGCTGCCCCATTCATAAATCATTGACTAAAGTCAACAAGATTTTAAAATTCACTCAGTTGAATTTTGTTTTAACAATACTGGTGGCAGCAGTGGTATTTGAAGGAAATTTCTTATGGCTTCAGGGATGATGAGAAACACAGATCCTATACCCATGAACCCTTTGAGTTCTCTGTCTTCCTCACCATCTCCAAGAGCTGTAGGTAAGCTCCTCTCAGTTTTGAGCTCTGCTATCTTTGCATTGACCTCCTAATCTAATTGGCTTTCCAGTCCAGGGCAGCTTAGCTTAAGCTAGGAGACAGTTGAACCCAGGCCCCTAGTCCTTGGTTCAGTCAGTAATTCCCCAAATGATTAGAATCCCAGCCCTTGGTTAAGACTCCAGATTCCGCATTGGTATCTCCTGATGGTTCAGTCTGCAATTACACTTTTAACTGAAACCCCAGTCTGCAGTACCCTTTCATTGGGGTCTTTTTGTTCAATCTTTTCCCCATTGCCACATTGGGAATTGTTGGAGGTCCACACAAGGTCTTCTATTGATGGGTTTACAATAACATCTTTCTCTCTCTCTCTCTTTTTTTTTTTTTTTTTGCAATAGAGATTTAAAGTACAATGAAAATGGAAAAACTAGCTGTGGTTCTGAATATGTTTGACAGGTGTTCATTTCAAAACATGAATTAATTACTCAGAATAAAAAGTAGCTTGGAACCATGAATCTACCAAAGAAAATAGAATATTCTATTAACAGAACCACCTAAGGTTTTCAGCACCCTGGAATGAGCATCTAGGCAGATGGATAGCAATGTGTGAATGAAGGTAATTCATACAAGAGAATACTCATGACAGTGGATAAATGTTTAATGTAACAGGAAAAGAAATGGTATAACTGAAAAGAATGGTATAACTGATTCTAGGAGGCTGGAAAATGGGCCAGGAAAAAAAAAAAAGTAAAAGTGGTTATCAAGGTAACAAGAAAAAAAACAACAACAAACAGATTGAATTCCAGGTAGGAAAATTTTTTGAGAAGGAAAGAGTAAGGTGGACCCCAAGTTTTGGAGACTGCCTAGTATCTCAGATCCTTTTAAGACAGGTCTGGTCAGAGGTAATGTCATTGAAGATTGAAATTAAGTCTCCATATTAGACTTACTTACATTTCAACATGGATCCAGAGTTATTTTATAATACAGTCTTAATTTTTAAAGTTTCTTCATTCTTGCTCACCTTCAAAACTACTAAAGCTATTTAGTTGTGTCTTTAATGACCAAGGCCAAAGTATTTATCCAAACTCATTTAATGATGTTTTATTACAGATATTACATAATCCCCAAGTAACAGTGCTTGTTCCTATACATCAGGACAAAGTATCTCTCAAGTTTCTCCAGCATCATTATAAAGCAAAAGGCATGAAAATATTCAGGAAACTAATCCTATGTCAATCCACAGTAGTCAGTCTACATTTTGTTATTGTTTAGCCACTAAGTCGTGCCCAACATTTTGGGACTCCATGGAATGTAGCCCACCGGGCTCCTCTGTCCATGGGATTTCCCAGGCACGAATACTGGAGTGGGTTGCCATTTTCTTCTCCAGGGGATCTTCCCGACCCAGGGATCGAACCCAAGTCTCTTACATTGGCAGGAGAATTCTTCAACACTGAGCCACTTGGGAAGCCCTACTCCACTGCTCTGGGATAATGTATTACATTTTCACTAACAGCAATGTACTTTCTACTTGGTGATTATTTGTGATCATTAAGTACACACAGATATTCCTGCCAAGTAAATGGTATATAATGTTTCCTGTTTGTTTATTTATGTTAATCCACACAAATCACTGACTTTGAAATGTAGGTCATAATTTAATTAACTTGGAGTATATTATGGAGTCATAATATACTTAAGACCAACAGTTAATGCAATTGCCAATTTCAAATTATTTCCTGACAAACTGAGATATCTGCTAATAGTAGTCTGAAAACCAAAATCACTTTGGCCCAGTTCATTAAATTATGACATCTCTTTGATTACTGCTGGTGTGTGACAGTGCACACCGGGTAAACCTATTGCTATTGGGAATCTCGAAAGCCAGAAGCTGAAAAATTGGTAGATGCCAAGCACTTAAAGGGCTTCCCTGGTGGCTCAGACTGTAAAGAATCTGCCGCAGTGTGGGAGGCCCTGGTTCAATCCTTGGGTCGAGAAGATGCCCTGGAGAAGGGAATGGCAACCCTTCATCCAACTCCAGTATTCTTGCCTGGAGAATTCCATGGACAGAGGAGCCTGGTGGGCTACAGTCCATGGGGTCACAAAAAGTCAGACACAATTGAGTGACTAACACACATTAAGCCCTTAAAAGCCATTAGAACACTTGCCATCTAAGACTCCTGTGTTAAGATAAGTTGGTCACAGAAAGGGTTAGATTAACACTAGGTCACCTGCAACCTCAAGAAAGTTTCCATGCAATGAGGTCCACTGTAAAACCTCACACGACCCCCAGCTCAGTGGTATTTCTCTCCTAGGTATGGGTTTGGTCCAGAGAAACCTAAAGCTTAGCTAAAGAAACGAGATCCTGAAGTTCCAGAGTTGAGATGCTACCTTCCAGCATACCTCCTTACTTTATAGCTAAGAACTATGGTTCCCAAAGCTGTGTTTGCATCCATGCTTAGTCACTTCAGTCACGTTCACCTCTTTGTGACTCCATGGACGGTAACCCACCCGGCTGCTCTGTCCATGGGGTTCTCCAGACAAGAATACTGGAGTGAGTTGCCATAACCTCCTCCAGGGGATCTTCCCAACCCAGGGATTGAACCCTGGTCTTTTATGCCTCCTGCGTTGGCAGGCAGATTCTTTACCACTTGAGCATTTGGGAAGCCCTCCCAAAAGCTGTAGATATCTACAAAAATGTCAAAATATCACAAAGACAACCTAGACATACAATGGCCATGAAGAGGAGCATTCCAATTAGAAAAGATTATTTAAGAAGTTTACTTGAAAGCAAGGACTACCAAATCAAACAAACAGAATGGGACACCTATTTTAATTGACATGCAAAGCCTCTAAAAAGATTCAGAATTTCAAAACAGCTTTATTGAAAGATTCATTACAAATGACTAGTAAAAAATTGAAGACATGATAGGTACCTAAATCAAAGGACTGTAAGACTGATACGATTCCTACTACTCCCCTCTATCTTTCTTTACTTGAGTATTCATTCTACTAATCCTTTTCTGAGTTGTCTTTATACCCCAAAGAGACTACTGCTAGACTCAGTTGCTTCAGTCATGTCTGACTCTGAGACCCCATGGACTGTAGCCCACCAGGCTCCTCTGTCCTTGGAATTCTCCAGGCAAGAATTCTGGAGTGAGTTGCCATTCCCTCCTCCAAGGAATCTTCCTGACCCAGGAATCAAGCATCTCCTGCAGACAGATGTCTCCTGCATCACAGACAGATTCTTTACCACTGAGTCCCCTGGGAATCCCATAAAGAGACTACTGCATGACTATAAACAAAAGTCTGCCAAATTAGTGACCTTACAGATACTCCCATAACTACCCTTAAAAGAAGGTCCCTAGCCTGGGTCCCACACGGAGCAGCTGTAACCTGTCCCCTGTGGACAGAGACTCCATGATAAATACAATGGCAGGAGGGGGAAGGAGCTGAGTCCTACTTTGATAGAAGGTAAAGAAACCACATATTTCTCATTCGTGGGGTCAAGGAGACCTCCCAAAGTATGCATATGCAGAAAGGTTCCTCAGAGGTCACAGAAGGGAGGAGGCACCAGTCCATAACATGTTCTTCTTCCCAGAATCCCTTGCGCTGGAATCCATTTTGGCTAAAAGATGTGCACACACGCAGGGGAGGGCCCTGAGTTAGACCAAACAGGGACTCAGAGCCAGGCTAAGCAAGATAACTGGGCAGAGAAAATCTGTAAGAATCGCCCCGTATAAATGATTCGAACTACTCTAAGGACACAACTCTTTCTCTAAGCCCGCCCGCGTGTGTCTATCCACATGCTTTTTTCCTAATAAACACTTTCCTTCTGGTACTATTGTCTGTCTGTTGAAATTCCTTTCTCCACAGTAGATGAGCCAGGGCTTTGTCACTAGCCACTGGTGCTCATGGTCTAGTGGTTAGGATTCAGTGCTCTCGCTGCCTCAGCCTGGCTTTGATCTCTGGTCAGGAAACAGATCCTGCTTCTAGTGACTGTAGGCGGAGGCCACCCAAAAACACCCAGGATTGGCAGAGCTCTGAGAGAACTTATGGTGAACTGCTCCATCAGTCCGTTAGCAACTGTTGCCAAAATCTTGGCTCTCTGTGCACCAATGCCAAACAGAAATACGGAGACAGAATTATGGAGGAGAAAGAAAAAGTGGCTTTATTACTTTGCCAGGCAAAAGGGGAACAGTAGGTTAGCATCTCAGAAACTGACCTCCCCTCCTTGGTGTGTAGGGAAAGGTTACATAGTCAGGCAGAAGTATATGGAAAAGATCAAGGCAGTAACAGTCTTGTATTCTCCCTTCTGCAGTTTCAAAAGGGTTGTGTTTGCTGACAAGACTGGGGCGTGTGCAGGGTCCTAGGTGGTCTGTCTTCTATTCTTGATGAGTCTCAGCCTCAGGCAGTTTCACTGCTGCTGCTTCTTTGATTAGCAACTGTTCTGGTTTTAAACCCCAGAGAAGGTCATGGAGGCTGGAGTCTGGCCTACAAGAAATGGGGGACAAGAAGGCCTCTGTTCCCAGGAGTCCCACAGGGCCCTGCTTGGCATCACAACCAAGGGGAAACTAATATTAAAATTAATGGAAAACCTTACCAAATTCTGGGAGATGCAACAGCCTGAAGATGAGATCTTGGAAAAACTGGTAAAAGTGAGAGAAGAGTGAGAATTCTTACCAGGGTCAGCATTCCAGAATCTCTAGTGTCCAATTGAAGAGAAAAATTAAAGTTCATGTTGTTCCTTTATTTCCAAATTCAGGCCCACTGATTGTTGATCCTGTGCCAGCTGCTGCCTTCTTGCTTGCCCTGTTTTCTGTCCTGAGAACTCAGTTTGGTAGCCATCAAAAATGTGGATTGAACTCCATTTAGAGCTGGATTCTATTGCCAGCATTCAGAGCAATTTTTTATTTGGCTATGTATGGGAGTGGCTCTGGATCTTAGAAGCGTAATATTTTTGCATCCTCTTTGGAAACACCTCTTGGGCCCATGGAGTTGTGAATTAAAAATGCTGTCTGCCATATCAGTAAACAACATCAACATCGTTGCAACCATCAAACTACTCTAGTAGCCCCCAGGGGTGCACTGGGGGAGAACTCAGGTTGGGAAAGAACAGGATACTGGCTCTAGATAACTAAGGTGCTTGTCAAAGGAATGATTTTGATGAGCCCAGAATTTCGTATCTTCCCATACATGGAAACATGCTAAATTCATTAATTTGAGGTGTCAGATTTCTTTAATTAACAGTAACCTTTTGATGTTCTAACTACTGATTTTTGTTGCAAAATTCCTATATATCCTGCCTCCCCCCTTCCCTCTTCAAATCAGTCTTTCAGAGTTATCTGAGAGACTGCCTCCCTGGCTTGAAGTCCTCAGAAAATCCACCGAATAAAAACATAATTCTTAACTTTTAGGTTTTGCTTTTTTTTCAGTCGACAGCATTATTCAATACTCCCAGAAATATTTTTTGGCCTCTTCCCCTAAACTAAACCAAAACTATGTACCCAGAGGAACAGAGAAAACTTCTGAAGCCTTTGTGAAAGAATTTACTGAAACATCCCAAAGACAAACAGTTCTAAAATCAGAACATAAAAATCTTTTTATTTCAATCTTAGTTGGATATCTTCCCCCTGATATAAAAAAGCAAATTAAAGATGATGATGTGGTTGGATGGAAGAAACAGCCCTTTGATATCATATCAATTCTTTGAAAAGTTAAAGGCAACTGTCCTTATCTTACAAATCTTTGCAAGACCAGAAATGAGGCTCCAGAAAGAATTCAAAATTTACCTATGCTTTTTACCAAGCCCCAAACCTCCCCAATACTTTGGTCACCTGATACGAAGAGCTAGCTCATTGGAAAAGACTTTGATGCTGAGAAAGATTGAGGGCAAGAGGAGAAGGAGGCGACAGAGAATGAGATGGTTGGATGACTACACTGACTCGATGGACCTAAGTTTGAGCAAACTCCAGGAGATAGTGAAGGACAGGAAAGCCTGGTGTGCTGCAGTTCATGGGTTCATGGTGCTGCAAAGAGTTGGACAGGACCTACTGACTGAACAACAAACTTCCCCTAATTTATCTCAAAAGGCTTGTAAGTATTGTAAAAATTCTGGCCTTAGAAAACAAAAGTCCTTCCTGAAGACTTGCATACTTTCCCTGTGCCTGTGAGATGTAAGTGTTCTATCTGGCCTTCTTCAGGAACTTTTATCTAGACCATCTCTTTGTAATAAAAATTTTAGGAAAATAATTTTTATCAGAATGAAAAGGGAACAAGTTACCTGGAATTCAGGTAAATGACAAATCCTAAGTGTTTTCTTCATAACTCTTAGTAAAAAGGTTTACTATCTGAGTAGGTAAACTTATTCCATTTGCCAAAACACAATTTGAATCCAACTTCCTTTATAAACTCTGTATTATCATACCCATCTCACGGCTATGTTTTTAAGAAAAAACTGTAAGATCTCTGTTTGTGTCTGTATGTTTATGTATGCCTATGAATGGGTGTGATAATACAGTTTATAAAGGAAGTTGGATTCAAATTGTGTTCTGGTATATGGGATAAGTTAAGGTTACTAACTCAGATAGTAAAGCTTTTTACTAAGAGTTATGATGGTAAAGAATCTGCCTGCAGTGCAGGAGACTCGGGTTCAGGCTCTGGATTGGGAAGATCCCTGGGAGAAGGAAATGGCAACCCACTCTAGTATTCTTGCCTGGAGAATTCCATGGACAGAGGACCCTGACAGGCTCCAGTCCACAGGGTCACAAAGAGTCGGACATGACTGACTAACACTTTCACTTTAATGAATGGATCTTAAAGATGTGTGTTGCTAAAATTAATTTGTGAAGAGCTCTATTTAATTGATTTAAAAACAAGCACTGTATAACTTCAGTATATTCTCAGAAATATAAAAACCCTCCCAAATATTTTTCAAGTTCATGTGATTTAGGATAATCTTCAGGAAAGGAAAGCTATTTTAAATTTGTTGGTTTAATTAAAACAGACATGTCTTTAGAGTTATCAGCATTGAAAATAATGCAGACATACAATTTTTATTTACCTGGGTTTGTTAGTCAAATAAGTTCATGTTTTCTCTGTTACAAAATGTTTCAGCAAGAATAATAGCTTGGGGTGGGTGAATGCTGACTTAGTCTATCTCATGAAGGTTTTATGGGTAGTCTAAATGTAATTGTTGGGAGTAAGTAAATTAAGTAAGTGTGACAGGACTAAGAATTTTTAGGTGAGCTTTGCAGCAATAATTGTTTTTTATGGTATGTCTACTTTGTTTCCTTAAATCCTTTTAGTAACTTGAAACCTTAAAGTTTTACTAAGTTAAATTAAATTATGGATAGTCTAGATCATTTCCAAATAAGCTAAAATATTGAAACATTAATTGCTGAACATAAGTATATCCAGTGTTGGCTTCTTATTACCAAGAAACTTCAGGTATACAGTTTATTGGTAAATGTTTTATGCCACATTGAAAAAATTGTGCTATGAGAAAGCATGTTTCTAAAAATTACTAGATGTTTTTACAAATTTGCCAAGTCACAGAATGCTAGTGTAGCAAACAGTCCACAATTACTTACATTTTAGCTTTCAATGGGAATTAAGGATTCTAGGGTTAAGAATTTTAATTAATATGTGTAATTAAAGCTACTTAGAGGTAATAAGGGTTAAAGGTGAAAACTGTATGAAAAGTAGGTAAGGAAAGCAAAATGAGTGATTGTCCCAGAATGAAAAAAAGGAAGAACATATGATAAAATCTGAGGAAATATTTTAATAGTTGTAGAAGTTTTGTGGAAAAGAATCTTTGGAAAGGAATTTTATCTGTGGTCAAACTGGCTAAGACTGTGACAAATTTATTTGTTTAAAAATAAATTTTAATATCAAAATGCACTACTGTGAAATTAGGATTTCATGCTCTCTCTCTGTTAAAAGGACAAAGGTTTTGCTGGTCTTTTGGTCTGTTTTGATAGGAAAATTGTGAAAGTTTGTTTATCTTTTGAGTAATCTGCCTAGACAGCAAAGATTTTCTGTCTTATCAAAATAATTTACTGTGCTTCATATTATCTTTATCAGCTCTATGATTACTTAAGAAAATTGAATCTTCTCAATATTAAAAGAGCTAAGTTTTGTTCACAGCTATGTGGTCTTCTGTATTTGCCATTAACATCTTCTATTGTTACTTTGTTGAATGGATAATTTAGTATTGTTTCATAATTGTCTCTGATCTTTTTAGTCAAGTGTCCAATTTTTCTTTATATTTTTGATACTCTTGCCAAAATCAAATACCAAATGAAGTCTTTTTGACCTGAAATTAACTTTGCAATTTTCCAGAGGGCTCCTGGAACATCTCAAAAGAACTGTTCTCTTATAAAAAGAGAGAGAGAAACAGAGAGATAAAGAGAGAGGTTAAGCTAATAAAGCTTATTTGATGTGTTAAATTGCATGGGAAGTGTCCACTAAAAAAGACACACAATGTGAGAGCTGCAAGTTAAGTTTTATTTGGGGCAAAATGAGGACTGCAGCCCAGGACACAGCACCTCAGATAGCTCTGAGAGACCGCTCCAAAGAAGCAGTGGGGGAAGGTCAATCAATATATAAGATTTTGGTGAAGGGCAAGTTCAGCGCAATCAAACACTCATTTTACAAAAGATTTGCAGCTAGTCACGAGGAGCTGATGTCACCTGAAGGGATTTAGTGAATTTTAAGAAATGAGGAGATGCAAGGATTGGGATCATGAATCGATTCCTGAAAATATCTAACTATCCAAAGACCTGTTCCAGTTTGGAAAAGGAGTACATCAAGGCTATATATTGTCACCCTGCATATTTAACTTATATGTAGAGTACATCATGCAAAATGCCAGGCTGGATGAAGCACAAGCTGGAATCAAGATTGCCAGGAAAAATATCAATAACCTCGGATATGCAGATGATACCACCTTTATGGCAGAAAATGAAGAAGAACTAAAGAGCCTCTTGATGAAAGTGAGAGTAGAGTGAAAAAGCTGGCTTAAACCACAGCATTCAGAAAACTAAGATAGTATCATCCAGTCCCATCTCTTCATGGCAAATAGATGGGAAAACAATGGAAACAGTGACAGACTTTATTTTCTTAGGCCCCAAAATCACTGCAGATGGTGACTGCAGCCATGACATTAAGCGATGCTTGCTCCTTGGAAGAAAACCTATGACCAACATAGACAACATATTAAAAAGCAGAGACATTACTTCAACAACAAAGGTCCCTCTAGTCAAAACTATGGTTTTTCCAGTAGTCATGTATGGATGTGAGAGTTGGACTAAAAAGGAAGCTGATCACCAAAGAATTGATGCTTTTGAACTGTGGTGTTGGAAAAAACTCTTGAGAGTCCCTTAGATTCAAGGAGATTAAACCAGTCCATCCTAAAGGAAATCAGTCCTAAATATTCATTGGAAGGACTGATGTTGAAGTTGAAACTCCAATACTTTGGCCACAGTGAAGAACTGACTCCTTGGGAAAGACCTTGAAGTTGGGAAAGATTGTAGGCAGGAGAAGGGGACAACAGAGGGTGAGAAGGTGATGCCATCACCGAGCAAGCTCCAGGAGTTGGTGATGGACAGGGAAGCCTGGCGTCCTACAGTCCAAGGGGTAGCAAAGAGTCGGACACTGAGTGACTTAACTGAACTTAACTGAAAGACCTGTTCCACCAGTTTCCCTAGAGCACAGAGTGCCTCATTCTCCACCTTGAATTAATTCCCTTCAGGGAGTGTTGAAGGTTAGCAGCTGCAGCATCATAAGCAGATGGCAAATGTTGATGTTGTTCTTCAGTCACTGGCAAATGCTCTTGGCAAGTGCCAATCTGTAGTCAACACTTCAGTTCAGTTCAGTTGTTCAGTCATGTCTGACTCTTTGTGACCCTATGGACTGCAGCATGCCAGACTTCCCTGTCCATCACCAATTCCCGAAGCTTGCTCAAACTCATATATATTAAGTTGGTGATTCCATCCAACCATCTCATCCTCTGTCATTCCCTTCTCCTCCTGCCTTCAATCTTTCCCAGGATGAGGGTCTTTTCTAATGAGTCGGTTCTTTGCATCAGGTGGCCAAAGGATTGAAGCTTCAGCTTCAGCATCAGTCCTTCCAATGAATATTTAGGACTGATTTCCTTTAGGATGGACTGGTTGGATCTCCTTGCAGTCCAAGGGACTCTCAAGAGTCTTTTCCAACACCACAGTTCAAAAGCATCAGTTCTTCAGCACTCAGTTTTCTTTATGATCCAACTCTTACATCCATACATGACTACTGGAAAAACCATAGTTTTGACTAGAGGGACCTTTGTTGTTGAAGTAATGTCTCTGCTTTTTAATATGCTGTCTAGGTTGGTCATAGGTTTTCTTCCAAGGAGCAAACATCGCTTAATGTCATGGCTGCAGTCACCATCTGCAGTGATTTTGGGGCCTAAGAAAATAAAGTCTGTCACTGTTTCCATTGTTTTCCCATCTATTTGCCATGAAGGGATGGGACTGGATGCCATGATCTTTATTTTATGAATGTTAAGTTTTAAGCCAGCCTTTTCACTCTCCTCTGTCACTTTCATCATGAGGCACTTTAGTTCCTCTTCTCTTTCTGCCATAAGGGTGGTGTCATCTGCATATCTGAGGTTATTGATATTTTTCCCGGCAATCTTGATTCCAGCATGTGCTTCATCCAGCCTGACATATCGCATGATGTACTCTGCATATACGTTAAATAAGCAGTACTCCTTTCCCAGTTTGGATCCAGTCCGTTGTTTCATGTCCAGTTCTAACTGTTGCTTCCTGACATGAATACAGATTTCTCAAGAGGCAGGTCAAATGGTCTGGTATTCCCATCTCTTGAAGGATTTTCAACAATTTGTTGTGATCCACACAGTCAAAGGCTTTGGCAAAATCAATAAAACAGAAGTAGATGTTCTTCTGGAATTCTCTTGCTTTTTTGATGATCCAACGGATGTTGGCAATTTGATCTCTGGTTCTTCTGCCTTTTCTAAATCCAGCTTGAATATGTGCAAATTCATGGTTCACATACTGTTGAAGCCTGGCTTGGAGAAGTTTGAGCATTACTTTGCTAGCATGTGAAATGAGTGCAATTGTGTGGTAGTTTAAACATTCTTTGGCATTGCCTTTCTTTGGGATTGGAAGGAAAACTGACCTTTTCCAGTCCTGTGGCCACTGCTGAGTTTTCCATATTTGCTGGCATATTGAGTGCAGCATTTTCACAGTATCATCTTTTAGGATTTGAAATAGCTCAGCTAGAATTCCATCACCTCCACTAGCTTTGTTCATAGTGAGGCTTCCTAAGGCCCACTTGACTTTGCATTTCAGGATGTCTGGCTCTAGGTGAGTGATCACAACATAGTGATTATTTGGATCATTAAGATCTTTTTTGTGTGGCTTTTCTGTGTATCCTTTCCACCTGTTCTTAATATCTTCTGCTTCTATTAGGTCCATACCATCTGTGTCCTTCATTGTGCCCATCTTTGCATGAGATGTTCCCTTGGTATCTCTAATTTTCTTGAGGAGATCTCTAGTCTTTCCCATTCTATTGTTGACAGGAAAGTACCAATTTGTAGTTGACAGAAGCATTGTCAAATAAGAAGTAATACTAGCTCTTCTTTAAGTTATATTTTTCCAGGTATATAAGTTTCAGAAATTGTATGAAATTTCTGGAAATCTGATATATCCCATTATAATATTATCTGTCATAATTCCAGTTATCTTATAATATTGTATATCACAGCAATAATTACATTTACTTATCAAATGGCCTCTCATCAGATCCCTAACAATAGGCATTTTGAACCTTTTTGTCATTTATAGACATGCATGCTCGGTAGCTTCAGTCATGTCCAATTCTTTGCAACCCCATAGACTGTAGCACGCCAGGCTCCTCTGTCCATGGTATTCTCTGGGCAAGAATACTGGAATGGGTAGCCATTTCCTTCTCCAGGGGATCTTCCTGACCCAGGGATTGAACCCAAGTCTCTTGCATTACTTGAGGACTCTTTACTGCTGAGCCACAAGGGAAGTCCTTTTATAGACAGTTATTGTTTTACTCTGATGTTCTTGCAAAAATGATACTCATGGAAAGAGCCTTAACAAGGGCTCCTGGCCATTGACACTACTGTGGAACTAGAAGGCTTTGAACCTGGGGCACACATCTCACAGCTGAGGAAGACTCCACAGATATTTGGTCCTGTGCAGAGACCTCTGAATCCAATTGATTAGGAAGAGAAGTAGCTGACATTAAGGTATACTGCATCCACCCAAGACACCAGGTCAAGACTTCATACTTTACTTAAACATGAAAATTTTCCTTCTCTTTCTTTCCTTTACTCTGGCATTGAACTGGAAAGATAATACCATCATCTGTGACTCCCAGGCCATTATTGAAGGAGAGTAACTTTTCAGACTGCTGGATTTGTCATCAAAAACTCTGTCCTTGAGGCTAGAGACCCCCTGGTCCTTCCTGTGACAAGTTTTTCTTCTATTCCCAGTGTCTCATAAACTATAATTGACCCCCTTTAGACATCATCTACAGAGTCTGACTGTTATAGCCAGAATATCCAATGCCTTGCTCTGAACTTTTCTTTATTTTAACTGTACTTGCCCAATTAGACACAAATATCTATGCATTTGCAATTTCATATTCTTATGTTATCTGAAATTCTTTTATAATATGATTTAGATCTGGCCTCAATCATGAAAAGTCTCACCAGCAGCACCAATCTTTGCAAAGAATTTAGAACAACTTTTTATTTCAGACTAGGAGATTTACTTCCCAAATGTACTGAAAGTCTCATTGACCCCTGGCTTGACTGGGCAAAAACAATTACTGCAAATAAATCCATTAACAGCATCACCTTAATAGGAATGGTTTGTACCCCTATAGGATTTCTTTGTCTGTGGTGGTTATCATTCTCCTTGAGCCTATGTGTGCTTAGATGGCTGATTAGTAAGCATGTAGATTTGTAGGTTATCTTGCAGGTTATCTAACTGTGCCCTTAACTGTCCAAAAACAAACATAGATACATCATTGGTCAACTCCAATACATTTATATTGTCAAGTTAAAAAGGACCTACCAGGAGGTATTTCTGATCCAGAATTCACTTCTTTTGACAGATCCCTACTTCCATGTTTATGTGTGAGTATGAATGAAGCTATTATCAGGAAACTCTCATGTCTCCTTAATTCTTGAAGATATTGCAGAATCCACTGCTAAAGTAATAGCTGTTCAACAAAAGTTCTTCGACTTTCTGGTTAAGTTGTTATTAATAATAAAATAGTATTCGATTATCTTTTAAATGAGTAAGGATGTGTCTGTGTTATGGCCAACACCACTTGCTACTCCTGGACTAACACTTCCGGGCAAATTGAGTGAAGAAGCCACTTGTTTAACAAGTCAGTGGCTTCAGTGGAATCTTTCTCTGACTTATTTGATCGTGATTGGTTTGGAAATTACCCTGTTTATAAATAATCATAGTAATCACCTTATGAAAGAATAAAATGTGCTGTATTTTCCCAAAAGCTTTCAAAGCATGTTCATAGCCTCCACAAAGCAGACAAATGATTGCCCTAAAACTAGAAGGTCAGAAAAGGAAAGAAGAATGAACAACTGAAAAATGTTGGCCTGCTGGTTGGGAAGGGAGTCTGGGGGAGAATGGATACTTGTATATGTATGCCTGAGTCCCTTCGCTATTCACCTGACTATCACAACTTTGTTTATTAATCGACTATGTCCAACTCTTTGCAACTGCATGGACTATAGTCTGCCAGTCTCCTCTGTCCATGGGATTTCCCAGGTAAAAATACTAGAGTGGGTTACCATTTCTTATACCCCAATATAAAATAAAAAGTTAAAAAAAAATGTCAACCTGAAGCTCTGACCTGTAAATACCACAAAGATTCAGCAAAAAGACATCAAGACCTGTAAATACCACACAGAGGATCAACTAAAACTGCAAGAAGTTCAGAACAGTATCTGGGAGTGCTGCTAATGCCTTACATTATGATCACGTCTCTCAGACTGAGAGTCTGATCAACAGGATGAATTATTTAAAAAGATAAAACAGCCCCCAAATGGAGTCACCTATGCTAAGCTGATTGTCACCAAACCAAAGCTTGTTACCCAATTTATGGTTTCAGCCTCTCCCAGGAATGGAATCTCAAACCAGTCAAACTGGAATTACCTGGTCCACACTAGTGAGGTAATCACCTGATAGACCCTGCTGTCTCCTAAAGGAAGGTGACTTGGCATAACCCAGCTGATCTTTACTAGTATACTTCCTTGTACCTATAGGTACTTCCTTGTACCTATAAAGCTGCCTTCTGCCTATGAAAGTCTTTCATATATATGTGTGTATATATACATCCCTGAAGGAGGACTTGGCAACTCATTCCCGTATTCTTGCCTAGAGAATCCGAGAATCCCGTGGACAGAGAACAGTCCATATTTATAAATAATTCAGTTCTCTGATGGCCATGATGCTAGGTTTTCTAATGGCCACTTGCTGGACTGAGTGGCCTGAGACCTCTGGCCACGAGCAGGATGGCCCTGCAATGGCCTATTATTCTAATCCTGGAGGTGGCCTACATGATGAGCCTCTGCTGGATCCGAACACAAGAGGCAAGCTCTTTGCATGTTATCTATTCTGAAGATTTCCCCAGCTAACAGTTTGTCAGGGCAAATGAAAATTCTAAGCTAAAAGTGGTGAAAGAAGCCCTTTTCAAAAGCCAATAAGGAAATCCTCCTCATTATTAGCAGCTTTTACACACTCAGATAGAGTTAAATCAGTCACTCAAAAATGCTCATTTCATTCAGTGCCAAGCAGTGGGTTCTGATGGTCTGTGTGTGGTTGACACACACATAACTGCATTCTCATGACTCCCAGTGGCTGAATATGTTGGGCTGAGTTATGCATGCATGCTCGGTTGCTAACTCGTGTCTGACTCTCTGTGGCCCCATGCACTGTCGGCCGCCGGGCTTCTCTGTCCATAGAATTTCCCAGACAAGAATACTGGAAGGGTAGCCATTCCCTTCTCCAGGGGATCTTCCTGACCCAGGGATCAAACCCACATCTCTTGCATTGCAGGCGGATTATTTACCACTGACCCACTGGGGAAGCCATGAGTAAAACATGAAAAAAAGGAAACATTCTTGGAATTTTCCAGCTTCACCCCTTCCATTCAGTCTGACTCATCTTTGTTCCTGGAGAAATGTGAGGGCTGGCTTCAGGTTAGATATGATGTGATCTTCCTCAGGTCTGGCCCTGGTTGGTGGCCCAAGCAGAAAGAGTTATGATTTTTCTATTGTGAAATTGTAGCAGCAGATATGTTTGAATGTATAGAAAGTAGCCCTTTTATAATACTAACAATCTCCCATAGTTATAATTTTCATGTCTACTGGTTGAGAGGTGAAAGGACTTATTCATAGCATTTACACTCTAGTGGTTTGATAAATATATAACATGTTGAAAAGGAGTTTTGCAGGAAAAGAAACATTATTTATCAGGGCTTTACTTTCTCTTACATTTGCCTTAAGCTGAGCAGTACTGGAAGCTGTTAGATTTTTATTTATTTTACATTTATTTGGCTTTCTCTACCTAATCAAATTCAAATAAAAGCAGCACTTAAGCACTTCTAAAGATGGTGTAGGGAGAAACGTGTATATCCTTGTCTTTATATTATCTTTTGTTCCCGTGTGGAAGACTTTGGAAGGCAGATTGTGGTGAGGTACTATTTTATAGCATGCTTAATGCTTATCAGTAATTTTTTCCCTCTGACCTTCTGCCTCAGACAATTAATTTTCTTGAACTGCTCACACACTAAAAGAACGTTAGGGAGAAAAAATAATGTTAGTACTAGTGAATATAATCTTAGAAGAAAAGCTGTGCAATTATTCAAAGACCTAATCTTATCTCTTGTTTCATTTTTATATCACAAGTCTACATTTAAAAGTATTAGATATACTGTTGTGCTGTCCCACACCTTCAAACCCCAGTAAATAAATGCTGCTAAGTGCCACCAGGAGTGAAAGAGCTTGTAATGAGAAGTGTGAGGAGATATGGGCTCCATTCATCATTCTGTTCAGTCCAATATTGAGGCTCTTGTTATCAGCAGGATTCTTGGCGGTGTCATCGCGGCTGGCATAAATCTTCTGTCAGTGTGGGTTGGACTGATGCCCTATTAAAAGTCTGCTTTCACCTAATCACAGAATGACCTTTCAATGTCTTTAATTAACCTCTGACCTGAACCATGCCAAAGTCTTGCTGGTAGGTAAATCTATGGCATGACATTTGCTTATGACACTGCATTTGTCTTGGTTTAATCATCGTACCCTTCATATGATGGCTTGAATGAAATACAGTTGGGATCCCTGCTAATAGTCAGATTAATTTTTAAAAGGTTAGAACATAATATTTTCTTCTGAGATCCCGGTGATATTGTTGCAGACTTTTCCCCTTGGGGAACTGGGGGTCTCCTATTAAAGTAAATGCGGGTGAGCCTTCAATTTCACCAATAATGTCATCTTTTCTACTCAAAGTTATTCCTTTAGAATGGCACGGGGAGCCTGAAGCATTCAAGATCCTATGAATGACCGAGGACAAAAGCTTTAAAATATGATCCATTCTTGCTTGTTCAAGACAAGAGAATACAGCAGTGACATGGGATTAAAAAAAAAGAACGAAAAAAGGGAGGAAAGGAGAGAGAGAGGGAGACCTTTATCTCTCTTCTGGGAATGTGCTTTTCAACTCTGGCACATGTGCTTCGGGCCCTGAGAATTCTGTGGATGATAAAATTTCATTCATATCTCATTCCTCCACTAAGAGGAACCCTGTAAGTGACCTCTTATCTGAACTAGTAACTATCACAAAATATAAAATATTTATAAAGATATACACTTTTCTTACACACAAATGCAGTTATAAGTTGATTGGTGTGGTTTCATTCATTTAATTCATTTAAATTGATAAGTCATTTTCAATGGCACATTGTGATTGACCTATAAATCATAACATTATCTGAATAAAAGTTTCGAGCTACCTAAGATTTATCTAATTTTATACTCAATCAGAAGCCCCATGAAGGGTATAGATTAGATGGTTTCTCAGATCTTTTTCAGTTATGAAAGCCTATGATTCAGTATCTCAATATGACAAATTCTCAGTTTATTGGGTCTGAATTCAAAAGCTTTCCTGCCTTTAAAATATAATTGAGAAGTTATATTAAAAACTTAAGAAACTGGAAAGTTTCCAAGTGTCCCACCTGCCTTTTCTCTCTTCCTGGCCTCTCTCTCCTACCTAAGCTTTGTTGACTCGCCTGTAATGTGAAGACAGCAATACCTATCAGTAGAATCGCTTTAAGGCTTAAAGAAAATGTGCATATAGCACCTAAAACAGTGTCTGGCATGCAGTGATGTTCAATTCATCATGGATACCGGTGGATCTGTCAGTATTGGCAGTGTCTGCTGATAGATTTTACCTCTTAGATTACGGCGCTGCATGCAAGCTAAGTCCCTTCAGTCCTCCCCAGTGCTTTGTAGACCATAGTCCACCAGGCTCCTCTGTCCATGGGATTCTCCAGGCAAGAATATTGGAGTGAGTTGCCATGCCCTTCTCCAAGGGATCTTCCTAGCCCAGGGATTGAACCAGAGTTGCTCACATCTCCTGCACTGGCAGGCAGGTTCTTTACCACTAGCACCACCTGGGAAGCCCAGATTAATGCACTGGTGTTAGTTGCTCAGTTGTGTCCAACTTTTTGTGACCCCATGGGCTATTGCCTGCCAGGCTCCTCTGTCCATGGAATTCTCCAAACAAGAATACTGGAGTGGGTAGCCATTCCCTTTTCCAGGAGATCTGCCTAACCTAATCTGTTTTCTTCTAAATTTATACAGTTTAATGGTTAACAACTCTGGAGTCACTCCTGGGTTCAAATATCTGCTCTATCAGCAACCTTCTGTATTATCATGAGCAACTGACTTAAACTCTCACAATTTATCTATGAAATGGGAAAATAATTTTACCTATTTAATGGACCTATTGAATGAGATCATGCACGAAAGGCACCATTTCTGATTTTGCCCCATATTTACCCTCATTACCTCATATAGTACCTGGCATGCAATAAGCACTCCATTAATACTAAGATTTAACTATTAGGTGTAATTATTCCATTATTTAATTACATATCAATATTCACTTCAGTTCAGTTCAGTCGCTCAGTCTTGTCTGACTGTTTGCAACCCCATGAATCGCAGCACGCCAGGCCTCCCTGTCCATCACCAACTCCCGGAGTTTACTCAAACTCATGGCCATCAAGTCGGTGATGCCATCCAGCCTTCTCATCCTCTGTCGTCCCCTTCTCCTCCTGCCCCCAATCCCTCCCAGCATCAGGGATCAGGGACTTTTCCAATGAGTCAACTCTTCTCATGAGGTGGCCAAAGTATCGGAGTTTCAGCTTCAGCCTCGGTCCTTCCAGTGAACACCAGGACTGATCGCCTTCAGGATGGACTGGTTGGACCTCCTACATATATATTAATGTTAACTGCCATCATCATCAATGCACTTGTTCTACTTCCATCTCACACCTTTGGTTTCACAACGGTGGTGACATATTTTAACCAAAGTGAGTCTTGGTCAGGTCTTAAACTGAAGTGGGGAAGTGATGTTTGCTAATGATACCATTCATGTCGCTTAATTATTCATTTATTTAAGAAGCATTTACTGAGCAGATGTTATATGTCAGGCTCTAGGGGTACAATGGAAAGCTAAAAGACACACAGTCCCTGCTGTCTTGGAGCAAGGAGTTTCTGAGAGAGAGAGACAGACTGATATTAATCAAAGAAGGACACTAATAAGTGAAAAACTGTATAATTTTGGCAAAGATCATGAAGGCAATATATACAATATTACGAGGGGGTTTCCACATAGTCAGAGGAGTTAGGGGAGTTTGAAAGAGGAATAGTAGAGGATAAAGAAGCCTAACCACATGAGAGTTAATACTCCATGGAAGAAATTCCTTTTCTTTTCCTAAATTTAATGGGAAGTAGGGGATAGTGCATGATGAGCTCCGTGTTTCCAAAAGTTTATTACTTTGGTGACCATATGGAAAGTAAATCAGAAGGAGACCAGGACATAAAGGGAGATGTTAAATGTCAGTGATTTACATTGTATAAAATCCCAAAGAGTTGTCTCCGTTATAAGTCTTTCTTTGAATCAGAAAAAAGTGAGGTTGATGCCTTCTTCATAGACACCAAAAGAGTAGAAGAAGAAAGGGCCCCACTCACTGAATATGTAAACATTTGCTTTCACAGTTAGTATCAACAATAAGTACCAAGAAATACCACATAGGCCTCTGAATTCTTTCTTCTCCTCTGCTGCTTTTGCTGTGGCCACAAGAGAATAAAGCTGTCTATGTTCACTGCCATTTATTATGGGCAGTCACATGCCCTCTAATTAGAGGGCTGAGTGTCAAACCAGTGACCTAGGCTCATAAAAGCTACTGATTATTATACAGATGAGGCTAGGCGACAGTGCAATTTAAGTTATGAAACTCACCTCTGAACTCTAGGTCCAACAAAACCACCTCTAGCTAGAGAGGGCTCATGGCAACCAACCTCTGAAAGAGGTAAGGTGGCAAGTTTATTCATATTTCCTTCTGCAAATATTTTTTCAACTCTTATTATGTAGTAGGTACTGCCTAAGTTCTAAATGGTGAACTAAGTCCAGCCTTGAGGGGGATAGCTACTGCATCATATGGTTTAAAAGGAAAGACGAACATTTATGAACCTGCTGTGTACTTAGTATTTACTATAGATTATCTGAGTTGGTCAACTTTGGGAAGAGTTAGGATCTGAACCTATATCCATCTACCATGAAGCCTTTGACCTTCCATCACACACATGCTATTCACCAAGGAAAGCACTTTTCAGAGACAGCTCCCTGCCAAGGCAAAGCTGGTAAGATTCACCCATTCCCCAGTGCCCTCTTTTTGAAACCACAGCAGGGCTTCTGAATCTCAGGACTACTGATATTTAAGACTAGATAATTCTTTGTTGTGGGACTTCCCAGGGTAAAAAAATCTGCCTGCCAATTCAGGAGATGCAAAAGACAAGGGTTTGATCCCTGGGTCAGAAAGATTCTCTGGAATAGGAAATAGCAATCCACTCCAGTATTCTTGCTTGGAAAATTCTATGGACGGAGGAGCCTGGTGAGTCACAATCCATGGGGTCGTAAAGAGTCAGACACGACTGAGAGACTGAGCGTGCATGAATTTTTTGTTGCATGGGGCTGTCCTATGTATTGAGGATATTTGCCTCCACCCCTGGCTCCTACTGAGTACTTCCCAGGAGCATGCCACCTGTGATGACCAGAACTGCCTGTGAACATGGCCAAATGTCCCTGGGTAGCACTATCATCCTTGGTAGAGGAACACTAGTGGAAATACTAATAGAAGCAAGAGGCCAAAGGAGAGAATCTCCCTGAGGTGCACCAACATTTAAATGGAAGGAAGGAAATAAACTGTTGTGAGACGCAAAGAAAGGAGAGCTTCAAGAAAGGAATGGCTGACAAAGTCAGCCATTCCAGAGAACTCACATAAAATACAGATAGAAAAAAACAGCCTTTGAATTTGGTGATGATGAGCATCTTGGTGACCTCAGGGAGACAAGTGTCAGGGGATGAAGTCTCAAGGGACTAGGAGAGGAGGGACAGAAGCCTGGCAGTGATGTAAATGGAATGCATGGGATAGAGATAGTGAGTGGCCTCTTCTTTCAGTTAACATTGAAAATACTGTACAAGTGATGCCGTGCAAACTATGGGTGTAGAACTTAAGATATTAGAAGTTTCTGTTTTCTGTATTATGAAACACTCTCTCTGGGAGCCCCAAGCCACCATGTAAGAAATCCGACCCCACGCTGTGATCCCAGGCTCAACTGAAGTCAAAACTGAATGCTGCCTGCCAGCCATCCCTGCCAAGTGGCAGGCCTGAAATTGAAGTCATCTTGGTAACTCTGGAGCAACCCACCCACCTGAAGAATACCACTGAATCACCTATGTCAAAGCTACTTGGAGAAGAGCTCAGCCAAGTCCTTCCTAAATTCCTAAGCCACAAAATTATGAGATACCATAAAATGAGAAATTTTAAGATGGCTTTTTAGCCAGCAATATATACCTGGAACAGAGTGCAGTGCTAATCCTAGTTGCCTTCTTCCAATTAAGAAATTTAAAGAAAAAAGATGTTACTCTAACTGCCATCCTGTCCCACTGCTCTGAGAGTAACTTTAAAGGATGAGTTTTGTGTCGTTAGCACTTGATGGCCAAGCACTCATGTGTGCATTCTCAGTCACTCAGTTGTGTCCAATTCATTGTGACCCCATGGAATGTAGCCCATGAGACTCCTCTGTCCATGAGATTACTTAGGCGAGAATACTGGAATGAGTTGCCGTTTCCTCCTCCTAAGAATTTTCCCAATCCAGGGATTGAACCCATGTCTCCTGAGTCTCCTGCATTGGCAGGTGGGTTCTTTACCACTGAGCCACCTTGGAAGCCCAGAGTCACACATACCCAAGTTTAATTCTTAGCTTCCTCACTGAACAAAATAGGGGCTATTAAAACTCCTATGCATAGAAATATTGTCAAGATCTAGCTAAGATGCATTTATTCAAAGTTACATTTACTTAAACTTGCATAGTGCCTAGCACAATAAATACTTGCTAAAATTTAGCTGTTATTTAAAACAACGAGTTTTTCTATCAAAGGATAGCAAATCATCACATTCATTATAAAATAAACCTGACTTGGGCAATTCATGAGAGTTTGCACTCACTTCATCTCTCCTAACTAGCAGGACCAGTGAGACCTTCTCTCACCTCTGCTTCTTCACAAATATAACTACAAGGCTGTTTCTCTTGGTCTTCTTGTGGCTTCACCTGGTTCTCACTGTTCGACCTTCAGCTTACACACACACACATATAGACACCACGTGAGCAAGCCTATAAACCACAAGTTATCCTGTGGGAAATGTGAGTATTAAAGGATTAACTTCTGAATGTGTCTTTGGCAACCACGAAAATTTCAGTTTCAATTTGTGTGACTTGTGATTCACTCCTATTAAAAATAACTAGAAAGAAAGAGAGAACGAGGTGTTGAGTACAGCAAACAAAGAATAAAAGCAAAGGAGCTGTAAAGTTTTTGAAAGGAAACATTAGGAATTTTGAAGGAAACTGAAAAAAAAAAAAAGAATGAGAGAGAGACAAAGGGACACCTATTTCTGCCAGAAAGCAAAGGGCTAAGCTGTGCATGAATGGGGCCAAGGGCAGAGCGAAGGCTGGAATCTTGGCTGCTGAACAGATATTTCAAATATACCAAATTAGCCACGAAGGTCACCAGGACTTCTTCCATCTTAGGCACCCAAACTACTCTGCATTTCTGAACCCACCGGGGACGCAAGATCTTGGAGATGGGAGTTAATAATTCTGAGTCATAACATTAACAAACATTGAACAGATAGAGGATAAGACAGAGAAAATGCCCCCTAACCTGCATAGTACCCGAATAAACAATTTATAAATATCTCATTGATCTGCCCCAAGAGGGATTTCCTGTGGAGTCCCTAGTAAACAATGAGTGTTAAGGAAAAATTACTTGTCTAGCATCCATTATAACTAATTTATATGGATGAAATGTCACCACAAATTTCGGTGTGCTCTTTACAGTTTTAAAAGAATAAAAATATAAGGCGAGTGACAACCTCTGGCCTTTAACCTTCGTTTTCATACTGTCAAAATTCCTTATCTTCTATGGGCTTTTTGAGAAAAAGACTGAGGATTACCATCAGCGTGTACAGAAGGAAGTCGGAGGAGGGGACGATAGTAGGAAGGCATGGACTTAACAGAATGGTAGCTGGTAGCCCCAGAACTCCATCGGGATCCTTCCAGCTCCATGGGTGGGAACATGCCGACTTTGTAGAAATAAATTGATTTGATGCCTTTTGAGTCAAAGTACTTAAGATGTGCCTGTCTTGCTGAGAACTATTCCTTGTGACGACAGGGCACAGAGCCACAGACCAACTGCTTTATATTTGCAGTGGTTCCTTTGAGAATTAAAATGCCTCCTCTCAGTCCCATTTAGACCTCCCTCCCATCAACCAGGGCTTCTCTTGGCAGAGGTTGAGTGTGAGTGAGAAGTAGGTGGGAAAGGAGCCAGATCGCATGTTCATAAAGGGCCTGAAATTTATACTTTTGACATTTTCTCCAAATAAAATTATATAAACACTATACTTTTGGAATGCTAAAATACTAATTTTTAAAATGTAACCAATTAAAATCTACCATATGTGTATCAACTGTGTGTGTTAAGTTGCCTCAGTCATTTCCGACTCTTTGCAAACCTATGGGCTATAGCCCACCAGGTTTCCCTGGTTCATGGGGTTCTCCAGGCAAGAATACTGAAGTTGGTTACCATTTCCTCCTCCAGGGGAATCTTCCCGACCCAGGGTTGGAACCCACGTCTCTTATGTCTCCTGCGTTGGCAGACGGGTTCTTTACCATTAGCACCACTTACTGCTCTTCCCCTCAAATGTTGAAACTTTTCAATGGAAGCCTAGATAGACACTAAGCTGAACATGGGAAGGATAAGAGAATATGTAGTAGGTACAGAGATATGCAGAAGAAAATACTAAAACCTATTCCATTGAGCTCCAATAGAAAGAATATCCCCTCAAGAGCTGGGGCTTAATCTTTCATCTTTGAGTCCTTAATTCACGGTATAGTGGCTGGAACACAGTAGGAACTCAGTGCATGTGTGTCAAATGGGTGAATGAATGAATGAATGAACAACACGAACCTGGACAGATTATTCTTTATGCAATATATGATACTGTCAAATTCAACTGCCTGCAAGGGAATCATTTGTCTATGGAGTAGGCAAATTTTCAATCCGAAGCTGACTTCAAGTCATAGCTCAGACCAAGTGCCCAGCTAAAGGAGCATAAATGATTTTTAATATCCTATCAAGGAAAGCCTATGTGGCAGAAGGAAATCTGCAGCTGGAAAAATGAGAGCATATTCCAAAACCAAAGAGAAATTCCTTTTGGATTGTCAATTGTTTGGGATTACCTGGGCCTGGGTTACAGATCATTGGTGTGGATAATCAAGAATAGACTGCAGATGTGGTTGTTAAGCCTGCCTGGACTCAGGCATCCCCCAGCAGCCTGATCACAGCCTCTTTCTCTCCCCAGAGCCCAGGGTAGAAATGGAGGTGTAAATCCACAGCAAGCTGGAGGCAGGACCCTCCTACTAATACCCTCAAAGATTAGAGTCCTTCCCATCCCCAGCTTTAGGAATAAGCTAGGGTTTATTATAAACTCTGCAACTAGAGCAATGAATGAATGAACAACATAAGCCTGGACAGATTATTCCAGGAGAGAGGGCCTCATAGAGGAGAGAATCAGGATTGTTCAGGCCGGTTGCATTTTCCTGGGCTCTCCAGGTGGCTCAGTGGTAAAGAATCCGCCTGCCAAGGCAAGGAGACATGGGTTCAATTCCTGGGTCAAGAAGTTTCCCTGAAGGAGGAAATGGCAACCCACTCCAGTATTCTTGCCTGGAGAATCCCATGGACAGAGGAGCCTGGTGGGCTACAGTCCAGAGGATTACAAAAAGTCAAACACGACTGAGCACGTATGCCCACACGTTGCATTTTTCTAAGTTACTACAACCTTCTAACACATCAAGTGTGTTCAAAGCAGGGACAGCTATGAAGGAAGTTGAAGAGTGGGGAATTCTGCTTTGGGCACTGCTGTCCCTTGTCACCCCAGCTTAGTCTCTGGCACTTGGCCTCCACTTGAGTGTGTGAGCTGCTCAAGGTCTTTCCCGGACAGCTTCCCCTGGAGATGATCTACATTCCCAGCCTCTCCTCCTGCCCCACACCCAATCTCCTGCTGCATACTCTGTTCTGCCAGAGGCCTGCCCTCAGTTCTCAAAGGTTAAAGCTAGGGTAATTTGATAAATTCATCTAGGCTTTCAGAGTAATGTGTTAACGGGCACTCCTTCTAACAAGAGTGTTCAGAAGGAGTGCCTATGTGTGTGGACCCACATAATGGAGTGGTTCAAAAGGAGGGCAACAGAGAGCGGGGCTGTGTGGAATCAGCCTGAGGGACAATGTTTGGGGGTCTGAGGTTTTTGAGACTTCTGGTTTTCTATGACTGGATCTGTCTAAGGAGGCAGGTGATGAGCAAAATTTCCTGTACTGAAGGACAAATCTAAGATGTCACTTGCTATTTTTCTATCTCAGGGGGCTCCTGAAGGCATTTTGGAGGCTTTCCACTTCACTATTCTAGTTTCCTGAGAATATTTAAGCAAACGCAAAGGGAGATAATTTGAGAAATTATACTTGGAGTCATAATCAATACAGGGGAAGAGGCCCACCATGAACTAAAGACTCTGTGGCCCATTCAGTGGGGGCAGGCATTGGGAGCATATAAGCAGAGTTTGCCCCCCACCCCCACCTCTGCTTGAGCTTTATAAAGGAGCTCTTAGCCTCACCAGAAAGAGTGGGATAATTTATAGGCTAACATTTTCTTTTAATGTGGATAGCATTTTCCTCATTTATAGTTAATTAGGTTAAGCATGCATGGGGAGCGAGGGAGAAAGGCTTTTAGTGATGCTCTAAATGATTACTAATTTGAATAAAGTAAAGAACCTTTAAAAGATGGAGCATTGCCACATGTTAACCAGGCTGTCTTCTAAGTGCTAGAATCAGCCCCCTCTGGGGCTGAACCAGACCAGCTTCGAAGAAATCATTAAAGCTTTAAGATAAAAAGATACTGTGCTAAATATTTTAAACAGGTCTTAAGCTGTGTGTATGTATGATAGAAGAGACATCGAAACAAATGACTGTAGACTGAACATACTGGATAGATGGTGTCCTAACAGCCACCATGTTGAGCTTTGGCCCCTGGGTCACGCCAACTGGCCATGACCCAGAGATAAAGTGGAAGTGATGTGCAAGAAATATTCTTTTTGAACTCAGTTTCCTCATTTGTAAAATGGAAATAATAATAGTCCCCCCTTAGTGTTGCCATTATGATTAGAGATAATATATTTTACCTGGGACTTCCCAGATGGCGCTAGCGGTTAAGAAACTGCCTGCCAATGCAGGTAGATTTCGGAGACAAGGGTCGGATCCCTGGGTAGGGAAACAACCCACTGCAGTATTCTTGCCTGGAGAATCCCATGGACAGAGAAACCTGGCCAGTGGACTACAGTCTATATGGTTGCAAAGAGTCAGACACGACTGAAGCGACTTTGCACGCACGTGTGTATTTTACCTAATGAATAAAGGGCACCAATAAGTTAATAACCAGTATTGTTATAAGAGCAAAACCATCCCTCTTTTGTTTGACTATATTCAACATTCTAGGTATTACTTGTCTTCCTCTTCTTAACAAATCCAGACCTCTTTGGTTTACAGAGTTTATCACAGACAAACAAGGCGAAACCCCTTCTATATAGTTTCCCCTCATGCTAATCCAACTGGAAGAGTTCCAAGTACTGTTTCTTCACTAAAAATTTTTAACAAGCAAAAATATAAGCAACAAGAAGCCTTCACCACAGTTTGCAGGACACCATTTGTTTCTATCACTCTTCATTCGCTTTAGGCATTCCCATGCTGTGGGTGATAAGCCACTTCAGTCATGTCTGACTCTTTGCAACCCCATGCCAGGCTCTTCTGTCCATGGGATTCTCCAGGCAAGAATTCTGGAGTGGGTTGCCATGCCCTCATCCAGGCGATCTTCCTGACTCAGGGATGGAACCAGCGTCTTATGTCTCCTGTGTTAGCAGGCAAGTTCTTTACCACCAGCGCCACCTGGGAAGCCCCACCTGACATATCAACAAACCCTCATCCTCTATGCACAGACTTGTGAGAGAAGAGAGCCCAGGGACCTTTGTCTGCTCCTGGATTCGTCACCTGCAGCCTGTGGCTATTTTTCAGACTCTCTGTACCTCTGATTGACTCTCTATAAGATGCAGACTCTCTTCACGAACTAGACAAAATAACTTCGATGAATTAAAAGTCTCAATTCATGGGTCAAAGAATTGTTTTTCTAGACACAAGGTTCTAATGACTTAACAGAAGCATTCCCTCCCCACATTTCTCTGGTGAGCTTCTCACTCTACTTCTCTTTCACCAGCCTCCTGGAGAGGGAAACTGTGAGATGTTGAGTGGTTTTGGAGCCAGATAAGCTGACATTTGAATCTCAATGCTTCAGTTTACTGACCATGTGAACACTGGCAAATTGCTTATCAGTCTGGGGGCTCAGTTTGTTCCCCTGTATAATTGGCTAAGGGCTTCCCTGGTGGTTCAGATGGTAAAGAATTCATCTGCAATGCAAGAGACATGGGTTCGATCCCTGGGTTGGGAAGATCTCCTGGAGAAGTGCATGGCTACCCACTCCAGTATTCTTGCCTGGAGAATTCCATGGACAGAGGAGCCTGGAGGACTACAGTCCAGGGAGTCACCAACAGTCAGACACGACTGAGCAGCTAACACTAACTGTAATTGGCTAAAGCAGCGCAGAGCCCACTGCCAATGTCAGAAGAAGCAGTGGATTCTCATGACAGCCCCCATCCCATGAACTCATAGGCCCCTGAAAATAGTCAGTGAAAAGCTTGTTTTTGTCTTATACATACACACACACACACACACACCATCCCCCACTCCCATTTGCCCACTTTCCCTGGAGATGAAACCTGCATTAGACTGAGGCCCAGAAGAGGGGAGATGGTTTAAAAGAGCCCTGGTGAGGAGAGGGCATTGCTTTCCAGATTTTTAGCCACCCTTTGGCCACGGGCCTGATGAGAAATAAGGTGATTCTTTTTCTCCATTGTTTTAATTGAATTCTAATTGAATGAATGCCTGGAGATGCCTTAAACGGACTCTTTTTTCTGGTTCAATGTCCTCGGGGAGTGTACCCCAAGACCTCTCTCTTTGTGATAACTTATTCTGGTCAGCAGAGCCGGGGTCTCTTTATCACATCTCCTGACCAACCCCCTCCAAAGCCCGGCAGGAGGGGCCCGCCGCAGTTGCTGATGACTAGAGAATTGCTCAAGTGTGAACTGTTTCACTGTCTGTCACTTTGCTCATTAGGCAAGTGAGAAAATGTATCTATGGCTCTGTCTCAGGGTCCTCATTAGCTTGGTGGCTCATTCTCACTTCCCTTATTTGTTTTAAAGATGAATGCATGAGAAACAGTTTTCGGTCGGTGTTCCTCAGTATAATTTTAAGGAGCAAAAGCCTGGATAATCTTATTATCTTCCCAATAATTGTGTTGTTCAGATGAAAGGGGAAGGGTAATTGCCTGTACTGCATTTCCAGCTAGGGTACTGGGGTGCAACTGTCTTAGTTGTACTAAGACTTGAAGTCCTCAGCACTGGGGTAAGATCATGCTGTTTTTGGAAAAATAATAAACAGACACCCCCATAAACCTGTTCCCTGATAATGTTGTTTTATTTGCTTCCAATACTCGAGTCCCTGTAGGTTAAAATTATATATATAATAAGCATATATATTTTATATATATATATATATAATTAACACTACCTCTGTGTTAAATGTAATTCTATTTCCACCTGGAGATTTAGCAAAAGGTTCGTTTTTGGTGGGGGTAGTGATGTGGGAGGGATATGTGGGGTAAATTTAAGATTTGATTTTTATGGACCATTCTTTACAAGTATTTATGGTTGTTTATCATCCCTAGATTTATTTACTGAGATGGTAAAACAGAGCTGAGATCACCTAATATCATTCAAGAGTTTGACATCCTGGTTGCCTTCCTGACAGAAATGTGTCAGCCTATCTCTTGTTTGCTGCGTTTGACTTAGGGTGTTTAGGATCCATTTTTGTTCAGCCACATAAATGTTGTTTCAAATTCATTAGCATCTGTATGGAGTCCCAGCCACAGATACCCTGTGGCTGATGATTTAAGTGGGGAACATTCATCCCACAGGGCTAAAAGACAAAAGATGCCATGTCCTTTTCTTTACTTAAAACTTCTCACACATATGCAGCATGTAAGAGTTGGCATTTGCTGCTAGCATCAGTTCACACATAGGTTTGCATGACCAAAAAAACAAAAAAATAGATGGACTAGATCTGCAAACATGCAGAGTATATTTCTGTTTATTTACATTTTCAGATCTAGAGTTTAAAGTCTAAGAAGTGTGGAGAAAAGGGCATTCTCCTATTTTTTAAAAGCCTGATTCTTTTAGTAACAATGCCAGCTAAAATGCCTGATTTTCATCTCCCTCAACCATTTTCTTCATTGAGAGAAATGAGAATGCACGTAACCCATTCAAGGGAAATATAATGCATTATTATAATATGACTCGGCCCAAGTAGCTAATCACTTTTTATTAACACTTTTTGGCCCAGGGAGTTGGGATTTCTCCAAGCTGACTGTCAGGGCAGGGATTCTGGGAGTCTATATTAGTAATTAGCATTACAAGATCTTGACTCCTGGGGTGATTCAAATTAATACAAAATAAAAGTGCAAATTTCCAAATAGCTTTGAAAGCCATATCTATTATTAAATTTATGTTATTAAAGCCCTTTCCAGTCAGTATGACAGGGGTCCAAAGCAGAGAGTTTCCTTAAACGTCTGCACCACTCGTCCAGAGCGTACAATGAAAGATCAAAAGAATTTTCTGTACAATTGAGTTACGCCTTGGCAGTAGAGTTTTCCACCAAACCAAATCCCTACAAAGCAATATGAGTTTCATGGTCACAGTTGCTTTTGGACTTTCCTTGATACATTTGGCAGCTATCTTGAGAGCATCCAAAGAACCGCTGGCAACATCAATCACTCATTTCGTAAGCAGGCACTAAGAGGCGACAGGAGGGCGCTTGGCACATTCCCATCTCTGCACTGTGCAACCCCTCCCGGCAGGAGAGAGAGAGCAGCGAGAAACAGCACAGCATAGAGACATTGTGGAGTCCTCGTCTTCGAATCAGGTTCTACTAATGTGTAAATAACCTGCTTTCTCTAACCATGTCTTTAGCAGACTAAGTGGTTAATTGTTATTGATCAGCTCTGCCCACTGTTCCAATATCAGTCATTATTGAAAATAATCTCAGTACCCTTCATTAAGCATGCATCTGTTTCCATGGGAATGCATTTTAAACACGGAGAGCTACTTGAGTGTTATTGGTTTCACTGGTTGTGCAGCACCAAGGGCTGCGGTTGCCCAATCTGTCATAGTTAATCAACTCTCATCTCTTAACACTGGCTGCAGTTATCAATGAGGTAAGGATTAATATTCTGGGCGAAGCAGATGATAAATCATTTGTATATAATTAGTGTACAGCAAGGTTACAGCTGACATGAATTTTTATCTTAATTATGAGAGAAATTTGTTCCATTAATTTAATTTAGTTTGCATGAGTGGCTAGACACCTAACAAAGTTAATCTTACACCTGTCATTACAACATTAAGGAGAGAGCCTCGAATTGAGGCGCCGGTCTCGGGTCCTCCCTCGACGAGGATAATGTTGTTCATCCTGATGTGAAAATAGATGATCGTAGACAGAAGATGTAAAGTCGCCTCTCTTTAAAGTTGTCCCTGGGGATTTATGGGAGCATATAGAAGCAACTCAATAGATGTTGCAGCACTTTGGGTACCCCAGTCCCCTTTCAAAATTACCTCGCTCCTACCTTGTAAATCAGGTGGAAGATGTCAGACACAAGAAGAGATGTGTTACGTTTTTAATGTATATGTGTTAACTTCAGAGCTCTTGGCCAGAGAAAGCTTTGCCTTGTGAAAAGCTATTATTGCATTTGTACCAAATGCTCTGAATGAAGAAATGTGATGTTCAGATTGTCTACTCTAAGCACTTTGTATTTTATGTTACAATTGAATAGAAAAATTCACATCACCCTTTCTACTCAACAAGAGGTAATTAATTGTGCAGGCATCCTGAAGCTGCAGAATACTGCACAAACCTTAACCCTGTACTAATTATTCAAATGATTACTAAGTCTGATCTATCATATCTGACTGATAGATTAGGTGGGACTATTCATGCAGCAGAATGTGATATTCTTTATTTTCCATGATTAGCTACACATTTCAGATTTTTTTAAAGGGACTTGCTAACCTGGCTTCTTTTAAATGGTTTCCTTATAGACTCACCTCTGTGAAAATTATTTGACCCTGAATGTCTGGTCTGAGGCAGGGGAAATCTTTAAAGGGAGAGGGTAGGGATGTCACAAAGTCAAAATATAAAATCCTTGTACACAGTATGACTGAGGAACAGTTCCAGTGATGTTGAAACAGAACTAAAAACGGGGTCTTAGAAGAACCCATTTCTGAAATGGTGTATTTGTAATGTAATTCCAGCATCCCAAAGAGTGGACGTTTGCATTTAAGAATCCCCAAATCAGCCTGCAGCTGAAACACTAATTGCAGAGTAACTCAGATTAATGTATTGTAATATTAGTCCACAATTACCACTTGGAGATGGGGTCAAGGAGTGTGTAGTTGGTTATTCACAAGAAATGACTGATTTAAAAACAAAGAGCTCTAATGGAATTCAATAGTGCTTTTCAGTCATTCTGCTTGGCATCTCTATTACCTGAGATGATTCACAGTCCATTATGGGAGCTTCCATGCTAATAGAATGTCTATCTTCTGTAATACAGACACATCAGAGCACTAACTGGGAATCTGTCACAATGAATTTCATCTAGATTTCACTTCATCTCTTCATGGACTGTAAAATTTGCTCTTGTACAATGCCTAAATTTACTGTGGGTAATTGAGAGAGATCTATAGATGCAGCAGCACTCGGTAAAAAGCTGTTTTCCAAAGATCTATTGTAAATTGTGCAGCTTTGCCTCAGCTGGGGAAAGATTATGGTGAGCTGAATCTTGCCTTTACTAATGAGATGTTTTGGTGAGTTCAAAGAGAGGTGGGGGGGTGATGCTTTAGGGGATTCTGCCACGTGGAAAAAGGAAAACAAGGAAGACACCTATCTTTCATTCCCAGGAAAGCTTTGCAAAAGGGACAACAACAAAAAAAAATAAGTTTGGACACAGGCTTCATTACCTTCCATGGGAAGGATCAATCAGGGCTACAATACACATAATATTTTCCAAATCTAGCCGCATTTACTTGGCAGAAAAAGAATGTCTCATGCACGACGCAGCCCTCCAGAAGCTCACACTTGCCTCCTCTTCCAGCTGCAGGTAGAACAAATTCCATCTCTCAATTGCTAAACCTTCTGTTTCACAGATTGTTAATCCTAACTAAAATATTTAGTATTAAGCTATCTGCATGAATTGTTGATAAAGAATTAAGATAACACTTGAGCTATTAAATATAATGTGTGCTCATATTTTTTCAATGGATACTTGGGTTACTGCTCATAAAGTATACACGCTAACCTTTTTTTTTTTCCTTCTTCAAACCATTTCCCTTTCTTCACTTATCCCCATCAAAAGCTAAACAGAATCACTGGGTGCCCTTAACAATCACAGCATTTAATGTTTGTTAGCCAATTAGAATTGTGATATATTCTATAGCCTTTTTTCTAAGCCAGGAACTGAATAATAGAATCATGCTTCACTGGTAGTGAAGTGAGCTGAGCCCTTACATTAGGAGAAAATCAGAATGGTATGACTGCAGTTCATTACTGAAATAGGTAACTGATGAACTGAAAAGACAAAGGGCATTGTTAAATGAAATGTCATTATTAGAGGTGCCCATGTTTAACAAATGTACTGTAAGTTAATTCAGCAGTGTTTTCTATATAAACTTCTTCTCTGAATGTTCGCCACTCATTTTTACTGTCTCTGCATACCTAACGTCTCCTTAAACATGTTCTAAAGGAAACAATGTCAACTCCCGATCACGGGACCTAATTAAACCTACGTCACAACCACCTTCTGAGCACAGGTGCTGTTTCACTGTCCCTGAAGACCCCAACGGGAAACAATTGTGTTTCTCTTCCTATATTTACAGGAGATCCGCTAGGATGTAAATAAGGCCCCCCCCCAAAAAAAACACAGTCATTTTGGGAAAGACGAGAAACATGTTTTCAGCTTAAGGAGAAACAAAAGCAATGAAACCCCTTTGGCATCTGTGCAAAACTGTTTGCTTGGCTCTGGAGGTGATAAAAATAATTTATGAAGCTCTACATTTTTAGCAAGAGGAAATGACCTCAGCTTTTGGCCATCTGATGCAGTTAGCAAAGCCTCTCTCCACTACTTTTATGGATTTCCTTGGGCTGCATATTCTGTGACCTGTATTTCAGATTTATTGGCAGATACATAAGCCACATTAAGTGATATAAAATGCAGCGAATGCATCAAACAACTCAGCAGGGACCAGCTGACAGCAGGCAAGAGGCAGCCTCTTCGAAGAAGTCTCTCCGAATCAGATACCTGTTTATGCGTCTGTCCAACCAGGCTCTGAATTTTTGTTTGAAATAAAGACATTATTTCCAAACTAAAAGAGTCTCCAGCCAAACACATAATATATTGGGTGGCAGGAGGAGGGTGCATGGCCAACTTTAAAGTTTCAGCAAACTCTCAGGGTTTGGAGTGTGAACACTCCAGTTGTTTCCATTTGGAGGGGGAGCATGACTTCTCGGCAAGAAGCCCCCCTCACCCCCCATCCACCGTATATGGTGTTTGGTTCTAAGCCAGACAACAGAGTGGCATTTTGATGCAGGAGATGCAGAATGCCTGATAATTTCTTTTGGTAACTGCAGACTGCCCTGATTAAGACTAGAAATGGATCTGGAAGGAAATGGGTATCAAATAGGGCTGTACACCAAGCAGTTGAAACGCAGCTGGAAGACTTTTTGTAAAATGTCTACTCCCATCTCTGACTCACTAAAAGGCAGGGGCCCAATGTGGCAAAGTGGAAAGAGGACCAGCGCGGCAGTCAGAAGGCCTGATTGCTGGCTGGGCTCCCTGGGAATCATCTTGGGTAAACATACCCTCTCTCTGGAGCTCACAGCAGGACTCCTAGCATCCCTTCTGAAACAACATCCCTTGATTCTTGAAACAATGCAATCCAAATGATGAATGTAGGAGCAGTGAGATCCCAGGAGGCGGGGGTCACCTCCACCAGCAGGGAATTACTTGGAAAAATTCAGGCCCTGGCACAAACCTAGACAGAAAAATGATGGACATGTGGGAAGTTTCATGGGAACTTCTGATTCACCTTCATCAGACTGTTACATTTTGCTGTTAAGTAGTCCCTCATAAAGACAGCCTTGTGGAACTCAGATAACTTCTTCTAAAACACCTCCCAGGTGGATTCACCTTATGCTGGCCCCTCCATTCTCTAAAACAGACTGCTGTTCATACCACTTAATACTGCCCATGAGAGCAAATAAGTAGAGTGACTGCAGGCTAGGATTCTCAAGTCAGATGGCCCAAGTTTAAGGCCTTGACTTTGGGCAAGTCTCCTGACCTCTCTGAGCCCCACTTTCCCATTAAAACAGGGGTAACAAAAAAAACTGATTGTTTAATGAGTTCTTGTGATGATGAAATGAGATCCAATTTGTACAACATTTAGCACTAAGCACGACAGAGTAAAATCCTCAGTTAGTATTAGGCACTATTATTATTGACGTTATTACTATTCTCTTTCATGCCTTTTCTTAACAGGAGAGCAATATCATTTGTGTCCCCTACAGTGTTGGGTTCCCATTATGTTTTCAGCAAAAAAGTATTGATGGATAAAATCCTGTTTAAAGGTGGACAAAGGACATAAAGCATAGCAGCAGTAGAATAAAAAGTATCTGCATTCCTGTTGCTTGAAGAGCAGTTCTAATGATGGCCGCGATTATTAAACACTCAGCTCATGCCAGATAGTTTATGATATTTCCAACCATGACTCGGAGAGATCTGTGGTATTATCCTTGTGTCACAGAAACAAAAATTGAAGTTCAGGAAAGGTAAGCTCTATGAAGCAGGAATACATCATGGAAGTGAAAGAATGGAATTCAAGCCCAGGTCAGTCAGCGGCCAATGTCCATTTCTGCAATATACCTTCTTTCACCACAAAATGCTGTCCAGTCAGAGACTCCACTTCTAAGGGTGCCACAGAGCCGCTGTGTGGTGTGAAGGGATTAGAGATGAGGTCACCATAGGAACCCCCAGTGCTGAGTTGCAGAGCAAAACGCCTGGCAGGCAGTGGTGAAAGCTGAAAGTTAGGAGTCAGCCTTCAAAAACGCACAGCATGGGGGCAAAAATGCAGAGCAACAGTTGTGTGGGGTTCACACCATACCAGTCATCATCACCAAGGTTCTCTTTGAACCCTAACAATGATGACTTAAAGACAAAAGGAGATAAATAAGATGGCATTGAAAATGGATATTAAATAACAGTAATATGATGCCTTATACTTAGAAATGGGGCTTCCCAGGTGGCTCAGTGGTAAAAAAAACTGCCTGCCAATGCAGGAGATGAGGGTTTGATCCCTGGGTCAGGAAGATCCTCTGGAGGAAGAAATGGCAAGCCACTGCAGTATTCTCATCTGGAAAATCGCATGGACAGAGGAGCCTGGCAGGCTACAGTCCACGAGGCCGCAAAGAGTCAGACACAACTTGGCAACGGAGCACACACACACATACTTGGAAATAACAGTCATGCCTTATACTCACAAAGCTCCTCTAAAATGTTCACTGGCACTAAACTAAGGGTATTACGGTGGGGGAATTCACATGGGCAAAGTTGGGACATGGCCTGAAGAAAAAGAGAGATTGGGAGAAGCAGGCAAGACCATCCATAAAATTCCAATGCAAGAGTCAGTGCAGGTTGTGGCTTGGACTGGAGACAGTGGAGAAAAATGGGATCCATGCAGGACATGTTGGGGACCGTATTTACAGGAAGGATGCAGTATCAGGAATATATTTGTCTGATTGAAAGTACCTGGTCTTTCCAGGCAACCGTTTCCAGATCTAAATGTTGCCTACCATTCAGAAATGTTTCATCCTAGACCTGAGTTATCCCCATCGTTTACCCAAAGGCCAAGTAGAAATGCTTGGGAAGATAAAACAGGTAGCATGGGAATCCATTTGCCTTGGGTACCCTTCCTTAAAGGGCTTTGCAACAAAGGAGTCCAGAGCTCCGCTGGCAAATTTAATGAGAGCCAAAAACCATCTTAAATAATTCAAAGCTAAAATTAGACATTCACCTGAAAAATTCAGGTAACCGAAACAAAAATGAGGGGGACTTTTGTTTACTTAAATTATGAGGATAATTGCCTCAATTCTCCAGTTCCCCTCACTCGGTTAGACTTGGCTTGAGTATTCCAGTATCCATGGTGACTCATCTAATAAGTAAACTGCATTAGCTCTGCTACTTGCAGAGAGGAAAGGAAAAGGTCTTGAAATCTATCTTTTGTGGCTTCCTTCCAGAGCAAGGGATTTCATTATATCCCGAAGACATGAGGCAGTTCAAAGAGATTTGAAATATGGAATGAGAAGAGGAGGAGGAGAAGTTTGGGCTTATACACTTGCTTTTTTAGTTTTGCTTTCATATATGAGAAGCAGACACTAGAAACAGAGACTCTAGGGGGAGGCTTTATTCTTCTGGTCCAGGATTTTATTTTTGGTTTGTTCTATGGTTGGTATCTATCCAGAGAGTTTTCACACACAAGGAAGCTTTCATGTTTACCCTTATGTACATAATTTCAAATATGGATGACAGGGATCCTTTAAAAAAATACATATATATGATTTTATATTCTATGGCTGGCAAGAAACTTGATGGAACAAATGCATAATGGTACCTGTTTAATAAAGCCAGACAGTGTGGAAAGATAATAGAAATCATTCCAGAAGAGACACTGCCATATCTTTGCAACAGGAGAACAATAACTTGCCTTGCCTCTGTCTACTTTTGAAAACCATTTTATGATTACAAGCATGTAAGCTATTCCAATAATTACTGTAAATAATTAATCATTTCCTTTACAATCACTTATTAATTAGCTGTCATAACACTGTTATGAATTAGGAGGAAGACAAGGATTCCATATCTCGTTATTAACACGTAATTAAAATATGCATTGTTTTCCATATGTTGTTTATAGCTTTGCTTCCTCATGCTTGATCGCAGAATTTCTCTAACAAGGAATGTCTTCTATTTGCTTAGCGATATCGCCACCTGTTGTTGGGAAATGGAAAATATTCTTTTCTGGTTTTTTTGTTTTGTTTTTTTCACAGAAACAATAGCTTAATTCTTCCTTACCTCTCCGCTGTTATTTGGAATTGAAAAAGTTTGATCCACGGTGTTCTCTTTCTGAAATATTTTTCTAGACTTTACTTGTCTTGCCACTGACTGAAGTATTCTACTGACTAATTTAAATAGCATCATCTTACTGGTAAAGTGAGTGAACCCATTAAATTACAGTGGAATAGTCAAACTAAGCAGACACAGGTAAAGTAAAAGAGAGGGAATTAGCTAGTTAACTAATTGGCTTGCATAGTCATTATTCAAGGAAATTTAAGATTGATCACCAGATCACCTACAGATTTACTCTTCTTGCCTGGAGAATCCCAGGGACAGGGGAGTCTGGTGGGCTGCTGTCTATGGGGTCACACGATGGAAGCTACTTAGAAGCAGCAGCAGCAACTCATCTTTATAAGAGAAGCCCACATTCCCTGATTGCTGCGTGCCCATCACTGTGCATTCTAGCAACAACCCAATGATCGAACACTGGTAACGTGCTCATTTTGCAACTAAGGAAGCTGAGACACTGGGAGGTAAAAGTAATTTGCTGGGAAATGTGTCAGCTACCTAATTTGCAGGTTCCAGGGCAAAATGAAAATATGGGGTTTCTTGTTCCAAAAGCAGGGAAAAGGTGTCATGAAAGGTACTAAATATAAACTTTTCCTTTCATCTCTGTCTCCTCTCTCTCAACTTATGGTCTTTGTGCTTGCTATGTAATGTCATTCTAAGCAAAGAAAAAATTTTTAAGTTATCAGTATGAACTTCGCCATTCATTTTCATATTGCACAATGCCAGCTTTAAATGGAAATATTTAACTCAGAGGCAACATCACCAAAATCATACAAGTCGTTGTTTTGGCAGCTCTGCCTGTAGCATGTATTCTGCTCTTCCCAGGGCAGTAGAAAGCCCGCACAGAACTAAGTCAGCTGTCTCTACTTCACTTGATGTGTGCCTTCTACCAGCACTCTCTACCTGTGGCTTGCTGATGAGTAAGGAAAGACCGCGAGGGAAAGGGATTGTAATTCTTTTTCCCTCTATGACATTATTAGTGTAAATGGTTGGCTAATCCAGAGAAATAAGAGAGAATGTGGTCGGGTTCCCTGTCTCCCATGTTTCTTGCAATGTCATTACCTTCCTTCCACTTTCACAGCAAGTTCTGGTTCAAAGGGAACGTCGGTCACCGACCTAGCACACTTCCCCTGTCACCCTCGACGTCTCTCTGAGCTCCCACATGCGGCGGGTCCACCAGAAGGCTGTGCTCACGAGGCACCGTGAGTGTTAAAAGGGGATGAGCTGGCAGGGAGCAGCAGACACCCACACGCTCTCATCTCCTCAGCCCACATGCACACTCCATGTCTGGTCTGACTTCACTCACAACACATAAGGTCCCAGATAAAACTATCAAGAATTCCAAGAGATTCTGACGTAAGATAAATTAAGATGCAGATTTGAGAATCAGCATGTAGGCATCGTCACTGAAACCATGATGAACGTGCAGGGTAAAGAGGTCTCTTGGAATTCTTGATGGTTCTATCTGACAGCAGAGCCGTAAACCAAGGATGAGGCTCCCTGCCCGTGGCGTCCTGTGAGACTGTTCGGGTCACACGCCCACAAAGTAGTCACCGAGATGACGGACACATGAAGAGTCCAGGCAATCTGAATCCAGAGTCCGTGCTCTTAATCACCATGCTCTGCGGCCCCTCAGTTGGTCCTCAGAGGCACCACCAAAAGGTTCTATTTTATGTCCATTATTCACAGAATTAAAATAAAGATGATGGTAGCTAGAGGGCCTTAGAAATTCAACCTCCTCATTGTAAAGACAAGGGACAAAAAATCTAATGCTGGAGAGGGTGTGGAGAAAAGGGAACCCTCTTACACTGTTGGTGGGAATGCAAACTAGTACAGCCGCTATGGAGAACAGTGTGGAGATTTCTTAAAAAAACTGGAAATAGAACTGCCATATGACCCAGCAATCCCACTTCTGGGCATACACACTGAGGAAACCAGATCTGAAAGAGACACGTGCACCCCAGTGTTCATCGCAGCACTGTTTATAATAGCCAGGACATGGAAACAACCTAGATGCCCATCAGCAGATGAATGGATAAGGAAGCTGTGGTACATATACACCATGGAATATTACTCAGCCGTTAAAAAGAATTCATTTGAATCAGTCCTAATGAGATGGATGAAACTGGAGCCCCTTATACAGAGTGAAGTAAGCCAGAAAGATAAAGAACATTACAGCATACTAACACATATATATGGAATTTAGAAAGATGGTAACGATAACCCTATATGCAAAACGGAAAAAGAGACACAGAAATACAGAACAGACTTTTGAACTCTGTGGGAGAATGTGAGGGTGGGATATTTCAAAAGAACAGCATGTAATACTATTTATGGTGAAACAGATCACCAGCCCAGGTGGGATGCATGAGACAAGTGCTCGGGCCTGGTGCACTGGGAAGACCCAGAGGAATCGGGTGGAGAGGGAGGTGGGAGGGGGGATTGGGATGGGGAATACGTGTAAATCTATGGCTGATTCATATCAATGTATGACAAAAAAATAAATAAATAAATAAATAAAATATTAAAAAAAAAGAATAAAAAATAAATAAATAAAAGCATGTTGTGATGTAAAAAAAAAAAAAAATCTAAAAAGCCAGGATAACAGCCGTGGAGTCCTGAATCCAGACCTCCGAATGAATGTAGTATCTCTTCCCCGCACCACATCACAACTTCCCCAGCCCACCCTTCCCTTGGGAACCCTTCTTCCCTAGGCCATACCCAGCCACTCACTCAGTCTCTGTACCGGGCCCAGAGAAGGCACGCAAACAGGTCTGCAAAGCCATGTGCTTCACAAGGACCACATTCCAGCCATGGGGAAAGAGACACCCCCTTTTTCCTCTGGGATTTGAGACACAAGGACCATGAAATGATGGAGCATCCAGGTGCTAAACTGTCACTATGTAGAGAGGGACTGTGGGACTCTGCGCTGGACACGGAGGAGAGGAGAGCTGAGAGACGCAAAGAGAGACAAGCCCCCGTGTAAGTACCGCTTTGAGCATCTGAGTTGTCTCCAGTTACATCCACGAGCCAACAAATTCCCCCTTCTATTCTTAAGCAAGTTTGAACCGGATTTCTGCCTCGTGCAGCGAGGAGTCCTGCCCTAAGACAAATTAAGATGCAGATTTGAGAATCATCATATAGGCATTGTCACTGAAACCATGATGAGCGTTCGGGGTAAACAGGTCCAAAGGCAAAGCTCTAAGGAAGTTCACGTGAGGACAGAGCTTAGGAAAAGAAGCCAGTAAAGGAGACTGGAGGAGCAATCAGGGAGTTTTCAAGAGACTCATCACAGGAGAGACTGTCCACCAGACAGGAGTGAGAAACAGATGTGGACAAGGCCAGGAAAGACAGTTTAATCAAGATGGAGCTTGAAGAGTCTAGGGACCCAGCAATCCGGACAGTGCAGACGCCCACCAGGAGTTCCTTGGATGGTAGGAAAGAAGGCCAGTGGGCTGGGGATTAAAGAGTTTAGGTGAAAACTTTGTGTTGAAAACAGTAGGTTGGATCCATGTATTGCTGACGTTTTACTTCATCCCGAGACACGACTAAAATGGGAAAGGAAAAAAAAAAAGCTTAACCTGCAAAAACAATGAGCACAAAAGAGACCACAGTGGATGAAATTTGATGACTGCCAGTGGAAAATGTGATGACATTTTGGGAAGTGGGAAAACAGACAGAGAACTGGTGTCTGGTTTCACAGAAGAGAGGAAGAGAGACCCCCTCCGAGCCCACTTGGGTTAATGTTGGGAAGTGATTTACCACCAAGAAGCATGAAATCTGCAGGACTAAGGCACCAGGCAGCTTGGAGAGCAGGAGCAAGGTTCCACGCTGACAACAGGAAGATTGTTTGAAGCCTCTATCAGAGCAATTTGACATGTCCCCATCTCCCCCATCTTTTACATTTGGGTCCCTGATTCCCTGATTCCCACAAGAAACCAGAGGATTAATGTCTGGAAACACTGAAACCCTGGAACCTCTAGCAGAGAAGGATCACGGATGAGGTTCTGTGCCAGCATCTGAGGGATTAGGGTGGCTCATGGCTCAAAGCCCCTCTTGTCTCCTGTCTGTTACCAGGACACCAGTAGTTAGGGGTATATGCCCCAACCAGGACATTGAAAGAACTCTCCAGAAACAATGCAGAGTGCAAACAGTGGTGGGTTGTACTGTGGCACTTTAGCTAAGTAGGAACCACACTCAGGAGAACTCCTTGCCTGTGTGGTTCTGCGTTAGGGTGACGAAAGAGGAGTCAGCGTGAGGTCTGGAGAAAAGAAAAGGGAAACGGCCTGCGTTATGCTCACCACTGCAGCCCCACACGGCATGGGTCTGCTGGCTCACCCTGCTGCTGCAGGCAGTTCCTCCAGCCCCACGGAGCTCCTCCAGCTTCTCCCCGTTCAGGCTCATGCAGTGCTGCGGTGGGAGGCTCCAACCTCTCCGACAGGTCGCAGGCATCACTGAGGTTGAGGTGGCCAGATCCCCCCCTGCAGCCACCCTGCCCCCTTCCCATCTTACAGAGGAAGTTAGGGAGAGGGGGGAGGCAGTCCTTGAGTCAAAGCTGCCTGGAAGAGTCCTGAGTACCTCTCCTGCGCCCCGTTACTGGAGCGGGGTAGCGTGGGCCTGAGGTCAGTGCAATGACGGATCAGAGCCTCTGGCAAACTGCACTCACAGCAGTGGGAGATCCAGGAGGTGTGTTCTCAAGGGCACCACAAAGGCGCCCTCAGCCAGTAGGGCGGGGGGAGACCTATGGTTTTCCTTCTTCCCACACTCTGTATTGGTTTCCTACGTCTGCCATAGCAAAGAATTAAGTTGGCGAAAAAGTTCTTTTGGGTTTTTCCATAACACTGTGTGAAAAAAAACAGAAGGAACATCTTGGCCAACCCAATACAACAAGCTAGGTGCCTTAAAACAACAGAAATGCATCGTCTCACAGCTCTGGAGGCTCCATGTCCAGATCAAGAGGCCAGCAGGGCCGTGCTGCCTCTGAGACCTGCAGGGGAACCCTCTCTTGTCTCTTCCTGGCTTCCAGCAGCTTGCCGGCCATCTGTGCCAATTCCTGCAGTGCAGTTGCTTAGCTGTACACGATTGGATTTGAGAATTTGTTTCAGCATGAGCTTCACTTCTTTATGTTCCAGGTGTTAATGCTGTATCCATAAAATGAGAGAACTGTTACCTTTTTGAAAGGATTAACACCAATAGCAATAACAACAACAAAAAAACCATTCCATTTTTCAGTGGGAAGTCTGGGTTCCTTCTCTTCGCCAAGCACAATCCTAAGCCCAAGGACATTCCAGCCACTTGCTCTGTAGCTTCATGAAGTTTACAGAATAGAAGGGATGAGAGTCAACACTATTTTTTTTTTAAGATTTATTTGTATATTTATTTTTGGCCGTGGTGGGGTTTTTGTGGCCGCACTCGGGCTTTCTCTGTTTGAGGCAAGCGGGGCTGCTCTCCAAGGTCATGTGCGGGCTCCTCCTTGCGGTGGCTTTCTCTGGCTGCAGGGCATAGGCTCTGCGTGCTCAGGCGTTAGCAGTTGCAGCTCGCAGGCTCTAGAGCGCCGGCTCAGTAGTTGGGGCCCATGGACTTAGTTGCTCCAGGGCACGTGGGATCTTCCTGGACCAGGGATCAGAATGGTGTCCCTTACATTGCAGGGGACATTCTTAACCACTGGACCACCAGGGAAGCCCCGAGAGCCCACAATATTTGGAATAAATAAACTGTGGTTCATTCATACAGTAAAATGCTACAGCAGTAAAATAAAATGCTATTACACACACCAATCTGGGCGCCTCTCACGGCCACAGTGGAGAGCATCTGTAAGAAGTTCAAGGATAGGAAAACAAGCCTATGGTGATAAAAGCTAAAATAGAAAATCACTTCTGGAAGAAGAGAGCCCAGCCCTCTGGGATATTAGAAACGTTTTATGCTTAATCTGGGTGGTGGCTCCTTGGATTTAGAGACATGCAAACATTTTTCAAGACTGGCCACTTTCCTGGGTGTGTATTATACCACAATACAATGTTAACAAACAACCCCATGTATAGTTGGGTGTGTGCGCCTGGTCGCTCAGTCACATCTGACTCTGTGAGACCCCATGGACTGTAGCCCACCAGGCTCCTCTGTCCGTGGGGATTCTCCAGGCAAGCATACTGGAGTGGGTGGCCATGCCCTCCTCCAGGGGATCTTCCCAATCCAGGGATCGAACCCAGGTCTCCCGCATTGCAGGTGGATTCTTTACCATCTGAACCACAGGGAAGCTAATCATTTATAAGTGCTACCAAGAACAGATTTCCCTGGTGGTCCAGTGGTTAAGAATTCCCTCCCAAAGCAAGGGATATTGGTTTGATCCCTGCTTGGGGAACTAAGATCAGAGTTGTAGGGCAACTAAGCCTGCTAGCCTTGATTACAGAGAAGTCTGCACACCACAACAAAAGATCTCACATGCCACAGCTAAGACCCAGTGCAGCCATAAATAAAAAAGTATTTTTTTAAGTGCTGCCAAGCCTCCCAGAGGACTTGATTTGATCTGGGGCATGACTTCCCCAAGGAAGTCAGAAATAGAAAAGAGGGGTTCAAAGAGATGAGCCTGCAGGAGGAACTGAGGAGAGAAGAGCTTGACTTCTGGAAGATGGGAAGGAGCACCAGAAAGGTTGGAGCAATAAGAAGGAGCAGCGTGAGCCAAGTGTGAAGAGGCGGGCAGCCATTTACGGTCTGTTGTTGAGGTGTTGCGCTCAGCTCTGGGACCTGTAGAAAGTGAAAATGTTAGTCCCTCAGTCATGTCTGACTCTTTGCTATGCTAGAGACTGTAGCCCACCAAGCTCCTCTGTCCATGAGATTCTCCAGGCAAGAATACTGGAGTGGGTTGCCATTCCCTTCTCCAGGGGATCTTCCCAACCCAGGGATCGAACCCAGGTCTCCTGCATGGCAGGCAGATTCTTTACCATCTGAACCACTAGGGACCTGTGGAGGGGTCTTCAGAGAGCTACATTATAGTGGGTGTTCAATATACTTTTCCTACAGACTGCCTTGACAACTGAGGGTATCTCTGTAGCAACACTTTATTGTCCAATTTGCATTTAGGGTATCCCCTGATTTAACATAACTTCTCTCCCACTTTTCCTGCCCATTCTGTGCATGACAACAGTGCTGTTGAGTCAAAGACTGACACGGATATAGGATCGTACATGCACGCCTCTCCTAGACACAACATCTGGGATGTACAAACCCAGACCCGCCTGCATGACAGCCAGCACAGTCCTCGAGTGCACCATCGCCCAGCCAGGCTTCCACGGAAACACCAGCGCTCCAAGAGGCATCGGTCAGTCTCACAGTCAAACACACCTGTGAAACAGACAAAACACATTGTTTTTCTATCATAGGACTTCTCCAGGTGTTTCCTGTGTGAATATGCATTTTGACTTTCTAAGGGTGGGTGGGTGGGAAACAGTATGCAACATTTCTAAACTTATTTGAACCATGGAGCCCTTTTGTAGAGTAAATAAAGTTGGCAGGTCAAGGTATTATTCAATGGAACACGCTCTAAGAAATGGGGATGTGAAGTCTGACAGCACAATGTTTCAGTCCTTTTCATTAGTTAGGATTCATGACATTACAGCAAGCAATAGCCTCCCTTATCTCAATTTGTTTTTAGAATAAGTGCAAATAAATGACGGAAAACTAAAGTTGCTGTTTTATTTTTGTCTTTCATCAAGTTCTAATTCTTCCTTCACCATCACCTGGTCATCTTCTGTATTTATTCACTGGATGCTCATTCATCTGACTGGCTGTAGATTATTCTCCTCCTTGGTAATTTTAAGTACCTAAAAAACTTCCACCAACTCCTTGTATTTTTTGAAAGAAAGTTTGTTGCTCTTTTACGCTTTTTAGAAATTATCATAAAGCTAACTGGACTCAGATACCCATCCTATCAATTATGACACATAAAATAGTGTTTTTCATATCTCAAGTCCCAAACTGTGTTTCCTGTTGTAGAAGATTTTCGTCAAACAGACTGCAAAAAAAAAAAAAAAAATCTAGAAAGGTTAATTCTGCTATAGCTGACATATTCAGAATTTTTAGTATTCAACCTAAGCTTTGCATTTTCTTTGCAATTTTCAAAATGCAGAGCCTCACGTTCTCTTTCAAAGGCTCTGGTATTATCCAGAAGCAATTACGAAGAAAAACGAAATTACCTTTCGTCATTCTATCTACTCTGGGCCTTGGAAATGCAGACTGACAATGAACTGACAATTATATGCAATCCACTTTCAGTTAATTTCACCATAAATTGAGCCTGAGGACTGCTGACAAATAAAATATATTATTCTTCTGAAAACATTCTCTTTGGGGCTCCAGATCTTCAATCTATTTCATTAGTGGTCACGATCAAACTAAGTTGAAAATTGATTTATGCAATAGTTATCCTTCTGCAATAATTAATTAGGAAAATAATACTTTGGTGGCGCTTTGAAAAGGAGCAGTTTCTAAGGCTCTTTGATAAAATAGAAAACTTTTAAGATAATTATGAGGCAGTGTTCCTAAGGGAGTAGATATGCATTGCCCTTGCCTATTTCCACAAGTCACTAGACTTAAATCACAGTCAGAGATAGCTCCTTGAATTTCAATTCAGTTCATCTAACAACTTTTTGGTATGTGCTATGTGCCAGGCACTGTATGCTAAGTCTTGGAGTATCACAGAAATGGAACATCCTCAATAAGTGTACATGGGCAGGTAGCCATGCATAGTATTAACTGTCATAATAAATGTTGTAATAAGCATAATATCAAAGCATTTGGCAGTCATAGAGGCTCCAGGGATTAATTTTGCTTGAATCACTGGGGAAAGCTTCATGGGAGAAAGTGGCATTGGAACAAGTCCTAGGACAATGGGTACATTTTTTAAGGGGTACATTTTTAATTGGCTGAGATGAAGGGCTGGAGAGAATGTGAGCAGCTCAATTTCAGGCAGAGGGAATAATACAAACAATTGCAAAGAACGAGGATGATCCCCGGCAGGTTTTGAGAAGAGGTGAGAAGTCTAGGGTGGCTGTGTGTGGTAAGAGGAGGACATGTTGGGATGAGACTGTGTAGAAGAAGCAAAGTGCACAGACTATTTCTAATAAATGAGCTTTTAAATGAGGGGGCTGCATTGTTCTGATGATAAATCTGGTGGCTGTGTCATGGGCTGAAAGAGTACTAAAAGGTAAATTGTTCTGCTCAGAGATGATTAAAAAAAAACCATTGAAGAAGAAAATAAAGATGCAAGAAGGAGCAGAATTTGGGAATCATTTAATTCATCCCTTTAGAAGTCAAGGCATAGTGAGGTCTGAGGTTGGAAGGATCTTGTGGGCGTTGAAGTCATGGAGGTTGTGAGTCAAAGATGGTGAGGAAAAGTATGAATTAAATGCTTAAGTCTTAAAGGAGGGAGGGAATATCATGGAAGATGATAGAGAAGGATGATATATCTTCAATATTTGACTCATTTATTCATGTAAAAAAATTGCCATTGAAAACCTACTCTACTAGGCATTGGGAATACAAGCACCAACAGAACATATTAAGACAGCAGCTTTGATCAAAGAGGGGACTTATTTCCTTCAGGCAGAGGAAGGTTTCAAGGTTAGTTAACAGAAATTTAACTGAGCATATTTTTACACCCAACAAATTCTACTAGAAAGGAATCAAGGAAGATTGGACAACATAGTCGACTAGCAAGTACGCTTTGCATGCTTATGTTTATTTTTATTGTCCTGGTTGATTAACATCTTACTGGGTACAGAATTCTATTAGGTTAAAATAATTTTTCTTTAGAATTTTGAACATGTTGCTCCATTGTGTTTTTAGCGTCCGGTGTTACTCTCGTGAAATCATGACATTTTAAGTCTCATTTCTCTGTGACCTGGTCTTTCCTTCTGTGAAATCTTGGCATCTTCTCTTCATAGCTAGTGTTCTGAAATGTCATTATACTGGGCTTTGATGTGGATCACTTTTCCATTCATTATGCCTGGCATTTGGAGGATCTTTCCAATCTTTTATTATGTCTTTGAAAATCCCATCCTCTATTGTCTTCTATTACAAGGTCTGCCCTCCTGGACATTTCCTTCTCTCTATCTTCCAACTCTTCTCTTGAATTTTTTGCTGTTGTTCAGTAGGTCAATCGTGTCTGACTCTTTGTGACCCCATGGACTGCAGCACGCCAGGCTTCCCTGTCCTTCACCATTTCCCAGGGCTTGCTCAAACTCATGTCCATTGAGTTGGTAATGACATGCAACTATCTCATCCTCTGTCATCCCCATCTCCTCCTGCCTTTAATCTTTCCCAGCATCAGGGTCTTTTCAAATGAGTCAGTTCTTCCAATCAAGTGGCCAAAGTATTGGAGCTTCAGCTTCAGCATCAGTCCTTCCAATGAATATTCAGGACTGATTTCCTTCAGGATTGATTGGTTTGATTTCCTTGCAGTCCAAGGGACTCTCAAGAGTCTTCTTCAACACCACAGTTCAAAAGTATCAATTCTTTGGTGCTCAGCCTTCTTTATGGTCTAACTCTCACATCCATACATAACTACTGGAAAAACCATAGCTTTGACTAGATGGACCTTTGTTAGCAAAGTAATGTCTCTGCTTTTTAATATGCTGTCTAGGTTGGTCATAGCTTTTCCTACAAGGAGCAAGCATCTTTTAATTTTATGGGTGTAGTCACCATCTGTAGTGATTTTTGAGCCCAAGAAAATAAATTCTGTCACTGTTTCCATTGTTTCCCCATCTATTTGCCATGAAGTGATGGGACCAGATGCCATGATCTTTATTCTTTGAATGTTGAGTTTTAAGCCAGCTTTTTCACTCTCCTCTTTCACTTTCATCAAGAGGCTCTTTAGTTCTTCGTTCTCTGCCATAAGGGTGGTATCATCTGCATATATGAGGTTATTGATATTTTTCCTGGCAATCTTGATTCCAGCTTGTGCTTCATCCAGCCTTACATATCACATGATGTACTCGGCACAGAAGTTAAATAAGTAGAGTGACAGTATACAGCCTTGATATACTCCTTTCCCAATTTTGAAATAGTCCATTGTTCCATATCTGGTTCTAACTGTTGCTTCTTGACCTGCATTCAGATTCCTCAGGAGGCAGGTAAGGTGATCTGGTATTCCCATCTCTTTAAGAACTTCCACAGTTTGTTGTGATCCACACAGTCAAAGGTTTTAGTGTAGTCAGTGAAGCAGAAGTAGATGTTTTTCTGGAACTCTCTTGCTTTTTTGATGATCCAACAGATGTTGGCAATTAGATCTCTGGTTCCTCTGCCTTTTCTAAATCCAGCTTGAACATCTGGAGGTTCTCAGTTCACGTACTGTTGAAGCCTGGCTTGGAGAATTTTGAGCTTTACTTTGCTAGTGTGTGAGATGAGTGCAACTGTGCAATAGTTTGAACATTCTTTGGCATTGCCTTTCTTTGGGATTGGAATGAAAACTGACCTGTTCCAGTCCCGTGGCCACTGCTGAGTTTTCCAAATTTGCTGGCATATTGAGTACAGTACTTTCACAGCATCATCTTTTAGGCTTTGAAATAACTCAGCTGGAATTCCATTACCTCTACTAACTTTGTTGGTAGTGATGCTTCCTAAGGCCCACTTGACTTTGCACTCCAGAATGTCTGGCTCTAGGTGAGTGATCACACCATCATGGTTTTCTGGGTCATTAAGATCTTTTTTGTATAGTTTTGTTGTGTATTCTTGCCACCTCTTCTTAATACCTTCTGCTTCTGAATTTTTAGTCAGCTTTTTTTTAATCGCCAAGAATTTTTTCATATTATTATTAATTATAATTAATATATTATTAATTATAATTAGTAATGGACTATAATTATAATTATATAATTACAGCATACAAGGTTGTTAAGTGAGGCTTTTAAAAATAAATTTGGAGTTGAAAATCCAGGTTTAAAACCCAGAATGTAATGTACCCCATATTCCAAAGAGAGATGCTAGACCATCATATAAGACCCACTATAAGACAGTAAAACAGGTCTTGTTCTCTTAGTCTACTTCCCAACTCAAGTGCATATACGAAGAGAAAGTAAGAAAGAGGAGGGGAGGGAAGGGGGAAGGGAGGGAGGGAGAAATAGAGGTTGAGAGCATGGAAGAATGGAAAGAAGGAAGGAAGAAAGAGAGAAAGGAAGGAAACAAGGAAGGAAGAAAGGAAGGAGGGAAGGGAGAAAGGCTAGAGACTTTTCAAAGTGAGTCAAGATTTTTTTAAAGAAATATATACATGGGAGTGGGAACATGTGGATGGTTCTCCTCCCCCCACCCCTTCAGGCCCAGCAAGGAGACACTTCTCAACACACACTCAAGTCCCTGGAATTGCCTGCCATGGGTGGAGACTAGCGTCCTGGGCCCCAGCCAGCTTCTGCTAAGCTGCAGATACCTGTGGGCTTGATCTATCTATGCTGCCACTTAGGCAACCGGCAAAAGTTTGGGGAGAGAGTGCTTTAGGGGAGAACTAGATCCATGTCCTCTGGACTTAGGGGTCAGCTGGGTGGGGGGCAGAGGGATTAGTGCCTTCTAGTCACCTGAGACTGCCTGGTAATACTTGTGTAGAACAAATAAGAGAGTATAGTGGAAATGGTTTAAATGTTCACACAAGAGAGAAAGAAGGGAAGTGGAATGGATGAGTCCTGAGTTCCAGGAACTAAGTGGAAAACCAGGAAAGTAAGAGCTTGAAAGGACCCCCGCATCACCACCACCTAATAACTCTGTACCAGCAGATGATGAGACATCTGCAACATGGTGTTCCTCTCAGTGAAGTGTGGGAAGAACAGAACAAGGTCAAAAGTCCCCTGAGATGGTAGGCAAAAAAGTACTACCAGAAAGGATCGGCTTGGGGCCACAGTCACACAAAGGCATCAATGACAGGCAGGATAGCCCAATTAAATACAGTTTCCTTCTTCTAATTTTGGCTTCCCTTAGGCATGACACTGGGAGGGGCAGAAGCATCAGACAGTGGATGTGGGAATAAGGAGGGTGAGAGTGATAAAAGAATAGTCCATGAACCCCCACTTTCACTTTGCAGAATTCTGGGTCAGATTCAAGCTAGGAGGGGGAGAAGGTATGGATTGGATGAAAGACTGAAGGAGAAACTAGAGTGAACTGTTTAATACCCGGAAAGGAAGTGATTCTGACCCCCCAAAGTGCCCCTAAGAGCATATGCACAGACCTGATCCAGGGGTGGGGGAAGGAACTCTAACAGCAACTTAAAGAAGGGGGATAGGACGACACCCAGGTTGCCTCCTGCTTGCACCTTATCGAGTATAACTCATTTCATGAACTGGATATAATAGCATGTTTGTTTCCTTCTCCATTCTCTTTGTCCTGTGGAATCATACTCTTGCTATCATTTTATTTGGATTTCAGGGCAAAGAGAAGATGGGCACACATGTCCAGTCCCTTTTCCAACCACAAATCCATGCAACTGCATTTTTTACTTCCAGAGTTTTTCCAAGAATAAGCTAACCTATTGATATTTGAAATGAGAAATCAATAGATGATAGGATAGTCCCGGATTTCCACGTAAATACTGGGTGTATTTCACTTACACAAGTTACCTCTGAGAACAGTTTTAGCTGTGGTCCACCTGAACTCTTTCGCCAGATCATTGACTGTCACATCTGCCACCTGGTGGCCACTCTGATGCACATATTATGCTAATATTACCACGCCTGGCCTACAGCTTTTCATCCATCTATCACCCATCTACACATCCATGGTACACTTGTTCAAGGCAGGTTCGGGATATGAAGATAAACAGAAAACACACATCCCCTTGTCCTTCCTTGAGGAGCTGACAGTATAATGGGGAGACAAAAAATATTTTAGGGTGATTTGTAAGAGCTAGGGGACTAAGGCTCAAGTCCGTATTTTTAACTTTTGTTTTCTCAACTGGCTTTTCCCCTCCAATTTAATAAAAGATACTCATGTCTCTGCCATCTTTTAAAAAAATCCAAATAAACAAACTTTCCATCAATCTTGTACTCCTTACCATCTTATTTCTTTCCTTCAATTCATAAGTAAACTTCTCCAAAGAGGAGTCTATACCCTCTGTCCCCTCTTTCCTGCCAATAATTTAAAGTTTTTAATTTCATTTTCATAATATATTATATATATATATTTAATTTATTTAATTGGAGGCTAATTACTTTACAATATTGTAGTGGTTTTGCCACACATTGACATGAATCAGCCATGGGTGTACATGTGTTCCCCATCCTGAACCCCCCTCCCACCTCCTTCCCCATCCCACCCCTCAGGGTCATCCCAGTGCACCAGCCCTGAGCACCCTGTCTCATAAATAATTAAAACATGCAGAAAATAATAATAAAATTGCCCAAGTTATCACCCACCTTTATCAAATTTTGACAGTATATCATACTTGTCTTAGATCTTCTTTCCCCAAGAAATAAAGCAGTAGAGATAGAAAAGATGCTCTGTGGTCATGCTTCCTGCTCTGTTCCTGATCCATCTCCTTGCTGCCCCCAGGGAGAATCACAATCATGAGCATAATTCCCATGCAGATTTCCGTGCTTTAAGTTCATATTCCTGTATCCATAAGCATTGAATAATATTATTTTGAATGGTTGTAAATTCAGAAAATCATTATGAAAGTTGCTTTCCTTAAAAATTCAACTTTGTATTTTTCATATTTATCCATAGTCAAACATATAACTCTAGTTCATTTTCACCACTGGATATTAAACCATGGCATGAGGATATCCCGAATTATATATATCCAGTCTTCATTTGATGACTATGTAGGTCACAGTCAGTATTTTTCTATCCCAAACAATGCTTGCCATGAACAATCATGTGTACATCTCCTTGCTCACATGTGTAGTTCTTGAAAAGAGGCCCCTCTGTTCTGCCCCTGTTCTGGAAAGTGAGGAAGAAGCTCCGCAAGAGTTCTCTCTATTGAGGGTCTTTGCCAGCCCATCACACCCTCTGCTGGAGACAAGAAAGGTCACTGTCCTGAGCACTGGATTCAGTCCTCTATCCACACAACCTGGGAACAGCAGTTACTTACCTGCCAAGTTGACGCCACTGTGTAATGAGTCTACTTCTGAGCATCCAGAACTACAACAACATTATTCTTTCTCTACTAATATAATTCTGATTTCTTTTTTTCTTACTTTTATTGCTATTAAGTAATGGTTCAAATAGGGTTTCCCTGGTGGCTCAGCTGCAAAGAATCTGCCTGCAATGCAGGAGCCACAGGAAACTCAGGTTCTACCCCTGGGTCGGGAAGATCCCCTGAAGGAAGCCGTGACAACCCACTCCTGTATTCTTGCCTGGAGAATCCCAAGGCCAGAGAAGCCTGGCAGGCTATGGTCTGCTGGCTGGGCTGGGTTTGGCAGGGTTGGGTCTCAGGTCCTCTCCCTCCTCTGTTTCTTGTTCAAGAGCCCAGGCAGAAGGAACTGTGGCTGCCTGGGTATATTCTTATAATGGACAGAATGAGCAGAAGGATTCTCAGTATCTCTGCCCAGAACCAGCACAATCTCATATCTTCCCACACTCTTCCAGCCAAATCAATTCTTTTGACTCAAAGTCAATACAGGACACTTGACATCCATAGTAGCTCGATGCTAAATTGTTGGTAATCCCTCCCAACCACTGTGAAAACTGCAAATTCTCCTTGGGTGCTGAATCACACCCCCTCACTCCCACTGAGAACCCTTCTCAGTGACTGGCACACAGCAGACATTCAATGGATATTTGATATCCATTGGGGACAGTTTGGCAAAATTAACTTTGCCAAACTGCCCTCCAGAACCCTTGAAAATTTTATTCAGTGATGAGGGAGTGTTACAGCAACTAGTTTACTGTCCTTACAACATTATTTCTTCCATGCAAAAGTTACAACTTTTTAATGTGAAGCTTTGGATTTTTTTTCTTTTCATATACTTAGTGACAATTGCTTTGAGTATTTCTCTAGTCAAGTCTTTGGCTCATTTTTCTATTAAATTTTTCTTCCTCATTTACAAGAACTCTTGTCACAGGTAAGGAATGTGTTCCTAGTTTGTCTTTTAAATGTTTTAATGATTTTCTGACAGGCAGACATTACGAATATTTACATAGCCTCATCTCTTACCCTTTCCCTTCCTGGTCAGCTGCAGTGAACATTTTTACTGACAACATGGTGTTGCACCAAAAGCATATATACTATAATGTATTTGCCCATTCCCTTTTAGTGGGCTATTTACATGGTTTCCAGGTTTTTCTCTTATAAATAATATTATGATGAAGACCACCTTTTTTTTTTAAAGGTTTCTTTTTAATGTGAACCATTTTTTTAAAGTCTTTATTGAATTTGTTACAATATTGTTTCTACTCTGTTTTGGTTTTCTTGCAGTGAGGCACTGTGGGATCTTAGCTCCCCAACCAGGGATGGAACCCACACCCCCTGCGTTGGAAGGCAAAGTCTTAACCACTGGACCACCAGGGAAGTCCTATGATGAAGATCTTGTACTTAAGTCTTAGTAGTGAAAGTATCACGTCCAAGGATATTTTTTCAGTTCTTGATACAGTCTGTCAAATTATTACTGATACTCTGCTTTCCAGGCCTCACACTCTAGATTCCCCAACCCGAGAATCAACACTTCAGATCTTCACCTCCTAGTCAGCCACGCCCCAGGCCCTGCTGAGGAACCCTTAGCAGCCAGCCTTGGACGGGAGCTGGCAAGGTGAGGGGGGTGGGGGTGGGATGGGTGAGAGTGGGTCTGGAGGGGCAAATAGAGGTTTCCAGAACACCGTAGATGCTCCTTCTGTCTGGAATGCTCTTCCCTGAGATCTTCCCATAGCACCTTCTTGAGACTGGAGTCTTCCCTCAAATGTCTCCCAAGAACACTATCCTGACCCCTTTAACTAGAAGATGGACATGGTGTCGGATCTAAAAGAGCCTCTGATTCCAACGTATTATTCCCTATCACATTACACTGTTTCTTTTTCTTGAAGACCACTTACATCTATCCAACACTAACTTACTAATTTACATACTTAATTGCTGCCACTAATCATCTTGTCTGGTTTGCTAACTGCAGTGTATCCAGCATCAGGAAAGAGTCTCTGGCACAAAAAGAGTGGTTCTCGAATTGGCTGCTCACCGAAGTCACCTGTGAAGTTTTAAAAATTCACTTCCTCCCCCAAATAAGAAATGTATAATGTCAATTTTATCAAGAAAAAGTTGGATATCATTTTCTACAGGAGACACAGACTATAACAGATGTTCTCAAGCATTTGTTCATTGCTGTGTAGCTGGATCTTTGTCAAGTCCTTGCTAATGTTGCTAGTAGAGTGTGGTTGTGAAAATGATGGAAATTGTTGGAATGCTTTAATAAAAGTATCATGTTTGGAAAGATGCAGTAGAACTCATCCGTGTGTGTGTGTGTGTGTGTGTGTGTGCGTGCACATGCTGGGTTGGGTCTGAAAGCAGAGAGAGTGTGTGGTGTGTGTGTGTGTGTGTGTGTGTGCGTGCGTGCACATGCTGGGTTGGGTCTGAAAGCAGAAAGAGTGTGTGGTGTGTGTGTGTGTGTGTGCGTGCGTGCACATGCTGGGCTGGGTCTGAAAGCAGAAAGAGTGTGTGGTGTGTGTGTGTGTGTGTGTGTGTGCGTGCGTGCACATGTTGGGTAGGGTCTGAAAGCAGAAAGTGTGTGTGTGTGTGTGTGTGTGTGTGTGTGTGTGTGTGCGCATGCACATGCTGGGTTGGGTCTGAAAGCAGAGGGGGTTAGGTTTGCTTGTGCCTCTACTTTTGGTGCACAAAAAAGAGTATATGAATGGTGCACTGTTGGTGCCTCTTATTTTTTACTACAGAAATATAACATGCTTAATATAGGATGTGTGTTGTAAAATTTTACTGTGTGAGAACAGATCAGCTTACAATTAAGGATTTTCAAGAAGAATTCACTTAACTTAGAGACTTTTAGCTTGCTTATGGATCTTAAATTTTGTGTGCCACGGTAAACCTTAAAAAGTAACCTAACAATAACAATGTAGTCACTAATTAATATCACGTTGCCCAGGTACATATACCTGCATTGTTTTGTGTATAAACAATATATTCCAAGGGAAAAATTCAATACTCATGTTTCCTTCCAGATCCAATAAACCAGAATTTCTGGAGGTGGAACCCAAGGTATTGGTAACTTTTAAAACTCCCTTGGTGATTCTAAAGTGCAGCCAACTTTGAGAGTCACTGATGTTAAAGGAACTCAGGAATATTTGTTGGACTGATGGTTGGATGGATAAATGACAGAAGGATAAAAGGACACTGTGAATCAGAAATCTGAGGCTCTAGTTCCAGCACATAGCCAATAATGTGCTATGTATCCTAAATTGTGTCATTCTATTTTCCTAAACACCCATAGCTGCCTTCCAAGTTCCTGCTTCAAGACTTCACAATTCCCCTTCTTGGTTATAGCAAGGGCCCTAGAGTGGAAAAGCTGCAAGAAACATGAGGACAGCATGTTTGAGGCTTTATAAAAATGCACCCAGAATAAAGATGACCCTAACAGAAAGCTCTTTACCATGGCAACCTTTTACCTAGAAAAGGAAAGCATTTGCAAGGTTCCTGACAATCTCACACTTAGAAGAACATCACACATCTCTGTACTGGATGTGCAGAGGAGGGACAAACTGATCCCTAATCCCCAAATATCCCAGTTGGGAAGTAAAATGTGTGTATGGGTACCCTGAACCAGAAAGGGAGAGATGCATTTATCTGAGTCCCCACAGATCTCCTTCTGACATAGTCAGGAATATTTGTTGGACTGATGGTTGGATGGATAAATGACAGAAGGATAAAAGGACACTGTGAATCAGAAATCTGAGGCTCTAGTTCCAGCACTGCCAATAATGTGCTATGTATCCTAAATTGTGTCATTCTATTTTTCTAAACACCCATAGCTGCCTTCCAAGTTTCTGCTTCAAGACTTCACAATTCCCCTTCTTGGTTACAGCAAGGGCTACTGTTCGTCTATACAGACAGTAAAACCGTATGGTTTCTTACTGGGAAAGATAGCTGCTCATGTTTATTTAAAGTATGACAAAGGCATTTACAACAAGAAACTCCTGTGTGGCCTACCTGATTCCTATTATTCTTCAGGCCCTGTTCCCCAGGCTGCTTTAAATACAGCTTTCTGCTGTGGGAGTTAGCGCTACATGTCCCTTGGCATCAGTACCTGCCTGGTCATTCAACAGTGGCTACAAATTATCTACCTTTAGTCCCCCTCATCCTATGCCATCTCAGGGAAGGACAGTTTTAAGCCTACAAAAATAACTCACACGCTAGTAAAGTAATGCTCAAAATTCTCCAAGCTAGGCTTCAACAGTACGTGAACCGTGAAGTTCCAGATGTTCAAGCTGGTTTTAGAAAAGGCAGAGGAACAGAAATCAAATTGCCAACATCCTCTGGAGCATCAAAAAAGCAAGAGAGTTCCAGAAAAACATCTATTTCTGCTTTATTGACTATGCCAAAACCTTTGACTGTGTGGATCACCACAAACTGTGGATAATTCTTAAAGAGATGGGAATACCAGACTACCTGACCTGCCTCTTGAGAAACCTGTATGCAGGTCAGGAAGCAACAGTTAGAACTGGACATGGAACAACAGACTGTTTCCAAATAGGAAAAGGAGTACATCAAGGCTGTATATTGTCACCCTGCTTATTTAACTTATATGCAGAATAAATCATGAGAAATGCTGGGCTGGATGAAGCACAAGCTGGAATCAAGATTGCTGGGAGAAATATCAATAACCTCAGATATGCAGATGACACCACCCTTACGGCAGAAAGTGAAGAACTAAACAGCTTCTTGGTGAGAGTGAAAGAGGAGGGTGGAAAAGTTGGCTTAAAACTCAACATTCAGAAACTAAGATCATGGCATCTGGTCCCATCACTTCTTGGCAAATAGATGGAGAAACAATGGACACAGTGACAGACTTTATTTTGGGGGGCTCCAAAATCATTGCAGATGGTGACTGCAGCCATGAAATTAAAAGATGCTTGCTCCTTGGAAGAAAAGTTATGACCAACCTAGACAGCATATTAAAAAGCAGAGACATTACTTTGCCAACAAAGGTCCATCTAGTCAAGGCTATGGTTTTTCCAGTAGTCATGTATGGATGTGAGAGTTGGACCATAAAGAAAGTTGAGCACCAAAGAACTGATACTTTTGAACTGTGGTGTTGGAGAAGACCCTTGGGAGTCCCTTGGACTGCAAGGAGGTCCAACCAGTCCATCCTAAAGGAGATCAGTCCTGTATATTCACTGGAAGGACTGATGCTGGAGCTGAAACTCCAATCCTTTGGCCACCTGATGCGAAGAACTGGCTCATTGGAAAACACCCTGATGCTGGGAAAGATTGAAAATAAGTGGAGAAGGGGACGACAGAGGATGAGATGGTTGGATGGCATCACCGACTCAATGGACATGAGTTTGAGTAAACTCCGGGAGTTGGTGATGGACAGGGAGGCCTGGCGTGCTGCGGTCTATGGGGTCGCAAGGAGTCGGACATGACTGAACAACTGAACTGAACTGAAGAAGTTATGAGAGTGGGCACCTTAGACATTGTATCCCTGGCTTCACAGTGAATAAGGGTAAACTGCCACACAACACAGGCAAGACTGGCCTCATACCATAATTTGCGTATTCAAATTTCTCAACTTACTGCTAAATATCGTTATCAATATTTACTAAGTATATTTTAAAAGGAAATGGTCGTTCATACGATGCTTCCAACCTCTTGTAAACTCTGGTTCCAGAGAAATCTCTCCTCTGTCAAGAAAATGCCCGGGAGGAGTGCAAAAGTCGCAGAGAATTTCTTCAAGGCAAACATTGAGTACCTGCTTTTTAAGATGCTAGGGATACAGAGAGGAATACATACACACACAACCTCTTTGAGTTCAAGGGACTCACAACCTCACACTCCTCACTCGGCCCCTCCCACCCAACGCCCTCACAGAGGAAACTTTTCTACAGGAAAAGTTTTCACATGTCACCTCTTTCTTCATCCCTTAAAGAAGAAAAAAAATAATAATTATAGAGCCGGTGCCCAAGGCTTGTGGCTAGGTACATAACTCCTTTATATAAATGCCATTCTCTGGGACAGACAAGGTGTGCTTCAGGTAAATGGTGTAACTAAAATGACATCACTACAGGAGTCGCATCCTCAGAGATGACTTTCCTCTCAGGAAGAACAAGAAACGGAGGGTAGTTAGGGTGAGTGAACACGAGGCACTCACTGAGTGGAGGGACGGAGGGAATCCTTTTTGGGGGACTCGGTTCCCCGGTCCGTATATCAAGAAGTTTGCCCAAGTGCGTGTAACTCAGGGGACACCCCGATTCTGAACTAGAACCAGCCCGGGTCTGAATCGCCAAGTTGATCATTGCTCAAACCTTGATCCGGGAGCAACCGGGCTTCCGAAGTCCGGCTCGCGGAGAGAACCAAACCCACTTGGGGCATCCGATGCCCGTGAGAGGCAGAGAGGGGAGGCAGGATGCAAACCTTCCCCAAGATTGAGGAATGATCCCTTTACAAAGCACCTCTGAGGAACACGCAGAGCCGGGGCGCGAAGTTACGCGGAACGAGGACCGCGCCGGGCGCGCTGAACTGCATGCACCTCCTCGCCGGCGTGGGTCCGGGCCTCGCCCGGGGCTGCCCTCGCGCAGGCGCAGTCGCGCAGCGCTCTCGCCCCAGCGCGCATGCTCCGCCGAGCCGCTGCGCTCCAGGCTCCCGGCGGCGGCGGAGGCGGCGGCGGCGGAGGAAGTTTCCGCTCTGCTCTCCACCCCGGTAGCAGCTTCGGGGCCGGGGACAGCTTCCCCCGGACGCTCCGCGGGCTTCGCTGCCGCCCCACGGCGGTCCGACGGGATCATGGGGTTGTCAAAGGGGCCGGAAGGCCAGGGTCTCCCGGAGGTAAGGAACCCCTCCTCCTCCCTGACACGTCCGGGTTTCCGAGCGAGGGCCGAGCCTGCGGCGTCGCAGGCACCGGGGGATCCGGCAGCGTTTAGGGCTCCCCGCCTCCTTTCTCAGGTGTGTCCGCCTCCCCAAGCACCGGCCCTGTCCGCTGGGGGCCGAGCTAGTTCCCCAGTGTGGACATGGGCGGAGACCAACTTCAAACGGTGCCGGGTCTCCTGGGACGGAGGGAGCCTTCCCGGGCCAGTGCCAGCCCCGACGCTGCCCCAGGCGCCCTGGGGCCCGGGGTCCCACCTCTCTGGCTCCCTCCGGCAGTCTTCCCCGGACCCCGGCGCCGCTCGGCTCGCCTCGAGGACAGAGGCTCCTGCGCCCAGTAGTCACGAGACGCGCGCTGGGACGGTCCAGGCTCGGGTTGTGCAAGGGGCGGTGACCTTGTGGCGCCTACCGCCGCCTCCCCGGGCCCACGGGGTCCTGGCGGCCGGCACCCGCCGCCGTGGTGTCAGGGGGATCGCCTCCCTGCGTTTGTCCCCACGCCGGGCCAGGCTGGCTGGAGGAAGTTTGGGAGCCGGGCGCGCGCCAGGTCGTGTCCGGCCGGGTCAGCGCACCGCGGTGTCCGCGGTGGAGACGCGCTCTCCTTCCGTGCTGAGTGGCCGGGCGGAAACGTCGCTGCTTTTCCAGAAGGTAGAGCGCGTGCCTCTCCTTCCAGAGGTGTTTGTTATTAAGTACTCAGCCGATCCCGAGGGACAGGGTGATCAGCGGTTTCTGGATTTATACACACATTACCTGGGAGGAGAGGAAAAGTGCATTTCCTTTTGGCTGCAAAGATTACTTAGCTAGACGGTTTGCATCAGTGCTCTGTTCCAGTTGATTTACTCAACAGCTAGTCTAGTTTACCAGATTCTTGAAAGAAATGGAGTCCATACTGCGCCTCTGTCCCCTTCCTAAGGTTCTGAAGCAGGTGTTTGTCAGACGGACTGATTCCTGGACATGGGGCGTGGTCCCTTCACACTTAACTGCCTGGGGCCAGTCTTGCTTCTTTGCCTTACTCCCCAAATGCTTAGTTCTTAAATCCCACTAGTACCATTTATTGAGGGATCACTGTTCTGTGCATAAAAGCTGGAGATGTAGTGATTGCAGAACAGACTTAATCTGTCAGTGTTTGTTCCCAGAATGCAAATCCATTTCATCATCTTCAGAAAACCTAGCAAGTGTAATGTCAGAACCCTTCTGTTAGGTAACACTTGACATGCAAGTTGCTTTGATGGACCAGGGTTTGTGAAGACTAGAATCTGTTCTGTGATTTGATTTGATATTTCTTTTTTGCCTTTTTAAGTTCTAGGCTCTCATCAGGTTTTTTGCCTGGCACTTTGCTGTGGACTCTGTCTGGTCTCCCAGGTTCTAACTTAAATCCCTTCAGTTCTTTGCCCCAGTGTACCACCAGTAGGGTCTTTCTAGAAAAAAAACAACTTGCACCTCCTCTGTCCTTTGTTTAACCCTTCACTGTCAGGAGACTGGGTCTAATTTGTCGCTTTTCCAAGTTCCTGACAATTAAGAGGCAAACAGGATTCACTTAGTTCAAAGACTAGTATGTATGAATATGAATAGTATGTGTCATTAAGCTGTGACTAGTCTGGTTATTTCATTAAATGTAATTTTGTAAAAGCTTTTTTGTATGTGAAGGAAAGAAAGATAGCTAGATGTGGCCCTGCCTTCCAGCTTACATGAACTATGGTCCAAGGCAACTGACAGTTTAGTGTTCCTAGTTTAAGAGCTCACAGCATTCCTTTTTATTAGAATTTTAGTTTTAAGAGTTGGGTGTATTACCCAGCCTGGTGATGTTTTATGGCTTCAAGCTAGAGTATTCTTTCATTCACTGCATATTAGCTAGTGACCCTTTTGCATTTTGTTTTAATGCTAACCTATGAAGTGGATTTGGTGTCTTAACATTCCCCATTCATTGTCTTGTGCAAGAAAATTACTTCACAGGGTGCATTGCAGAAGTACACTTCTCCATTCCAGGGGTGGGTGGATGGGAAGCGTGGGCCGTGCACGCGTCAAGGTGTGGGCAGTGGGTGCCCACTAGGTACAAGGTGCGGCAGGGAGGACCCTCCCGGGTTGTCCTGATCTATTGTCCTCTTCTTGGAAGGGTCTTCATGATAACGTGGTTGAACAAATGAAGGATTCCTTTTTTTACATCCCAGGAGTTTTAAGAAAATACTTATATTATCCCATTTTCCTTTTCTGTTCTATTTTTGTGAACCATAGCTGTTCTTTATTTTCTCTTATTTGAATCTCTCGACTTGTAGATGGTTCTCAACCATCACAGACCTTTTGCAAGGAAGAGAAGGTGTGAATAATTAATATTTTTGCATGTCGCCTAGGAATTAGTGAATGCTAACCTTCAGAATCTTTGCTAGCCTGGACCAGGGTCATTTGAGAAGGAAGTGAAATGAGCAGTGTCACAAGGCTTTCCCCTCCATCACTGCCTGTTGCAGGAGATAAACAGTCTCTTTAATAATTCCATGTTCAATGATGTGTTAACATGTGTGCTCCTCCTGAAAGTTTGTACTTTAAAATAAACTTGACTTTCCATTATCAGTGTCATGATTGTGAAAGCATGTTGTTAATCCGTGACTGGCTTAGGTCATGGAGCTTGTGTGATTGATGGTTAAGCATGTCATTCCATATTTAATAAGTGTGTCCTTGGAGCCTAACGCTGTTCAGAACAGAGAGATAAACATGGGTGGCGAATAGATGGAATATATGCCACCCCCCACCCAACCAGCTAACAGTCTATTTGGAAAGACAGGCATGCCACTCAGAAGAAGTTGGTAATTGTATGAATAACAGACTATAAATAAAATAGAGATGCAAAGGAATGACCATTTTAAGCTGCAGAGATGACATTGAATGGGAGCTGGAGTTTGAAGGTGGTGTCTGGGCGGTTGGAGAATATCAGGAGAGCAGTGAAGGGATGGCCACCGCTGTGTCTGGATTGTTTTGGTGGGAGGTAAAGGATGGAGCTGAAAAGATAGGTTGCAACCCAAGATCTGAATGCAAAACCAAGACATATGGAACTTAGCTGGTAGTCAATGAGTGATGCCTTAATGATGAGGGCTGGGTGCTCAACTAAAGAGGGGTTTTGAAAAAGCTGTGATTTAGGAAGGAATGAGCAGGATAGGCTAATAGGGAAGAAAGATTGAGAGGCAGTTGCCATTGTCCTGGCATGACATGCAAATGGAAGATAGGATAAATGTGAGTTGCATAATTAAGGAAGATTTAGCAGGCATTTTTAGCTAAAGGGAATAGTCAGAGGTGGATATGAGGCTATGAACCAGGATATCTTGACATTGTTTTCTATAGAGAGGCAGTTGTTTATTTTCTGCAATAATGGAAGACAGGAAAGGCACAGTTCAGTAAAGTGTATGGAGGCAAAAGTACTAGTCTAATTAGATGTATTGAACTTGGAGTTAACAGCCTGGAGTGAAGGTAGGATAGAAATAAAGAATGTTTAAATCAAATCCCTATTTAAATGTATCAAGTAAATATTATTTTTAAGGCAGCCCTGTTACATGGTAGTAATCACCCTGTAATATGTCTTGTGTTGAAAGCCTTCCTTGTATTTGCTATAGAGATCAAAGAGCAGAGGGAGCCACATGATTGAATTCTTTGTTCTTGCCCCTCTTGTTGGTAATTTCTAGAACCAAGATGAGTGTAAAGTTCAAACAAAACCAACCACGTGTTCCATCTGAAAGGAGTTTGTAATGCAGTTGAGAAGCTGCTATATAAGTCACGTGTTAGAGAACGGGGTGGTAAGTGTGCTGAAGTCTTCCTTTCCCTGGATTCCTTCAGCACCTGCTGAACCTGATAGACCCGTGCATGTCTTCTCCCCCATCTGTGATGGTTAACCGCTTGTTGAGCCGGAACCTTGTTCTCTGTGACTCTGGCAGCGCTGTGTCCGCCAGGCTGCTGCATGAACACAGTGATAGCTGCCAGGATCATATGCTCCCTGGCAGTGAGTCCATGCTCTCAGGGAATATACCTGGTGTTCCTTTATTCAAGGTAGCTTTTACCAGCCTTTTGCTTTCGTTTTAGGTAGAAACAAGAGAAGATGAAGAGCAGAATGTCAAGTTGACTGAAATTCTGGAGCTCTTGGTTGCAGCTGGGTATTTCAGGGCAAGAATTAAGGGCTTATCACCTTTTGACAAGGTAAGAGGAAATCTTTCTAACCATTAGGGTATTCTTTGTCAGGATGTCATGGTTTACCATGGAAAGGAAGAAGAGATTGTATTTTTCTTTCTATGTATCCATGTTGCATTTCTCCAGGATTCAGATTCACTATGGAAGTGTTTGTTTCCTATTAAAAGAAAATACTCATGTATCAGTAAAATACACCTTCAAGTCCTTTTGTGCACAAAGATTTGAGAAATACAAATAAGCAAAATAAATAGTTTCTCCTTTCAAGGAGCTTAAAGTTTGGGTGGGAAGATAAAGCTTGTAAGATAAAGTAATTTGAGTTAATAGGGAGCTATCCCAGGTTGATAAAGCTGATAAAGAATCTGCCTACAATGCGGGAGACCTGGGTTCAATCCCTGGGTTGGGAATATCCCCTGGAGAAGGGAATGGCTACCCACTCCAGTATTCCGGCCTGGAGAATTCCATGGACTGTACAGTCCATGGGGTCACCAAGAGTTGGACACAGCTGAGCAACTTTCACTTTCACTTTCACCCCAAGTTGGGATGCTCACAGATAGTGAGTTGCCAGGTATTCTCTGGGCTCTGAATGCTAGGTTTGGAGAAGGAAGAAGTCGCTGTTGGATGAAGTCATTTAATTCGGCAGAACCTTGAACAGTTCTTACACATAAGGAATAGAAGTAGGGTTGAGAGCACAAGGATAAGAACAAAGACCTTGTACTCAAAGAGCCTGACTTCTGCAGGGTAGGGAAGACAGACAGTAAGCCAGTGCACATGGAATAAATGGCGTGATTCATTAAGTGCCTCAATGACTGTGCACAGAAGTGAGGCATCCAGATCAACCGGGACATGCCGGGCAAGCTTCCTGGTAGAAGGAAGCATTGAGTTCTGCAGTGGGCCAAAGCCCTGTCTCCACGTAACAGGCTCTTTTGTAATACAGATGTGTAGGTCTCAGCCTTTGAAATTCTGATTTGTTAGGTGTGGGCTGGGACTGGAATCTGTATTTTATTAGGCATCTCGCATGAGTCTACAGTATAGCCAGGGATAAGATTCATTGTTGATCTTTTCTGAGATCAAGCAGTGTCTATGAAGGTTTTGTTTCAAAGGGATTTTTAGCCTTTGTCTCATTTGCATCTGAGAGAAGTCCCATGGCAAAATAAGAGTACAGATTCTCATCTCCTTTAGGCAGAAGAAAAAATGGGATGTATGGAAATTAAGTAACAAGCCACAGAATGTCTCCCCTGCTACCCACATATCTGGTCCATAAAACTCGTAATTCCTCTGCCGTCTTGCACTTGACTGTAACTGGATTAAGGCTTCTCTCAGCTGAGAGTTAATGTCCGTCCCCATTGGTATAAAGAGAATCTATGCATCACACATCCATTTAGTCTTAGAAGGCAGCTTCTCAGCTTCCCCTGGCCACATGTTTCAAGTGCTCAGTAACCATGTGTGGCTGGCAGCACCACACTAAGCGGTGTGGATCCAGACTGTTCCTGTCCTGGCAGAAAGCTTTATCCAGCAGTGCTATTTAGATGGGAGAAGGCAATGGCAGCCCACTCCAGTACTCTTGCCTGGAAAATCCCATGGACGGAGGAGCCTGGTAGGCTACAGTCCATGGGGTCGCTAAGAGTCAGACACGACTGAGCGACTTCACTTTCACTTTTCATTTTCACGCATTGGAGACAGAAATGGCAACCCACTCCAGTGTTCTTGCCTGGAGAATCTCAGGGACGGGGGAGCCTGGTGGGCTGCCGTCTGTGGGGTCACACAGAGTCGGACACGACTGAAGCGACTTAGCAGCAGCAGCAGCTGTTTAGATGAGTTGCAGTGGATGGAGCCAGGACACATACTGTCTCTCTCTGAGGATACACAGTTTTGTATATAAAAACTGTTTCTATTTTTTCTGCCTTACACTTCTTCCCTTCTTCCCAAACTAGGAAGAGAAAATAGGTATTTTTTTATGTCTTGCAGGTGGTGGGAGGAATGACCTGGTGCATCACCACTTGCAACTTTGACGTGGATGTTGATTTACTCTTTCAGGAGAACTCTACAATAGGTCAGAAAATGTAAGTTATTAGGCTTTCCATAGATGAGCCTGAACAGTGAGAAAGGAGATAAATCTTGAGCATTTGCTGTGTGCCAAAGGTTGTGTTAGATGCTTCACTCATGGACTAAAAGAAGCCAAGGTCACACAGCTAACACATGAGAGTCATCTAATATTATTATAATGTTAATAGGCTATTTCTGGCATTTTTTGTTGATCAGAATTTCTGTTGATTGCTTGAGTATCTCCTTCCAAAGGCATTGAATTTGGATGGAAGTTGGATAGTTGAGGGGAATCTTTCCCTCCCTGTTGCTTCTGCATAAGGCAGAGCCTCACTTTGCCTGTGTCCTTGCCAAAGACATCCAGGAAGAGTGCCCTGGCTGATCTTCTGTAGCTCACCAGGGACTTGGTGATTTCATGAGATCATTGGGATCCCAGTTTTGCCCAGCCCTGCCAGTGGGCAGCTGTGTGACCTTGGGCAAGCCTTCCTTTATGTATAGAAAGAGGGTTTGTGATCTCAGATCTATAGGATTCTGTGATTTACTTACTCATTTTTCTGAAGCCTTGTCCTCCCCTAAATGGACTAAAGATGGTTTATGATGCATGGGAGAGCAGTAATAGTGGAAAAGTGAAGCAGAGCAAAAGGGGTAAAAAAGGGAAGGAAAGGCAGAGTTGTGGGTAAGGAACACAACTGTGAGGAGCCAAAAGGCCCTGTTTGCCTAAGGATGGGACACAGATTTGGCTGAAAAGAAGGAAAAAACACGAAAAGAAGAAAACATAAATTATCCAATTTATACTTTCCATATAGTAGAAGAAAAACAAGTCCCTGGGAATCACCAGAACCCTTAACACTAAGACCAGAAGGCATCCTTGGCTCCCTGTTAAGGAGTTGATGCTGTCTGACACAGTAATGCCGTCATCAGTGCCCGGCCATGAATACGGGCGCTGCCTCCTGACACCTGTGTGCGGGGCTGTGGCGTCATGTCCAGCCACCCACAGAGAGACGTTCACCTGGGCGGGTGCAGTGGAGTCCAGGTGTGTGGCTCTACTCCCAGTGATCCAGTTCACGCCAGCAGGGGAGTGTAGTCCTGTTCTTTTATTAAGGTGTTACATTCGTGAAGGTACAAGAAACATTTAGATACTACCAAAGGGAGCAAAACATGCAGCTGATGTCTCTCCCCTTTCCCGTTTTACACCCTAGTTTTATTCCCTGGAGAGAGTCATCTTTGACTGTCCAGGTTTTAGATTCTTCATCGTGGTCACTAATATGTCTCCACCTTTGTGTACACTGTTTCATTCAAATCCAAAGAGAGGAGGAAGTTGGCTCACCTGTACCACTCACTACATCCCCTTTGTCTTCCAACTTCCACTCTTAATTTTTATCTTTTCTATAATCGCTTGCATAATTTTGCTCTACTTAAGCTTTTATTTCTTGACCCATTAATATAAAGTAGTTTCTCCTATTTATAGTCTGTTCTATAGTAGCAGTTAAGTTGTCCATGCTTTATCTACAGGTAGATTCTAAAAGTAAATCTATAAACAGTATTTGCAGTAAGGACTAAGACTTGTGATGGGGTCAGAAAAAGAACAATAATTTTCTGGACCATAATGGTGCTGTTTAAAGGAGAATATTTGAATATTACAGTCAAAAGCAATCTCTTCATTTATTCATTGACTCAGCAAATTCATAATGTTCTGGATGCATTAATGAAAAATGTGCTACCCTCATGGAGCTTAGAGTCTATTGGAGGAGACAGACAAAAACTAATCTAATAAGTAAGTACAGTATGTGTAGACATATGTGCTATGAAAAAAAACTAAACCCAGGAAAGGGTATGAGGAGAGATGTAGGGTGGCAGGCAGCTGTGGTTTAAGTCTGTAAGCTTCACTGAGAAAGTGATGCTGGAGTTAAGACTTGAGGGATGAGGGTTCCAGGCAGAGGGGACTGCCAGTGTGAAGGCCCTCGCAGAAGCGGGCCTAGAGTGTAGTGTGGAGGGGGCTGGGGCCGTGGGGAGGGGGCAGCAGCAGACGAAGTGCAGAGAGGTCGTGGGACAGGCCAGGTAGCGCCTTGTAGGTCAGGTTAAGGGCTTGGGGTTTACCCTGCGTCAGGTGGGAAATCCATGGAGGGGGCGTTGAGCAGGGGAGGAAGACAGCGTTTTCTGTGTTTAAGGAGGAGCCCCCGCCTGAATACTGAATTAAAGGGGTGAAGGTGCAGTCGGGAGCTGCTTCGGCGTGTCGCAGTAGTCCCCCCTGGGCCAGTAGCGGTGGCATTCTGGATCTGTTTGAAAGGTAGAACCAGCAGGGTCTCATGGCATGTTGGATTTAGAGTGTGAGGGAGAGGAGCGTGGAGCGTGACTGTGGAGTATTTGGCTCGAGGGAGTGGAGGTGGTCTCTGCAAGTCATTGAGAAGCAAGCACTCTGCATTTTGCTTCATGTTTACAAAGCTTTTTTTCCCTTTGCGTTTCTGATTGCCTTTTTTCCTTATTGACAAAGAAGCATGTACTTTCACCTGTAGCTGAGATCAGCCAGCTTCTTAATCAGTCTGTTGACTAACATGAATTCTCTGCCTCCTCAAGTACACTCTTAGCTGAAGCCTCTTTCTGTTCCAGTTTGAGCTGATTGCCTCTTACACATGTGGCACCTCTGATGTTCTGGGATTTCTTTCTTTTGCATTCTTTGTGGGCTAAGATTCTCAATCTGTATTTCTGAAATCTAAAAAACAGTGAAAATGTTGGTGGTTTTTTTTTTTTTTTCTTTCTTTCAAGTGTGGATATAAAACTTTAATTGGAAGTAAAACATGACGACTGACTTAAGGTTATTTATGGTCTTTATTGATCCCACTTATGTGAATATTCATAAGTTTTACTACAGAAATACTCATTTCTTTGATGATAGCGTGCTGCTGTGGATTTCAGTGGGTCTTACATAATACATAGTATATACCCCTTAATCTACTAAGGTGCAGCATCTAAAGAATTGTGAGTTCTGAAGTGCATCTGCCCCCACAGGGTTTGGTTAAGGAGTTAAGGGTGTGTTATTTTTCCTGGTAAGTACTTGATGTGAAAGCAAAGCTGGGGACAGAGTTTACTTGTAAAGACCCAGTAGACTCCTAGCAGATTCATCAGGCAGTTGAGTCTTTATTATCTGTAGGAGAAATGTCATAGCCACAGGGCACTGAATTATCCAAAAATCTGTTCTGTTTGGTTTTGGGATGTGTTCTGTGTTTGTGGTCCTCCCACGAAGTTTCTGGTTTGGTTCAAATCAGTTCAGTCACTCAGTTGTGTCCGACTCTTTGTGACCCCGTGGACTGCAGCATGCCACCCCTCTCTGTTCATCACCAACTCCCAGAGTTTGCTCAAACTCATGTCCATTGAGCCTGTGTTCTGTGTTTGGGGTCCTCCCACGAAGTTTCTGGTTTGGTACCGCTCAGACTAATATTGCCGTGTGCTTGCAGGGCCTCTGTGCATCTCAGCTGATGCGAGGGGGCAGCACCGTCTCTGAGGTACACACTTGCCCCATAGGGCATGCTTATCTTCCATTTGTGCTCCATTGGGGCACAGATGGGCCTCACTTGTGGATGGGCCTCCACTGGGGTCTCATCCTCTTTCTTGATCCTTCTTTCACATGGGTTCCCTGAGCTTGCCCTCTGCATCCCCAGTTTGTCCTAAAGTCCTATCACCTCAGAGTGCTGTGTTCCAAGGTCCATAAATAAGATTTTAGGCTTATAACCGAGTTCATTTCTACAACACACATCAACACACATTTATTAGGCACCTGTGTGCCTAGAGAGCCCGTGCACTTTATTATTTAACCTTCATAGCAACCCTTGAATAGGCAGGACAGAGATTATCCCTCATTTTATGATGGTAGTGTTGGACCAGAGGGACTGGGTAGCTTGCCAAAAGTACCAGAGTGGGTGATGGAACTTGGAATTTAGACCTTGGTTTAACTCACTCTCTTCCAAACTGTTTGCAGTGGAGGAGGAGACAGTGCATTGAACTCTTAGAAAACTAAAGGAACCAAACTTACCTCCAGTAATGAAAAGTATGTGTGTTAAAAGCATAGACTGGGAAACCTGTCTGGTGACCTCTGCAGTTGTCATTTTCCCTGATTTTCAGAAAGTCAGAGGATCCACTCTGAGCTCCAGGGAAAAGCCCAATGGAGACTGGTAGGTTTCTGCAGGAAGTCTTCCTGACTTTTGCCCCCAGGCCGATCTGTTTCTCCCGCATCCCCACCCCTTTGCAGTAACAGTGCCTTCCGCTTCTACACGCTGCTGACGCTGCACGCTTGGTCGTCATTCCTGGGAGGCAGGCTTAACAGGGTTGTAAACTGCAAGATGACCCTGGGCATCCTTCCCTCAGGGCCTTTATGAACTGGGAGAGTGGGCCATCTCTGAGGAGTCGCCAGGGAGAAACTTGCCTGAAGGTGGAAGGTTGGCTGGATGATGTTGGTGCCCCAGCCTCTAATTTTTAAGCTTCTGAATGGTTCTGTGCTATCAGTAACCCTCCCTGCATAGAGCCACAAATCTGTAGCCACTAGAGGGAGCTCTCCTCCTGCCAAACCAAAACGTGACTTGTTTAGGTGGTTCCGGAGTGAGTGAATTCTTAGGCCTGCCTGTGCAAGGACTGGAAGCCGGAGTGTGACCATCTTCACTTGCTAAGCTTGGAATCTGGGGAGCAGAGCCAATTAACTACCCATTTCTTCCTCTCACAAATTTCAGAGAAATTAAGGAACAGGACATGGGAGTCTTAGGGACATTAAATTAAAAAGTAAAAACTTATCAGAGAGAGAGCTTTAGATAATGTTGCCAAATGGGTGTGTCAGTCTTTTCTACCAAACTGTCCCATTCAGACCCCAGGAGGAGCTGGGCAACCACAGGCTTCCCTACTGGGACAGAGAAGATACTTGTGTCCTGAGGACGGGCTACTCAGAAAGGAGGGCCCGCAGGGGTTCTGCGAGTCAGATGACACTTTGCTTCCACGCCTCAGGCCTTTTGGATGAATCACACCCCGCTTCTGTTTGCAGTGAACACGTCCTCCCGCATCCTCCCCTCTGGAAGGTGGGTAGTCCTGCCTTCTGTGAGTGTGCAGTAAGGGAGCAGACTTCTCCTCTCCACATGTTTTTCTCTTAACATATTGGACTTCATGTTATGATTATGACTGTTTCCACTCAGCAGTTTTAAGCTTGGTCCCGCCCTTTGAAGCTACTGTAGATATAAACATGGTTGTGTAGTGTGTTCTCTGGGGAGCCTTCTCTGGGAGGCATTTGGCTTCTGTTCCAAGGTTACTTATTTCCTACCAAGAGCGAGGGCATGAAACATGATCAGGGGAACTTAAGTTAGATATTTTCTCATATCCAGGCCTGAGTTAAGTGTTGGTCTTATGGGTGTCTGTCTCCTGGAAAGGGTTGTGGAACTGCATGAAGACAAAAGTGTACAAGATTTCTTTGCACAAGAGATACCTTTTCAGTAGATAGACCCAAAACTTGCTGTATTTGAAGCCTCTAGTAAGAACCTGCTGACCTTGTAACCATTGCCTTTATCTGTTAGAAAATAATCTGATACTTTTAGATGAGGCCACTCTGGCTGAAATTTTTTAATGTCTTAGATGGGAATATAACCTAAACTGTCCATGTAGGCTGAGCCAGGAGCCCCCATTTCTCCATATGACTCCACAAGGCCACAGCTTGGACTATTTCTTGGAGTTCCTAGTCTATGTACCATGACTTTGTGGGTTAGCAAGCCCACTGAAAACCTCTGTTCTCTCTCCTCTTGAATCTGATCCAACAAAGATATAAGAAATAGAAACCAGACAATCGGAGATCAAATAGCAACTGATCACAGATTTAAATCTGTGGTGAAACGAACTTGCACACAAGTCCTTCTTTCACTCCTGCCATAAAACTGTCCCACCCGGGCCAGGGCTCAGCTGGGCATCCAGTGGGGGAGGGTGCTCACCTCCCGACTGAGGTCAGTTATGCTCTGGGCCTCAGAGAGCCTGCCTCCTGCTCTCCTCCAGCCACTTCAGGGGAGGACCAAGCCAGGTGGAGGAGAGAGATCATGTCCCTTGTGAGAAGCTGAAAACTCCTCTTCTCTGGAAAAAGAGTGGTTCCTCCAAATCTAGGATTAATTTTAGAGTAGAAAAATTAAAGGCTATTGTTTATTTCAACAATATTTCTTTAACAGAGTAGAAACTTCAGTTTTTTTTCCCACACAAGCCTGAGACCTCATGTTTTGTCTTAATATTCTGGGCGCCTGGCACAAAGTCTGGTAATTAATTTGCTGCGCGGATGATTTTTCAACTTCCCTGCTGGCTCAGACAGTAAAGAATCCGCCTGCAATGCATGAGACCCAAGTTCGACCCCTGGGTTAGGAAGATCCCTTGGAGAAGTGAATGGCAACCCACTCCAGTATTCTTGTCTGGAGGATCCCATGGACAGAGGAGCCTGGTGGGCTACAGTGCATGGGGTCACGAAAGAGCCAGACACGACTGAGCAACTAAGCATGCACGAATGATATTTAGAACATTTTAAAAAAATGTTTAACCTAGTGGTTTCCAGACTTTTGAGAAAAGAAAGACAACACAGTGAAATGTAGAACATGTAGCACTAATAACTTTTTATTTTACCATGTAAGGATGTTTAAAAAAAAATAGCTACTACCTCAGACACCACCATAACTTCGTGAAGAAACAAAATAGTTTCTTACAAAAAGTAGGACGAACGTGATCTTGGAATTAAAGGTGAATGCAATTTTCCTTACGTGGCCTTACATGCACACAGGTCTAAATTGTGCTTATTTTTCTCACTTTGCTCTCGGCCAGGAGAAGTGTGGTCCTGGTCTGGGATTGGGAAGCCCCGGGTCCCTCTGGAGCGCGGCCTGGACGGTAGAGATGTCTGAAGAGTCACGTAGTGTGTTCTCACTCTTGGCTTCTTGTTTTCCTCCGAGCAGAGCTCTGTCGGAAAAAATCGTCTCCGTCCTGCCAAGAATGAAGTGTCCACACCAGCTGGAGCCCCACCAGATCCAGGGGATGGACTTTATTCACATATTTCCTGTTGTCCAGGTGAGCGCGTCTGAGGGGTTTCTTGTCCTCTGAGCGTTGGCATTCCTGTAATGGGTCTGGCTCCCGGGCTCTTGGGCCTGGATCCTGGATCTCATGGCCGTGGCGTGAATTTGGTGGCCACAGAACGTGAGTGCACTCCCCAGTGTTATCCTCGGAATGTTGCCAGTGTTCAGCCTGCCTTCATTCCACTCAGTCACCTGTTCTGATCTTTGAATGTTTCCCACAGGTAGCTTTTCACTGCTCTTCTGGGAGGCCCCCATGCTCTGGTTCCCTCTAGCCTCAATTTATTCTTTGCTTTTCTTTGTTCTTTATGTTCCAGCCCCTCTGGCTGTCTTTCGTTTCCTCCCACATACTACTTTCCTGTCACAGGGCCTTTCTCTCAGCCTGGGAAGCTCTTCCCTTCTTTCCTTCATCCTTCAGCTCTCAGTTCGCAGGTCTCCTCAAGAAAGCTCCCCGACCCCCAGATCTAGAGCAGGTTCTTTTGCTGTATTCTCTTATCCAGCATATTCCCTACCTTCACAGGGATCTTCCTTACCACGTTTGTGACCACGTGCACCAAAGTGTCTGGTTGTTTATCCGTCTCTCGTGGGCAGGTGTCAGGGCCATCCTGCTCAGCCCTGGGTCTCTGGCCCCTCATGGAATGTCTGGCACTTTGCAGGCGTTCAGTCCTTATTTGAGGACTGCATTTCTGACAGGAGACTAATCTCTACCCCGGCTTTTTTCTGAGGCCCCGTGATGAAGTGGCTCATGCCACCAGTCCCTGTATTCTGTGTGGTTTTTGTGTCTCAGCCTTCCCTCCGGGTACCACGGAGAGAGGAGGAGGGAAAGGACTCACTCTGTTGCCTGCTATGTGGACAGGGCTTAGCCTCGGATCCTAATAGAGTTCCTTGAGGCATCTGTTGTAATCCCAGTCTTAATTTGAGAAAAGTGTGACTCATTGAGGTTAATCAGTTCGCTTAAGGGCAGAGAACTAGTGAGTGGAGAGGCGGATTCCTCTAAATTTTTCCTTGTCTTTAAGCCTGAACTTTCCCCCTCCACCACCTTGCAGCCACCCAGAGGAAAGCCACACAGCCCCTGCTGGAGAAGTTCAGTGATTCTGTGAAGGTCATGTAGTGTAGCGGTTAAGAGCCTGGACTCTGGAGACGTTCTGGGTTCACATCTTGACTCTGCCACTTTCCAGCTGTCTGATCTTGGGCAGATGTCTTAACTTCTTACCTGTTAAGTGGAAAATCATAATAGCATCTACCTGATGGAATGAAAGTTGAATAAGTTAATGTGGGTAAAGCACGTGGCTGAAGGGCTAGCACATTTCAGTAAGAGCTTTCTCTAAGTGTTATGTAGTTGTTTCTGTGGTAGTTACTACTGGGAATCTTCCCCTGAACTGATTTGTAAATGAAATTTGTACATTTGAGGCTAGTACTTCAACTCAGGATTTGACATGTACGTTCATTAGAGGATGGTACCCCCATCCTTTTGTGAAAATATGAAGTAGGAACCCTGTGGAAATTCTTACAGAAACCTCTAACAGTATCATATTGTGAAGTTGTTGGCTTTTCTGCCTCAACCTGGATCTCTTGTGACTAGACTTTACTCAACCCTGTGCTAGAACTTGGAGGACCAAAATGATAGTCCACGTATGAGAAGGGTGTGAAGGTGATTTTCTACAGTCGGTTTGGGTATCCCGAGTATCTGATGGTCTGTGTTCCGAATGGAATGCCTGAGGGCTTCCTGTCTGGATGTGAGAGCCTCAGCTAATGGTTACCAGCCATCTTAATTTTGTGGACCTGCAAAATTTTAAAGCAAAAATGGAGGTTGATCTGTGGTTGCCACCTGTATTTTGGCAGGCAAGGACATTGTTAAAAGTAACAGTTATTTTGCTTTTTCTATCATTTCTTGAAAGAAAGGCCATTTAACCCTCATTCTGAGAATAAAGAACAGTCTTTCCCACTGAATACATTTAGCACTGTGAGAAACTCACCACATGCCTGTGGTTTTATTTCCTGTTTTGTTGGATACCAGTGAAGGAACAATTGTGGACCAGTCACTGGGACCCACTGAAGCGGCCTCTTGGGTGGGTCTGAGGTCCACCACCCTAGTTCTTGCCGTTTAGCACAACTATGGTGACTCTGAATGCAGCGGGATGGTGGAACTGGCTTCAGGCTACTTAGTTCCAGGTCTCATGTTTTTCTGCTACATGGGGCGTGTGAATCTTGTGAAGGTAGATATTTTTCTTGAAGGCTAGGGGCCTGCGGCAGAGCTTGGCTATCCCAGAGGCTCCCTCCTCAGCTCTTCAGGTTGGGAACTCCGAGACAGAGCCATGGTGAGTCTGAGGGAATCTTGTGAACCAGTGGGTTTTGCCTTCCTCATCAGAGCACGTTCTCCAGGATCCCGCCAAGTAATAACTCAGTGTAGATCTAATTAACAGAGGCAGATTTGAAAAGGCAACAACTATGAAAGGCCAGAAAGTAGATCTCCAGATGGGAAGGAAAGCAGAGTGAAGTTGAGTTGAGAATGAGTCAGCCTCCTGAGATGTCCAGGGTCCATGCTGGGGTGTGGGTGAGGGGCTGGAGTAGCCTCAGATGTCATCTGATCCTCGGCCCCTGCACCCCTGGATTTTAGGCAGTGCCTGCGGTTACTGTTTGGAGTTGGGGTGGAGTGGGGTGATAGAAACAAATGGAGGGTTCTAGCAACAGAAGAGTGCTCTTAGAGGTACTTGTGGCCACTGCTTTTGCGGACAGCTGCTTCCTGGCATGTCCTTTTCTTGAGTTGCCCGCCATTCTGAGCAGGAGCCCTGTGCTGCGTGCAGCTGTGCCCTCTCGGGCAGCACAACAACTGTATAGAAACTGCCCCTGAGATGCTGTAGCTCCCTGAAGGGAGCATGGCACCCCTCCACAGAGGTCTCCAGTGATAACGGGAACGCGCGCACAGCCAGGAGGGGAAGTAGAGGCTGTCTTTGTACTCTGCACGCTCACGCTCAGAGGGCCTGGGCCCACCACAGAGCGTGGGTGTGTGCAGGTGTGTGTTTCAGCTCCCTGGAGCTGTAGGTCAGCAGACGCGAAGAGCGGCTCCTTGCACATGTCCGCTCTATGGATCTGGGAAACAATGCATGAAGCCCAGACGTGCCATGGCCTGGTGGTGGACCCTCCAGGTTGTGGCCAGCAGCTGCTGGCTGTGGATCACTGGAGCTGTAGGTCAGCAGATGCGAAGAGTGGCTCCTTGCACATGTCCGCTCTGTGGATCTGGGAAACAATGCATGAAGCCCAGACGTGCCGTGGCCTGGTGGTGGACCCTCCAGGTTGTGGCCAGCAGCTGCTGGCTGTGGATCACTGATGTCATCTCTCTGAGTGTCCAGTTCTGTGAAACGCGGTCAGTGCTGTTACCTCACAGTGTTCCATGGATGCTGTGAGCGCTAAGCTACCCCTGAGGTCTGAGGCCTGTCCTTGGCACACCTGGTCTCAAATCTGAATGTCCGCGGGATTCTTTCACCTATCAGACGAGGGTTCCGCTAGGTATTCTCACTGGATCTCTTTCCTTCCTGTGGTCTGTGGCACAAGCAGCACACGATGAAGAGAGTTCTGTTAAGGCCTGCCATTAGACGCTGGAGGCTTCGGGAGCAGCTGTGTTTGTGTCGGGCTCCTGTATTTACAGAGCCATCTGGTACTTCTGTTTCATGTGCTCCCGCAGTCGCTCTGTGAGGTGAAAAGAAATGATACTCTGCCCCCCACTTTAGCAGAGAAGGAAACTGAGGCCTGGGCACCTGGAGCAAGGCTCCAAGGTTCCTCTGAGGCTGTCGGCTCCAGTCCCCCTGACCTCAGCATCCAGATGACCAGCAGCTGTCTTCCCTGCAGGGCAGTGTGTATTGATGGTCGCTTGAAACCTGGTTAGTTCGTGTTCTGTGATTCAGGTTCAGGACCTGTGCCATCTCTGAGTTGGTCGTTACCCTTTACTTCACCGTGTTTCATCCCCATCAGCTCACATTTCTGCACTTTCTTCCCCAGTGGCTGGTGAAGCGAGCCATAGAAACAAAAGAAGAGATGGGTGACTACATCCGCTCCTACTCCATATCCCAGTTCCAGAAAACCTACAGTCTGCCTGAGGTCAGTGTTCTGCTCTCTTCTTGTCCAGCTGAGAACCTGAGCGCACAGTTAGGGACCCCCTGGAAGAGGCAGAGTAAGCTCAGGCTCCCCTGTGCTCCTCCCCAACTGTATGGCATCTCTGCGCCCACCTGGTCAGCACTGAACCTGGACCTCCTGGTTCATTTGAATTGCCGTCTTTGAATGGGCACTGAGTGCCAGCTCTATAATTTTGTCCTTTTCTCTCAATTTTGGTACTTGACCCAGACCTTTTATTAAATTACAAGAACATGAGCATGCTGCTGCTGCCGCTAAGTCGCTTCAGTCGTGTCTGACTCTGTGCGAGCCCGTAGACAGCAGCCCACCAAGCTCCTCCATCTCTGGGATTCTCCAGGCAAGAACACTGAAATGGGTTGCCATTTCCTTCTTCAATGCATGAAACTGCAAAGTGAAAGTGAAGTCGCTCAGTTGTGTCCAACTCTTTGCAACCCCATGGAATACAGCCTACCAGGCTCCTCCGTCCATGGGATTCTCCAGGCAAGAGTTCTGGAGTGAGGTGCAGTTGCCTTCTCCGGAACATGAGCATATTTCTGTATAATTGTATGAAGCTTTTCAAGAGACCATCTGCTTAGGATGACACACCTATAGTAGCAGTTGAGTAATAATCACAGCAACAATAACTGCCGATTTCTGTCAGATACCTGCTACATTCCAGTCCCAGCGCACTACATGCCTTCTGCTTCTTGATCCTCATGGTTGCTCCCTGGTTTCCAAGTGGAGAAGCCGAGGCTTGGAGGTGAGGTAACTTGCTAAGGCCTCAGAACTCAGAGGACTTGAACTGAGAACACTTGTCTTCGCCTCTACACTCTGTGGTCCCCTTTTTCTTACCAGCTGTAGGGACCTGTTTTGGAGCCCTTGACAGAGGCCCTCACTTTCCTCATGCTTAGTGTATTCCAATATGTTAGAAAATTGAGACTTTTTCAGACAAAGCTGTGATGAGAAGTCAGTTTATAGGACAGATTGCTGAGCAGTCTAATTGAGTTTCAGTCTTTACGCAGGATTTGTTTCATCCCTGTGTATTCTTGTCTTGCAGGATGATGACTTCATCAAGAGGAAAGAAAAGGCCATCAGGACAGTCGTTGACCTCTCTGTGAGTTCCCTGCCGGAGTTCTCCTGTCAGGGAAGATCATAGGGTCATAGCTTCCAAGTAGCCCTTTGATTTAAATCGCAGAAGCCTCTGCTCCCGCCCCCCCACCCACATTCCAGGAGGTTTCTGTCTGTGGGGATTGCCCAGCAGCTGACCTCAAGTGAGTGTGTGAGGGAGACCCTGCCTGCCGCACACGCATGCCCGGTCTCTAATGCCAGCGTTCAGGGTAGACCGTGCCTGCCGGGTGCGCATGCCCACTCTCTAATGCCAGCGTTCAGGGTAGACCGTGCCTGCCGCGCACATGCCCGGTCTCTAATGCCAGCGTTCGGGGTAGACCGTGCTTGCCGCACGCGCATGCCTGGTTTCTAATGCCAGCGTTCCGGGTAGACCGTGCCTGCCGCGCGCACATGCCCGGTCTCTAATGCCAACGTTCGGGGTAGGCTGTGCCTGCCGCGCGCGCATGCCCGGTCTCTAATGCCAGCGTTCGGGGTAGACCGTGCTTGCCGCACACGCATGCCCACTCTCTAATGCCAACGTTCGGGGTAGACAGTGCCTGCCGCGCGCACATGCCCGGTCTCATGCCAGCGTTCAGGGTAGACCATGCCTGCCGCGCGCGCATGCCCGGTCTCTAATGCCAGCGTTCGGGGTAGACAGTGCCTGCCGCACGCATGCCTGGTCTCTAATGCCAGCGTTCAGGGTAGACCGTGCCTGCCGCGCGCGCATGCCCGGTCTCTAATGCCAGCGTTCAGGGTAGACCGTGCCTGCCGCACGTGCATGCCCACTCTCTAATGCCAGCGTTCGGGGTAGACAGTGCCTGCCGCGCGCGCATGCCCGGTCTCTAATGCCAGCGTTCAGGGCAGACCGTGCCTGCTGCACGCGCATGCCCGGTCTCTAATGCCAGCGTTTGGGGTAGACCATGCCTGCCGCGCGCGCATGCCCGGTCTCTAATGCCAGCGTTCGGGGTAGACAGTGCCTGCCGCACGCATGCCTGGTCTCTAATGCCAGCGTTCAGGGTAGACCGTGCCTGCCGCGCGCGCATGCCCGGTCTCTAATGCCAGCGTTCAGGGTAGACCGTGCCTGCCGCACGCGCATGCCCACTCTCTAATGCCAGCGTTCGGGGTAGACAGTGCCTGCCGCGCGCGCATGCCCGGTCTCTAATGCCAGCGTTCAGGGCAGACCGTGCCTGCCGCACGCGCATGCCCGGTCTCTAATGCCAGCGTTCGGGGTAGACCGTGCCACACCCACTGCCCTGTGTTTTCCTTAGTTCCAGTTTTCCAGACTCAGAGTCCTTCCTCATTTGTGCCAGTGCTGACCATAAATGTCAAACTTCACATAGCTCCAGAGAGCGAATGACGAACTAAAAGTGATACCGAGGTTGTCACTGCCTTGGTGGCTTTGGAGCGGCAGCTTCTGAGCTCTGTGTGGGAAGCTCCGAGATGACCTCTGCCCCGTGTGTGCTGTGTATCAGCCGCAGGGTCTGGACCCACAGGCGCGGTGACCCCGCGCAAGGGCCAGAGGCGAGCTTCCGGCCTTCTCTAAGCACTCAGGGCCAGAGCCGGCAGAACCGAGTCAGTGCCACCCACTCCTCACCCCCCAGCCTTCCTGCACGAAAAGGAAGCCTCAGTGCCTAGGTCTAAGTGCTCTTTCTTTAGAAAATAATGTATTATTTTGCCCTTTTTTTTTTTACCTTTGAGAATAAATGTGTAATCTCCCCAGGCGATTACTCTGAAAAGAGTAACAATAGCTTGATGATGAAAGACATGAAATGCTCATTTAAAAGTCTTGTCAGCTTATGGTTATAATTTGTATTTTCCACAATTCCATTTGGGAAATGTGAGGTATGGAAAACCTTTAAGTTACATTCTGAAGCTGGATGTGGTTTTCAGATTTGGTGGCAGTATTAATAATAATACACGATAGAACAGTAGAGTAATTTTTTTTTCCTGGTTGTGAAATAGGTGTTCAGTTTAGAACATCTTTAAAGTTTTATTTGAAAATGTTGATCAATCAGAGGAAAAAAGGTCAACCTTAATCTAACAATATAGAAACAGCCACTTTTGGACATATTTCCTCTATGTTTTTAATGTGTATTTTTTTAGTGAATTAGAATTATACTTTGAATATAAATTAAAATTTTTTCCCTACTCACCGGTAGAGCAATGTATGCTGTTAAAGATTTCTCCTGATCGCATTTTCATGACAAATAATAACCAGTTGGTTGGGTGTGCTATTGCTTTCCCTTGTTTTAAGTGATGCTTCATTTCTGGAAAGAACTGAGAATTAGATGACAGTGTTACCTCAGATACAGGGAGCTGGGGAGCCCGGAGCAGGAGAGGAAGGGAAATTCTCTTTTCCCCGTGAACTCTGTCCTATTTGAGTTTTATACTAAATCTCTTATCACCTATTCAGAAACAGTGACGTGAAAAATTTGTTGTTTAGTTGCTAAGTCGTGTCTGACTCTTTGCAACCCCGTGGATTGTAGCCCACCAGGCTCCTCTGTCCATCAGATTTTCCAGACAAGAATACTGGTGTGGGTTGCCATTTCTTTCTCCAGGGAATCTTCCTGACCCAGGGATCAAATCCACATCTCCTGCATTTGCAAGCAGATTCTTTACCACTGAGCCATCAGGGAAGCCCAAAAGTTAAAAACAAAAACAAAAAAACAGTTAATGTTTATTGAATATCTTCATGTGTAAATCTCACTTGGAGCCCTGAAGAGAGAGTGAGAAACATCACATTTTTTGACTGTGTCACCAAGAATAAAAAGGCCAGTGTAGCTGTTGATTATCCTATCAATGAAGCTGGGCCTGATGTCCCTTTACCTATTAAACATTTCGGTCCTCTAGAGATATATTATTTCCTCTTTTCCTTTGTAATGGAATTTTTAAAGAAATTGTCTGCTTAGCAATGTGACTTAAATTCTTAAAGGAATTTAAGGAGCTAATGACAAATATATAGTGTCCAAACGTTGTTCTAAGCATTTGTATATAACTTATCTAGTCCTCACAACAACCCTATGAAGTAATAGTATTTTTTTTTTTTTTTGACAGTTGAGGAAACTAAGGCACAGTTTGGTTATGTAGGTTGCCCAAGGTCACATTGGTGATGACGGAGCCAGGATGCAATAAAATGCTAGATAAAATGCTGTCGGCAGCTCTTTAGAAAATAATATCAAGATACAGGAAAATGGAGAAAAAATTGGAGGTCGTCTTTGATTAATAGTTCAAATTGCTTAGTTTATTTCCTTTTTTAAATGTGTGAACTTACTCCTCAGTTGACTGTCAATACATTTACTGTTGTTCAGTTCAGTTCAGTTGCTCAGTCGCGTCCAACTCTTTGCACCTCCATGGAGTGCAGCACGCCAGGCTTCCCTGTCCATCAGCAACTCCTGGAGCTTACTCAGACTCGTGTCCACTGAGTCGGTGATGCCATCCAACCATCTCATCCTCTGTTGTTCCCTTCTCCTTCTGCCTTCAATCTTTCCCACCATCAGGGTCTTTTCAAATGAGTCAGTTCTTCACATCAGGTGGCCAAAGTATTGGAGCTTCAGCATCAGTTCTTCCAAAGAATATTCAGGACTGATCTCCTTTAGGATGGACTGGTTGGATCTCCTTGCAGTCCAAGGGACTCTCAAGAGTCTCCTTCAGCACTGCAGTTCAGAAGCATAAGTTCTTCGGTGCTCAACTCTCACATCCATACACGACTACTGGAAAAACCATAGCTTTGACTAGACGGACCTTCGTTGGCAAAGTAATGTCTCTGCTTTTTAATATGCTGTCTAGGTTGGTCATAACTTTTCTTCCAAGAAGCAAATGTCTTTTAATTTTATGGCTACAGTCACCAGTTGCAGTGATTTTGGAGCCCCCCAAAATAAAGTCAGCCACTGTTTCCACTGTTTGCTCATCTATTTGCCATGAAGTGATGGGACCAGATGCCATGATCTTAGTTTTCTGAATGTTGAGTTTTAAGCCAAGTTTTTCACTCACCTCTTTCACTTTCATCAAGAGGCTCTTTAGTTCTTGGCCTTCTGCCATAAGTATGGTGTCATCTGCATATCTGAAGTCATTGATATTTCTCCTGGCAGTCTTGATTCCAGCTTGTGCTTCCTCCAGCTCAGCGTTTCTCATGATGTACTCTGCATATAAGTTAAACAAGCAGGGTGATAATATACAGCCTTGGCGTACTCCTTTCCCGATTTGGAACCAGTCAGTTGTTCATTGTCCAGTTCTAACTGTTGCTTCTTCACCTGCATATAGATTTCTCAGGAGGCAGGTAAGGTGGTCTGGTATTCCCATCTCTTTAAGAATTATCCAGTTTGTTGTGATCCACACAGTCAAAGATTTGGGTGTCGTCAATAAAGCAGAAGTAGATGGTTTTTCTGGAAGTCTCTTGCTTTTTCAGTGATCCAACAGATGTTGGCAATTTGATCTCAGGATCCTCCGCCTTTTTTAAATCCAACTTGAACATCTTCAGGTTCTCAGTTCATGTACTATTGAAGCCTAGCTTGGAAGAATTTTGAGCATTACTTTGCTAGTGTGTGAGATGAGTGCAATTGTGCAGTAGTTTGAACATTCTTTGGCATTGCCTTTCTTTGGGATTGGAATGAAAACTGACCTGTTCCAGTCCTGTGGCCACTGCTGAGTTTTCCAAATTGGCTGGCATGTTGAGTGCAGCACCTTCACAGCATCATCTTTCAGGATTTGAAATAGCTCATCTGGAATTCCATCACCTCCACTAGTTTTGTTCATAGTGATGCTTCCTAAGACCCACTTGACTTTGCATTCCAGGATGTCTGGCTCTAGGTGAGTGATCACACCATCATGGTTATCTGGGTCATGAAGATCTTTTTTGTGTAGTTCTTCTGTGTATTCTTGCCACCTCTTCATTTTATGTTTCTGTTAGGTCCATACCATTTCTGTCCTTTATTGTGCCCATCTTTTCATGAGATGTTCCCTTGGTATCTCTAATTTTCTTGAAGAGATCTCTAGTCTTTCCCATTCTATTTGTTTCCTCTGTTTCTTTGCACTGATCACTGAGGAAGGCTTTCTTATCTCTCCTTGCTATTCTTTGGAACTCTGCATTCAAATGGGTTTATCTTTACTTTTCTCCTTTGCCTTTCACTTCTCTTCTTTTCAAAGATATTTGCAAGGCCTCCTCAGAGAACCATTTTGTGTTTTTGCATTTCTTTTTCTTGATCCCTACCTCCTGTACAATGTCATGAACCTCCGTCCATAGTTCTTAAGGCACACTGTCTATCAGATCTAATCCCTTGAATCTATTTGTCATGTCCACTGTATAATCGTAAGGGATTTGGTTTAGGTCATACCTGAATGGTCTAGTGGTTTTCCCTACTTCAATTTAAGTCTGAATTTGGCAATAAGGAGTTCATGATCTGAGCTGCAGTCAGCTGCTGGTCTTGTTTTTGCTGACTGTATAGAGCTTCTCCATCTTTGGCTGCAAGGAATATAATCAATCTGATTTCTGTATTGACCATCTGGTGATACATTAATGTTGTAATGATAAAGAATTTTTTTGGATGGCCAGAGGTGGCCTTTGGGTTTTGTTTATTTTCTTCTTTATCTACTGAAAGTACTTCTTATTTCCAGATGCTGCCTTCTTAGGTTTCTTAGCTGAACCCTGTGGCCATTAATTTCCTTCTTGCTAACCCACCAGCTCTGCACACACTTACTTGCAGCCTTGGAGTGAGAGTCCCAGGAACTTGTCAGAGAGTCAAGTGTACGTCTCTGTTATCTTCTTGTGACCCCTGTAAGGCATAGAACAGCTTGCTGGGTTTTGTTTCCAGTCACTGTCCTCACAGAGAGTCCCTCCCCTTGTAAAAGGAATGAGTGTGAATTGTGAAAGTTGCTCAGTTGTGTCCACCTCTTTGCGATCCCATGGACTGTAGCCTGCCAGTCTCCTCTGTCCATGGGATTCTCCAGGCAAGAATATTAGAGTGGGTTACCATGCCTTTCTCCAGGGGATCTTCCCAACCCAGGGATGGAACCCAGGTGTCCTGCATTGCAGGCAGATTCTTTATCGTCTGAGCCACCAGGGAAGCAAGGAAAAGGAATGAAGTCTTTCCTACATTACCAGGGTGTGGTTCTTTGCAATTGTCAGGTTCTGAAGAATGTTTTCTTCTCCTCCCCAGTTCTGCCCTCCACATGGCTCATCACTGTTTCTTACCGTCCCTTACAGGCCAGTCTATTCTGTAGAATCCCAGATTTAAATTCTGAATGGTAAATTAAGGATTAAAATTCAGTTTAATGTATGGTGGCAGGTTTGTAGACCCAGCCTTCTATAAAATACGGATGCAGCTGCTGTATACTGATCGAATGCCTTCTGTGTGCTTGACATGTGATTAGGTGTTTTACAAGCAATGTTTCATTTAGTTGTAATCAACACTCAAGGACTTACGTGTTATTTTTTCATTTTATAAGAAGTTGAAACTGAGAAGAGGTAGTAAAATCCCTGCACAGTTGCAGAGCTGAGAAGAGGCAGTCAGATTTTGATTTTCCATCTGAGTCCTCAGACACGCAGGTGCTGGTGCTTCTCGTCTTCTCACTCTTCACCTGTGTCTGATTTCTCACGTATCCCTGACACTAACTCTGCAGTAATGCTCCTGACTGATTTCAGGACCTTGGGATAGTAGTCATCAGGGTCCCAGAGACTCAAATGCATGCGTAGTGGCTGGGTGTGCTGCCCTTACGCGGGCATCTACTCTGCCTGCCCCACTGAAGACCATTTGTCCAGCTGGAGAATGGATGCCAAGTGGAGACTTGTGTTGTCTTTTTTCCCATCTATTAACGTGTTTCATTGTGCCTCAACAAGCAGACTTTACTTTCTCTTGCTTAGATATAACTTCCTTTCAAAAATAAATATTAAACGGTTTAATTTTTTTGAAAACTTTTAGCTTATTCTTGTCTTCAGCCATCTTTGTAGGACTGTTCCAATTTTCTGCCTTTGTCCTTGGTTGTGTGGCTCATCTGTGGTGCATGATTTTTAATTTTACAAAAGGTTGTTTTTCTTATATACTAGTGCTGTAGTAACAATAAGGAAAAATTAGGAAATGGAGAGAGTACAAAGACTAAATCACCCATGGTACCACCAGCCAGGGATAACCACTGATATTCCAAGTAGGAAATACAAGAGTTATGGATATTAATATAGAGAATTAGAGACTGCAAAAAAATAGCATGATACTGTATATTCTGTTTCACTGTGTGCTTGTTTTGCTCAAGAATATAATCAAGGTTATATTTCCGTGCCAGTAAATAAACCCCCACGGCATTTTTAGTGGTTGAACATTACACATTGTGTGGTACTAATTTAACTAGTTTAGTTTATTTTTTGGGGTTTTGTTTTGTTCTTTGGTTTGGGTTTTTTTTTTTTTCCTTTGGCTATTAAGTAGGACATCCCCATAGCTAACTTTTTTTCTTTTATCTTTAATTATTTACTTGGGTTACATTTCCTTGAAGTGAAATTGGTTCAGAGGTTATGCCCCAGTCTGTAGGACCTCTTGCCAGATTGCCTCGCAGAAAGGCTGTTGTGTGAACTTTTAACTTCTGAGCTCTTTTTGTGTTGGCCTCATTTTTCTTCCTCCTGGGGATTAGTCCCAGTACTTCGGCTTTGCCTTTGAAATGTATTCTTTTCTTGACTTCGCCATATCCCCCTTTTACAGAATAGCTGACTGGTTTGCAGAAGGCCTGCTTGATGGGAGGTGGCATTTTCAAAGGATGTAAAAAAATGAAGCTGTTGCCACCCAGGACAGTCCTCCCCTCACCCCTTCCACTTCAGCAGCATCATTGCCCGTGTGTCTCACCTTCTGTGCTGTTTTACAGCTTACTTCCTCCTTTTCTGATCTGTCAGCCTTCCATATTCATGGAGTCCCTGGGGCCTGTGCAATGAGGTCTTTACTCCCTCTCAACCTTGAGTAAAGAGCAGCTGTGAAATTTTATCCAGAGCCCCCAAAATATGTTTATTTACTGTTTGTTGAGCATTTTTTGGTAATGTTTAGAATTTTGTATGAGACCAGAGGGGACAGAATTGAAAAAAAAAAAAGACTTCTTAGCGGTCCCCTAAAAGACTATGTCATTTAAAACTCCACTGTGCTCTTCCATAGGAAACACCATGAGGAGGGCCTTTCCACCCAGGACATAAAATGTACATATGGCAACGTAAGAAAAAATATGTATTGGTACATTTTATTGATAATAGCAAAAACACACGTGTATGTATATCTTAACCCTTAATGTGTGCCAGATACGTTAGATAGGTTGACTAATCCTTATGTCTCTCTCCATATACCTGTTTCACAGATGAAAAACCTCAGGGGTTAAAGTAATTTGCCCCAAACCAGACAGATAGCAAAGGGGCAAGGATTAAGCCCTGTCTGTCTGACTCCATATGTTCATTCAGTAATAGTATTAATAACTAGGCATTCACTGTGGGCCCAACTGCATTCTGGAGTGTGGGGTGAAAGTAGGGACACTGCAGCGGGGATGCAGGGGGCTCTGGGGCTCATCAAGGGGCAAGATGTGATGGGTCAGGGCCAGAGCACCACAGGCTCTATTTAGGCGATGCTTGAACAGGCTTGCCTGCAGGCCGGGGAGGCCCTCCCAGTGTGCAGCCATCCCGAGGCCTAGGCACAGGGGCCACAGTTGAGAAGGGGAGGAAAGAAAGCGAGGGAGCCCGGGGCAGGGGTGGGGGCAGGAAGCCCCTGGTGGGTTAGAGATATTTGAAGGGCAGCTGCAGCCTGGGGTTTTTATAGTCTCAGGTTTCTCCTATCTGTGGTTCAGAAATGATGGGGCAGTTTTGCAGAGCATGCAGTGTGGACAGGCTGTAAACGGCTAAAACTCTATTCAGTGGGGCATCTTGTGAATAATTGGATGTGTAAAGAGTTGGAGGGTGTTGAGCAGTGGGTCTCAGCAGGCTGTGAAGAAATAAACCTAGGAGTCAATATACAGAAACCATCTTGGCTCATGTATACAAAGCAGCAGCCTCTTCCTTACCCACCGAGTTAAGCTCTTTGGTACAGATAGAAGGGGGTCTGAATGGGGCTTACACTTGACCTCACGGTCAAGTGAGGAGCAGAACCTGCACAGCGGGGTGCTTATAAGAGAGAATAGCGAACAAACAAGATTTAGGGGGTGTCTGGAGAAAGCCTTCCTCCCAGCTAACTTTCTACCCATAGACATGACTACCATCCGTCTATCTCACCATTCCACTCAGTTCCCAGGGGCTTCGTTTTTGTGGTGGTGGTAGTGGTGGTTTTATTAATGCGAAAATGAAGACAAACCTTTTTGTCTCAGAATAATTTTTTCTTAGGGGATGTTTTAGGGCCCTGTGCTTGCTGGTAGGGACATCAGCAGAGCCCCTTTATGTGGAAGGCAGTGTTTGTTCGGAGAAGGCAATGGCACCCCACTCCAGTACTCTTGCCTGGAAAATGCCATGGGCGGGGGAGCTTGGTAGGCTGCAGCCCATGGGGTCGCTAAGAGTCGGACACAACGGAGCGACTTCACTTTCACTTTTCACTTTCATGCATTGGAGAAGGAAATGGCAGCCCACTCCAGTGTTCTTGCCTGGAGAATCCCAGGGACGGGGGAGCCTGGTGGGCCGCCGTCTATGGGGTCGCACAGGGTCGGACACGACTGAAGCGGCTTAGCAGCAGCAGCAGTGTTTGTTCAGCGACTGGTGGGCAGAGGTATGTGTTAGAGTCAGGTTTGGGCTGCCGGCTGAGCTCTGGGAAAATGAGACGTGCTTCCTGCAGCGCATGGTGTGGTCCGGCCCCCTGGAGCTCTGGAGGGCAGTGAGGGTGGCTGTCTTGCTGCCCACTGGTCACTTCATGAAGGGGTTGCCTGCCGTGGCTGAGGGGCAGTGACTGGGGCATTGTTGCAGACTCGGTGTGGAGCTGAACTCTTCCCACCCCTTCCCCGCCATTTGGAATGTGACCAGAGGAGTGGCTCTGATGGGTGAACCTGACTTGGAGCCAGTCCTGCGAATCGGAGAGCTGGGCCGCTCACGGTACACAGTCTCTGCTTTACAGAGGGGTCACGTTAACTTTTTAACCCCAGCCACACTCACGTTTCCTTTGGCACATGCTGAGCGGATGATCAGAGCCCAGCAGGAAGGGTGATCACAGCTGAGGTCGGACACATCATGCAGGTGCTTAAGAGTCTCAGTTCTGAAGTCGTCTCTTTTTTCATTTTTTGCGTTTGTAACCATGGGCAAGCTGTTAACCTCTGTGCCTGTTCCATCATCTGTATACATAAAACAAAGGTCACTGCCCTCATGAGTGTGACGGTCAGGTGGGTAGCACATATAGAGCAGTATATGCCTGACACATACCACACATTCAATAAGTGATAACAATTACTATTACTGCCAGTGTTAATGGCCAAAGAAAAATTGATTTTTGCCTACCTTTTAAAAACTGAGGTCATGTTTTTTAGAAAGCATAGTTAAAAAATAACCTCTGACTTTAAATTACTGATGGAATTATGCTACAAACTCATTATCTTTTCAGGGTTAAAAGAACACAAAGAATGAGAGACCAGGAGTCTCCTTCAAAATCTGTTCATCCAGCCCTCATTGTGCAGATATGGAAAAAGGTCCATTGAGGGAAACTGCCTTTCCCAGGGTCATACAGCTTGTTAATGGCAGAGACAGGACTAGACATCAGTATTCCTGACTCGTTTCTTTGAAGGGTGACTTAGTAATAGTTCTTCATACTTGGCCTGGGAACATTGAGGTCCTTTACTTAAGCAAACCATTGGAATGATCCATGTGGCCACCTCACATTGTATAGTCTCGTGAGAGGGCTCAGCTGAGGTGACTAGTGGCTGAGGCAGTTAGTATAGTAGGGAACCTTGGGACTAGCAACCTGGGTACCTGTTCTAACAATCCTGGACAAATTATTTGTTCTCTGCTTCTTTAGTAGCAAGGTGGAGATAATAGCATCTGCCCTCCTTCTGCCCACAGTATAGTTATAAAATGCAAAAAGTGAGATGTGGTGAGGTGCTTTAAAGTATAAGGAATAATTGCACAAAGGCCAACATTGTCATTGTTTGGCTGAATAAAAGGTCCTTGTGCTGTTGGTTTCAAGTGTGCTATTGTTTTGGAGTCAGTGCTTTTTTAGAAGAAGCCAGCTTCCTGTCTGGGTTGTTGACTCTATAAATGGTAACTAAGGAAGGTAGCAGTTAAGCTCAATTATATAGTGGTGCTGTAATAATAGAGCTCCATGGAAGTTAAATCATACACAGTAGCTGATGTCATGCCAGTTTATTATGGTTTTCATTTCCCCATAAATCTGATTTGTTATTTATAGCTTCCTGTTCATGTTCATGTAGGCACCAGCAGCAAACAGGAATACTTGTGGCAGCGAGTTGAAACAACCCGCCAGGACTATCCCAGAGCCTGTTTGATTTCTTTTCACAGAATAGTTGAAATTACAGATGTTACAGAAAGGATGTTTTTCTGTATGTTTGAAACTTTTCATAATAAGAAGTGAGATGATAATAAAGTTAATCAGAATTATCAAGAGGGGAACCATTTTGATCAGTCTAAAAATGCCGCGGCCTGGAGAAGCCAGACGGTAGTGCTTGTTCTGGAGATGTCCAGCTGGAGATTTTATGTACGTGTATGTGCCGAGTCGTTTCAGTCGTGTCTGACTCTTTGTGACCCCGTGGAGTGTAGCCCACCAGGCTTCTCTGTCCCTGGGATTTCCCAGACTAGAATACTGAAGTGGGTTGCCATTACCTTCCCCAGGGGATCTTCCCGACCCGGGGATCAAACCCGGGCCTCCCACATTGCAGGCAGAGTCTTTACCGTCTGAGCCACCAAGCAGACTCTGCCAGTGGGAAAGAAAAGATCCAAACTGAGACACCTTTCACAAACAGCTGCCTACTTGAACCTAGAGCCCTGAACAAATATTATTAAGGTATTATTTGATGCCAGTTGGCAGTCAAGAAGGACATATATTTGGGGTAGAATGGTAAACCAGGTCATCTCAGGGTGATGACCTACATTAATTGAGCACCTACTACATGCCATAAACTTTGTTTAGGAAATATATATATGTGCAGTTTCAGTATGTGTCCTACACAAAATGGATCTATATTTATTTCTATATTTATAACTAAATAATACTCTAATAATTTAAAAGTCATTGAAAGTTTATAATGCATTTTGTGTTTTATAAGATTTTTTTCTGAGGGTAAACCTCAAACACTTTTGTAAAAATATATATATCTCTGAAGGGTTTATATCAGCATTCCTTTTTTGGTATTAGAGTTTGAGAATTTGAGATTTCTTTTGCCATGAAAGAATTTTTTTTTTTAGGTATACTAGGTTAACATGTATATCGGTGATTGTTGCAGTTTATGTCTCTGGGTGGTAGAAAGGTCTGGATATGTAGTGACTGTGAAAAATTTGTATTTCTTTCTGGAAAATTTTATTAAGGGATGAAAAAGATTTGAATAGAGATAAATTTTGCTTTTCAAGGCAAGATTCAGTATTATAGAGATGTTGAATCTTCCCAAAGTAATCTATAAATTTGGTGTGATTCTAATCCAAGCTCAACAGTTTTTCATAATGAACTTGACAAGCTGATACTGCAATTCATTTGGAAGAGAGAATGTGTAAGAATGTCCAGGAAATTTGAAAAAGAACAATGGAGACAGGATACTCATTAAACAAGAGGCATTGCAGAGGATAATATTGGTACATGTTTTATGTATGTATGTTTGCCATTTTAAATCAAGGAAAGGATAGACTATTAAATTTATGATGTTGGGATTCTTAATTTTCCATTCAGAGAAAAATATATCTATACATACCAACTTTTCACTATACCAGAAGAAATTCTGAATAGATTAAAAGGTTAAATATAATTTATAAAAGTAATATACAAAACAATCCCTGAGTTAGGAGAAAAGATGATTGATGAATTTGACTGCTTGAAATATTAAAGCGGCATAGGATAGAAAAAGACCCAGCCAAGATAAAGCAAAGTTGACAACAATGGCTTGGGTGGAAGTATTTGCCACAACATAAAAAAAAGGGCAGAGCCCTTGAAGGCAGCCACCCCATGCCGGCTGTTTACCAGCAGGGGAGCTGTACACCCCCACCCTGGGGAGGAAGGCCCACCCCTGACAGGCCAGGCCCGCCTCTTCACCCTGGGTAATTCTCCATCTCATCCACTTCTTAGGATGCTTACAAACCTCGTCGGAAATACAAACGCCAGCAGGGGGCAGAGGAGCTGCTGGATGAAGAGTCTCGGATCCATGCCACGCTTTTGGAATATGGCCGGTAATGAAGGGGACCCAGTCTATAAGTGTCTATTTGATAAAACCGTTGAAAAGAAAAACGAATTTAAATCACTTCATTGGGATGAACTTGGTTGGTTTTCACCTGGTCGAGTTTGCAGTTTTGGGCCCAAGATTTCCAACACCGAGTACTTTTCCCTCCGGTGTTGAATGAGTCCAGTTTCTGGGGGTAGCTTCCCTGCTGGTGGAAGAGGCCTGATCTCTGAAGTTCCTCCCCCGCCCCAGCTCTGCCCGCCTCGGGGAGTCAGGGCGTGTGGGGGTGCTCACGGAGGCTTGGGTGGGCTGCCCTCCTTGCCCCTGCCGTTTGTAAACATGTTCAGGGAAACTGCAGTTGAAGCAGCTTTCCTTTGTGTTAGATGCTGGTTTTGGTTTCCTGTGAAGAATTGTCCCGACCAGAAAAGTGAAGGATTTAGAAGTTGTGTTGTCACTTCTTAAAAATACCTCTAATTTAAAAAAACTCTTGTGGCCTCAGTTTTTCAGTTAAACACACAGAAGTGCCTCTCCTCGATGAATTTTTTTTGCTTGACTCTGGGTATTAACCTTCCTTTATGTCCTGCATTTCCTACTTAGGGTCACTGATTCCTTGATGTGAGTATGTCTCCTGGTGCTTCCTCCCCTCCCATCTGAGTGGTTGCCGTGTGTTGCTCTGCTCATAACCCAGCCCTCACTGTGGGGCTGGGGCTAACAGCACTGCCGAGCGTCTCCTAGTGAGCATCTATGGCTTCTGCCTCTAGGATGCTGGAGAGAACCAGAAGGAAATTAAGGTTTCATTGCCTTACTAACTCCATTTCTCAAATGGAATTGCAATTGCCACTTTTTGTTTGTTTTTGAGAGAGTAATGCCAGCTCTTAAGAATGAAAGCTGGTCCGTTTTCATTAAAAGGAAGTTGTTATTTCTGGCCCTAATCTAAATGTGAGGGCTGCCCCATGCTCACCATTTGCTGCTGTGATTTGAACTCCTCTTCTGAATCAGGCACCTCCAGACCAGCTCCATAATTTGCAGGGGCCAATATAAAATGAAAATGCAGGGTCGGTCCCATGTTAAGAGTTATGAGTGATGATTAATCATTAAGAATTTTGTGACAGCAGCAACAACCAAGTGTGGGGTCCTTTGGGGTGTGGGAGCTTGTGCAGCGGGACGCTGTGATGGGGGCTTTCTAGCCTCCCCCCTGCTGAAAGGGCAGACAAGGCTGTGCTGGTCCACATGAGCCAGAGCTGGAGAGACAGCCTCCGTGAGTCTCACATGTCCTAGAGCCAAAAAGGGCTCAGGGAAATGTGTTTTTTGTTAGTTTGTATGGTTCATACCTTCTTTTTTTTCCAATATCCAATATGTGTCTCAGCACTGACCTTAGTTCTTGGTGGGGTCATGCTGGCTCCTGATTTCTAAGCCTAGGGTAGCTCCTTGGTGAAGGCTTTCTTTTGTTTGTTTTTTAGGAGATGGGGTTATTTTGCTGCTTTTTTTGGTTTGTTTTGTTTAGCTTTTCTGATAAGGAGAGGGTGAATTTGTGAAGGTGGGGAATTCTGATGGTTTATTCAGTTCATTCCCCTTTTTGAGAATGATGAAGACAGCATTCACAGAGGTTAAAAAATAACCTGCCCAGAGTCAGCTGTTAACTATTAAGAACTAGCGAGAGCCTCAGACTGGGACTTGAGCTCAGGTCTGTTGGACGCCACGAGCACGTCATCATCATTGTCTAAAAATGTTGTTTGAGCCTCTGGTGAGAATTTGGTTGTTGGTCGTAGGAAGACAGGCCCAGTCTTTTTTGTTTGCTCCAAGACCGAACAACTAAAGAGTTATTACAACTGACAGAGCAAATGGGATACAACTTACAGCCCAGAGAAGTGGTTCACTTATTCCCCTTGCTTGGGAAGGCCGCATCCTCCTATCTGGCTGTCAGGCTCTTCTCGCAGGGTTCCAGTCAGTGCTCTCCACTGCATGGAGATCTCTCCATTAGATGAGGGTCAATAGCTGTGTCTTTATGAGGGACTGTGACAGTCTGTTCACCACATCATCACCACCACCATCTTCATCATCCTTAGCAGCAGCAGTTTTTGGTTTTCAGATGCTCATAAATATGACTTTTGGATTCAAATGAGAATCGTATCCTGAGCCTCTCTTTTTCAGTTTTCCTCATCCGTATGTTCTCATCCCCCCCGTTCTAGTCCTCCCTCCAGCCCATTTAAGAGAAGCCTTACCCTCTTTGCTTCCCTTCCTCATCAAGCAAGGCTGGCCCCCTGCTGGCTCTGGGCCTCGCCATTGTGGCATCCCTTAGTTGCTCATTCCCACCTAGGAATCTGAATCCCTCATTTGTTGTCAGTGCTTGTTTTCCTCTCCGTTTCTCCTCTTGATAAGAGGGAAAATATTTTGACTGCTAAGTAAGAAGGTCTGAAAACAGTGTATCCTCTTTGCAGTTAAAGGTCATTCAGCCTAGGTCCACAGAGCATCTGGCTTTGAGGCCAGCATCCCAGTTTCTCCTCCCTTTTTTGACTTTCAGTTGCTCAAGGGTAGATTTTGAGCCTCGACAACTATGCTGAGGGCCTTAAGGACTGTATGTCTTGGTAAAAACATGTTTAGGTATGTTTCTTTAAATATTATGTTGTTGGAAAAACAAGACTCATAGTTTTGATTTTAAACTGAAACACAATGGTATCTTTATAATATTTCAATTGTATTATGGGTTCAATAAACTTTTAGGGGCTAACTTAAACACCTGACCACACTGTGAAACAGCCAGTGCGAGGAAGTGCATTTTAAGTGCATGTAACATCTCTCTCCTAACCTGTGTTCCTCCTGAAGGCCCAGGACATGTTCACAGAAGGTGTTTAGTAAATGCTCATTGAATGAACGAAGAACAGAATCCATTGTCCTTAGTATTTAGCGCTTTTTATGTCCCTGATTTGTTCTGGATTCCAGGTAATTTGGTATCTGTCTTAATGTGCCCCAGGGAAGACGACTAGAATGTTTTCTAGAATGATGATGTCCAGTATAGTGGTCACTAGCCACATGTGACTGTTGAGCGCTTACAGTGTGACTAGTGTGGCTTAGAAACAAAATTTTAATATTGAAGTTAAAATTTTTAAATACATGCTTTTGTTATTTGGGTATGTTTAAATATGTTCAGGATAACTTGGTTAGGTGAAAACTAATCAAAGTTATATGTGTGGCACAGCGGTGGTTGCACAAAGTAGTGAATACACCAAAAACTGCTAAAATACGCATTTTAAAATGGTGAGTTTTATGTTATATGAATTAAACCTCAACTTTAAAAGTGTAGAGAAAAAAAGTGAGTGGAGAAGATTCCCTCCCCTCCAGGGCTCGACAGACAGAGTGCCTATGATACAGAATAATCGGACCCCATGCGGTGAGTGCCAGTGCTTGTTAGTGTCAACACAGAAGCACATGTCCCCCCAAATCCTGCACAAGACCTTACTTAGTCAGCATCCAGCATCTGTCTATCCTGTGCAGGCCAAAAAACAGGCAAGTCTGTTTTGCATATTCCCTTGCACTTAGAGTTGTGAATACTATTTAGGTTCTGCCCTTGAGATGCATTTTCTGGAGTTTTGAAAGTGCAGCAGTTAGAGGGGGAGACAGTGAGAGCACAGGGTGGACAGGCACAGAAGCCTAGTTTGGAGCGGTCAGAACAGTCTTCCTGAGCCTCTGTCTTTAAGGAGAAGTAGCTTGGACCTGGGGATTGAATCTACTCAGATTTAGTTGTTTACTTCTTTATTTGGAAAATCCATAAAGTTCCCAGAACTTTGATAAGGCCTGCCTGTCTAAGGGTATGTCTTCTGCCCTTAAAGGTCTCCAGAGACTGAAGGCTTGGGAAACAAAAGAATACCCGGGGTGCAAGGACACTTCAAGGAGTGGGAAACTTTGGAGAGACCCTCTGTTGGTCAGCTGTTTGAGTCCCTGTTTCAGACTCAGAACCCGCCCACTAGTTCCAGCAGAAGGGATTGATTACAGGGGTGGATGCAAAGAGCTAAGTCATGTGATCTGGACTGAGCAGGGTTACTGCCCAAGCATCACAGCAGATCTGGGCTGCCGAGGATGCTGCTGCTGCCTCTGAGGTCAGGAAGCTGGCAGATAGCCTGTGGAGCTGGGAAGCTGGTACCACAGCTGCTGGCAAAAGAGCCACCTGCTTTTTCCAAGATCAGAAAACCACTGTCACAGCTTCTGGCCCAGAATCAGGTTACTTCTGCTGTGATCCCCGTGAGCACAGTGGGCCCCTTTCGCTCTCACTGTTTCCTGCTCTAACTGTTGCACATTCAAAATTCCAGCAAATGCATCTCATTGATGGAACTTAAATAGTATTCAGAGCTCTGGGTACAAGGGAAAGTGGAAAATAGAGCTGTTTGTTTTCTGGCCTGCACAGCTTATAAAGATGCTGGATGTTGACTAAGCCAGTTCATAGAAGCTGCCGTAAGGTCTTGTACAGGATTTGAGTGGACACTTGGAACTGAACTTTGCTGTCCTGCACTATGGGCCTGTCGATCTGTGGACGGGCACAGTGCACCCGGCAATGACTTCTGGTCTCTCCAGTTATAAGACAGCCTGTTGCAAGGACAGGTGGTACATTTGGCTTCTTGATTTCGGCATTTTCTTGGAGAAGGATGCAGACATGCAAACAGGCTGCTGGACATGATTGCTGATCAGAAAGTAGGGGGAACACGCACAGGCACAGGGATAGATCAGAGCGCTGGTGTAGTTGAAAGTGTCCAGCCCAAACTGCACAGCCTGTAGTTTGTGTCTCCTAACCCTCCTATACCCTCAGTGGTAATTTACAGAAATCATACGGAAGCTGTTTAAACAGGGCTTGAGATCACGTCTATAATCCCGTATCAGTGGTACAAAGCTCAGAGAGGTGAAGCAGTTTCCCCCATGTCACAGAGCTGGCTGTCATCAGGGTGAAGAACCCACACCCAGTGTCCTGAGCTTCTCCTACCCAACCTACCCTGTACACCAGACTCAACTATAAGCTAAGCCTGTGGTTCGTCAGCCCAGTCGTGAGAAATCCGGTGCCCAAGTGTGCGTTTCCCTTCACACTCATGTCTGGCAAAGCACTGGCCCTAGATTGAGATTCTCAGATTGAGTGGTGCTGACTTTTGGAAATGAGCAAAAGCATCCAAATTGAAGTCTGGGAATGCTTCAGAGGAAGAGGTGGCTTTAGAGCTGGGATGTGAGGAGTGACCAGAAAGGTAGGCGGAGACAGGAGAACAGAACTCTGCTGGGCGCTGATGCCCGGGAGCAGAGAAGGTGAGCTGCCGGGTGGGGGGGGGGGGGGGGGCTCAGCAGTTGTTCGGCGGGTCCTGGGAGGAGGCCCCAGGGACAGTGCCCACCGGGAGGGCTTCTGTTCCCGGCCGGATGCGGATGATGCCAGTGGGAGGTTGCATAAGGGGTTGGGTGGGAGAGGGGAAGTGGAGGCTGGAGACAAGGGCAGAAGCCAGCACACGACCCAGCAAGTGGAGTGAGCTGTGAGTGAGGGCAGAGCAGGGTCCCTTAATCTGTTTTTCTTAAATGGTTGTGTGTGATTTTATTTCCTTCTAAACCATTTAAAGGTAAGTGAGTTTGGGTGTTTTGCATTATGGTTTTTGTTTTAGGTTGAATGGTTTTTGTATTGCTTTTTTAAAAAATAGATATTAATTAGAACCCGAAAATAAGCTAGTTTAAACCAAAGTGCATTTGTGAGTGTCTTTGAATTTAAACTTGCGTGAAGTGAGCACACAACATTTTTGGCATTGTGCTTGGGTTGTGTTTGAGAATAAAAATGCGCTGGATGTGAGGTTATGAAAGTAGATCATTAGCATGTTAAGCTTGAGCAAACACATGCACACATACAGATATTTTTAAGGCTTCTAGCTTAAACTATGGATCGGTACGGTTCCTGATTCAAACAGTCATAATCACACTTTAAGAGAACGCTGTGCTTTGCATGGAGACTTCCCATGTATATTGACAGTATTTATGTGGCAGTCTGAATGCTGGGCCCTTTATTCAGAAACAGTGGGATATGTTTGTGGTTTCGGCACTGGAGACATGTTCTCCAGTCACCAAATAGCCAAAATTCTCTTTGGTGCTTTTCATATAAAAGTGCAACTAAAATTCATTTGATCAATTTTTTTTTTTGGAGTAATAATTGAGCTCCTCTCTTTTGTGGCTTGCAGGAGATACGGATTTAGCCGCCAGAGCAAAACAGAGAAGGTAAGAAATGCTTGGCTGATGGGAGAGCACATTTGAGATATGGAAGTATGCTTCTACTTTGCCTCTGTCTGACACTGACAGGCTCACAGAAGGGATGGGACACAGGACTCTGGTCCTTGAGCAATCCCGGTCAGCAGGGGTGTACCAGCGGCTTTTGACCCCTGCAGCTCCCTCCTGGCGTTCCCCATCTGCTGCCTCTGCAGGTTGGGGAGCTGCGACAACTCCTCATCATGGGACTGGAAGTGAAGGGTGGTTGAAAATCATGGCCCCGGGGTCAATCATGTGGGCTTTAATAACTCTAAAATGGGGGCCTGAGCATCCTCATCTGATGAGAGATGCCCTAAATGGGTGTGAACAGCCTGCTGGCAGTGAGAGAGAGCACGGTGTACATTACAGGCTGGCCATGTATTAAGCCTGGAGTGGAAAAAAGTCAAGGTGGGGCTTTATAACTTCATACAGGAGTCTCAAGAGTTTTCTCTTCATTCGTATACTTTTTGTGTGTCTGTGTTTATTCATGATTCTTAATTGCCAGCAGCAGGGCAGGCGTATAAATCTTACAGTGCTGCCCTTTCCTGTGTCCAGGCCCTTTGGTCAGGGCTCTACATATAGCTTTTCACTTACTCCTCTAAACAACTCTGTGAGGAAGATACTTATTCCTGTTTTTCAGATCAAAGTGCTGAGGCTCAGAGAGGCTCAGTGATTTGTCCAAGATCACACAGCTCCTAAAGTGCCATAAAAAGAACCTGAGCCCAGGTCTGTGTGACATCAAAGCCTGCGCTCTGTCCTACTCCGTTTTCAGTGATAACGTGCTAACTAAAGTGGCTGGTGACCTCTGAGAGTCCACAGCTTGAGATCTAGCAAACCTGTTCCTCATTCCCTGCCTGACCCCTAGATTTTCTTGAATGAGACACCACTCCCCCTACCATTGTCCTGCCGCCCCTCCTCTGTCTAGACCCCACTCCCCGGTGCTTCCCGGAAGCCTTCCCTGACCCCAGCCTCCTTCTGCTTCCTGTGGTCATTGTCTCAGTCCTCAGAGGGCACTGACGTGCGTATCTTCTAAAGCCAGACTGGCTGGTTTCAAATGCTGATTCCTCCCCTTCACTGCGTGATTTCAGTCAGTACACTTCATTGTTGTGACTCAGTTTATGACATCTGTAAAATGGGGACAGAAGTTGTACTATCTCACAACACGGTTGTGAAGATTAAAATGTAAAAGATGGAGAATAATCCAACTCATAGTACACATTTACTAAGTGTAAACTGTCATCACCATTATTATCATTAATAATCATTTTATGCATTGATTATGACATCTTTTTTGGTTTTCTCACTTCCACATTTGTGTTTTCACTCAACCAAACAGCCATTTCCTCCAAAGCAAGGCTTTTCTGGATTAGTGTCATGGGGTAACTGTATTGTATATAAGAATTTGATGTGTATGTGTAATATATAATTTTAGGTCTTAAAAGAATGTCTGTGTATATGACTGTATTCTGAAATAAGGCAATTTGATTATGCTTGGAAAAACTGTGAGATGTCCATGAAATATTATTCACATTGGCCTTGCCTTATCATTCTCATGTCAGATGGCACATTTGAACTGGAAGTCTTAAACCCCGGAAGATATACACAGGTGCTCAGGCCGGCCCCTGCAGCCAGTCATATGCTTGTTATAAAAGCACAACCCAGAATTGGGATGGTCTCAGAGGGATATTTGAGGCCAGTCCTCTCATTCAACCCCAAGAGACCCTAATATCCAGAGAAGGTAAATCTGAGGTCATCAGCTTGTGAATGGCAAAGATGGAGCTGAAACCAAGAACTCTAGACTCACAGCACAGGCCTGGGAAGCAGCCGTGACTCCAGGTGTCCTGAGTGTGGTGTGGTATATTTTGAGCCTGAGCTGGGTTTGTAGCATGGAGCTTGAGCATCAGGACAAGCAGCTTAGAGTCTTATTCTTTAAACCAGCGATTTTAAAGCTTTGTTGACAGCTCTTGGTAGTAGGCATTACTTTCGTCATGGTTTAGTAGACACACACACACACAACCCCAAAACAAGTTCCACAAAGCAGTACTCTCTACTCCTTGTAATGCACTCTGATATGTTCTGTTATTTCTGTTTAGATGCCAGTCATACCTGCTAAATTGCTTTCACATCCACTAATGCACCTCAGCTGAAAAAAAGGCAGTGATCTTGTCTTAAAGAAATTAAAGTAGGGGAAGACCCAATCACAGTGCATGGATAAGTCTGGCAAAGGTGTATGGCCTGATAGGAATTTAATCAGCGAGTAGTTCAGAGATGGAGGCAGGCACTGAGCAAGGCCCAAGGCTCCACCTGCTTGGCACGTGGTTGGAGCAGAGGCTGAGGTCTCTGGGTTTTGCATCCTTTCCAGGGGCTGGGTCATTTGTCCAGATCTGTGTGTTTCTTTCACAGACTTATGGCAGTGTTACCCTTTCTCTACTGTCTCCACCTATAGTGTTACCCTTTCTCTACTGTCTCCACCTATAGTGTTCAGCTGCAGTTTTTGCATCTTCCCTTCCAGGCTGAGGACAAGAAAACGGCACTTCCGACAGGGCTGTTGACTGCAGAAAAAGCTGATGCCCACGAGGAGGAAGAGCTTCAAGCTGCTGAAGAGGTGAGTGGTCCGTGTGGCCCTCTAGGGTTTCTGCATAAATCTTCTGGGGAGAGATTTCACTTTCATCTCCAGTTTTCCAGAATGGCCAGCTACCGTTGGCTGTTTTTTCATACTCCTTTCAGTCTCCTTCCATCACCTCTCATGAGACTCACCATAAAATGAGACTGGGTAAAACAGCCCTTGGATTCTGCTGAAAAGCCCTGTTAGGATACTCGGCTTAAGCCTTTTGTGGGCAGACCTGCTCACTGCTACTTCTCCCCATTCCTCTTGTAGCAGCGTATCCAGTCCCTGATGACCACGATGACCGCCATGGCACATGAGGAGGTGAGGCGGGCGTGGCCGGGAGGGTGGGCGCAGCGTGCAGAGGGAGACTGGGAACCAGCCTGCTCTGCCGTGGAGGGCCCTCTCCCAAGAGTCCACCTTCAGGGCCCTCTCTTTTTAGCACTCTGCTTCTTGTTTTTCTGGGATCTTTCTTTGGGGAACTTTTTATACATGCACGGTGTTGCTATTCACGGGAACCTCTCGGAGGGAGACTGAAGGACCTTTGTGAAGACAGGATGTCCCAGCTGGATGTCATCACAGGACCCGTGTGGGACAGCTGAGGTTCCGCCCTGCTTGTCCACAACCACATGTGGCATTCAGGCCACAGGAGCCTCTGTCTCCTGTTTCTTTCCTGTACCATCTGGGTAGATGGTACGGCACCGAATTTATATTCCCTCTTCTCAGAGCTCATGACCTGTCCCGAGTGTTTATCCAGGTGCTTTGAAAGAGAATCCCTCTTTACAGCAGGAAAGACCCATGACAGTCAGGAGATAGATCAGGAATTCTGAGATCCCTTTTCCTCTCCCATTTCCACTTTCTTCCTCTGAGTCCTATGCCTGCCAAGTTCCCTGTAGGCTCTTTTTAGTGATCCTCCACAACAAAAACCATGGGATGGGGTGTAAATGGTGAAGAATGATTTCCTAGAGATACCCAGGGTCTGAAGAGAATCTTAACAGAGCTTGCTGAGTGATGCAGGAGGGAGTGAGGTGAGGTAACCTTTGTCCTGAGGCTTGTTTCTCCCTTCCTTGTTGATGAACACGTGAGGAAAAGCCAAATTACTTTTCCCCCGGGAATGTTATCTGTTTTGCTGTAGTCATGCCCAGGGTTTCCAATGTGTGAAAGCCAGTGCATGGCCTTAAGATCACACCCCCCCTTGTGATTGCAGAGCCGGCTGACCGCAAGCTCCGTGGGCCAGATCGTGGGCCTATGCTCTGCCGAGATCAAGCAGATCGTGTCTGAGTATGCAGAGAAGGTAGGTGGGGACCCAGCTGAAGCCATTGCCTCAGTAATGCCCAAGAATTTGTCCTTCTGCTTCCCTCCGCTCCCAGCAGTGATGGAGGCAGGTTGTAATTCATCAGCCACATTTGTCAGAGTATCCGCCATGCAGCACCATCCACATTTGCCCATTAGCTAAATTCATTTTCTTCTGCAGTGACTATTTTTCTATAAATATAAAGAGAAAACCTGTCTCTTGGAGCAATTATTGCATCTGATAGATGGATGCCTTAGGGGCAGCACCCACATTTTTCCTTCTTTCGCAGACTTCCTATAACTTGGGCACGGTTTGTTGGATGGGGCTGAGGGATGAAGCTTTGCCACTTAGGAGATAAATCCCATAACTCAGCCAAACCCAAGGCAAAATTTTGTGTCCTGCTTTATTAAAAGGGTATAGAATGAACAAAAGCCTGAAAGTCATATTTCAACATTAGATTTTTTTCCACCCTAAGAATAGGCAGCAGGACCTTGAATATTTCAGGGAGACAGTGATTAATCATTTTGCACATAACTGATTCTGGTCTGGCCAAGATGTAGTATCGGTAAAATCAGATTTACAGGGCCTTGTTTCACATCCTCCCTTCCCCAAACCTGCTCCCTCTGCCCCCCTAAAACGTTGATGTCTGTTCAAGCATCCACTTTCACTTTCCCTGTCTCAAAAGCCTTGACGACAAATGAGCTGTGCCCTGACCCTTTGTGATATTCTTCTGAAGAGATTGCACAGATGATGTAGTTGGACAGTGGGTGTCACTTGTAACCTGGGAGTTACAGTTGGCTCTAAGCACGACAGTGGTCATCTCACACAAAGTGAGGGGCTTTCTGAGCAAGACTGAGCAAAATGGTACAGAGTAGTGTTTAGCAGAGGGGAAGGGGGCAGAGGGAGGGTGAAGTGGGTAAAGGGGGTCAGTAGTATGTGAAGGACGGAAAGCAAACTTTTGTTGGTGAGCACGCTTCCAGAAGTCGAAGTAAAGTTGAAATAAAAATAAAAACTCATGTTATAAGCCAACTTAAGAAAAAACAGTATAGAATGTCTAGGGATGGGGTTCTCTTGTTTTCCCCACCCCCAAAATCAGTGCTGCTTAACATAGGTTTTCTGATCCAACTTTCATATTAGAATCCAAAGTGAAAGAAAGTGAAAATCGCTCAGTTGTGTCCAACTCTTTGCGACCCCATGGATTATACAGTCCATGGAATTCTCTAGGCCAGAATACTAGAGGAAGTAGCCTTTCTTTTCTCCAGGGGATCTTCCCAACCCAGGGATCGAACCCAGGTCTCCTGCATTGCAGGTAGATTCTTTACCAGCTGAGCCACAAGGGAAGCCCAAGAATACTGGAGTGGGTAACCTATCCCTTCTCTGGGGGATCTTCCAAGAATACTGGAGTGGGTAACCTATCCCTTCTCTGGGGGATCTTCCCGGGAATCAAACCAGGGTCTCCTTCATTGCAGGCAGATTCTTTACCAACTAAGCTATCAGGGAAGCCTAATAGAATCCAAAGCATCCTCTATTTTAATTTACTGCCTAGAAAAGGTGACGGTGGTTAGAGTGTCATCTGACATTTGACCAAGGATGTAGGCCACCCTGAAAGTACCAGTAGAATCAAAAGACTTGGAGACGTAGGTGTGGAAAAGAGTGAATAATTCACTGCCCTGAGAAGTGTCTTGCTTTGCTGTCAGCACACACACACCTGGATGGCAAGGGGCGAGCCTGTACCTGCCCTCAGGTTGCCACATAGCATCACTGATTCAGTTTTTACAGAAAGACAAACATACGGGGTACTCACTGCTCTTCCTATGGGGACTCCGACTTTTATCTTTATACCTGCCCCCTGTAAGTAGATAGGAGCTTAGATTAGTATAAGAGGGGAAGCAAATGGGCCTCCTTAGTACACATGTCCTTGCCTGGTAGTCTTGAAGCTAACCTGTCTTCCCCATCAGCTCTGCGATTCCATGGTTCCTGCTGGGTCTCTGTACCCCTGGGTTTCCCCTCCCTCACAGTTGTGCAGTGATCTGATGGCTATATTCTGTATTCTGTCCTTCTGTTCTGCTCTGTCAGGAAAGAATGAAATTAGAAGTCGTTTTGGACAGGACTTTTTCCAAGGATGTGTATAATTAAAAGACTTTCCTGGTGGCTCAATGAAGAATCCACCTGCCAATGCAGGAAACACAGGTGGGATCCCTGAATCAGGAAGATCCCCTAGAGTAGGAAATGGCAACCCACTCCAGTATTCTTGCCTGGGAAATTCCATGGACAGAGAAGACTGTCAGGCTACAATCCATGGGATTGCAAAGAGTCAGATATGACGGAGCACACACGCAGACATATAATTAAAACTTCTCATGGAATTGGAGTTCACCAGTTCATTGCTTGATTGTTTGCGTTGGGTAGATCATATATCATTAAAGATAAGGGGTTTTGTAATTAAATTGACATTAATCCTATTCCCATATCACAGTTATTTCACATTTGCATATTTAATCCAGTATTTGTCCCAAATATCCATGGTGGCATCTAGTTGCAGCCATCATGTGTGTGTAAAAGAGGTAAAACAGTGTAGTTACAAATACAGCATTGGAGTCCTATCTTGGTTCATGTCTGTCTCCTCAACGTCCCAGCTCTGTGACCTTGGCCACTTTATTTAATCACTTTGCCCTAGTATCTTCATCTATAAAATGAGAATAATATAACTCTCCTGGCAGGGTGGCAGGGTATTGTGAAGATTAAATGAAATGTGACAAAAATGCCCAAAACAGTGCCTGGGGCACATTATGGCCCTGCAGCTAATGGTAACCTTTATTTACAGTTTTATAAACTGCTTTTTTTTTTTTTTTGGTCACATTAAGTCCTAAATATTTTCCATGTTTCTAGTCTTCATAACTATGTGCATACTAGATAATCCAGCACAATTCATTAAGCATTTCCCTATTGTTAGACTTCCGTTTACCATTGTAGATAATCCTCTTGTAAAATCTGAACAAATGGTTTCTTTGGAAAGATTTCCTACGAGTCTCAAGATTGGATTCTGACTCCTCTGTGTTGCTTTATAAATAAGTTGTAGCAGTATAAAATACTGCCTCCATGAAGGGGCTTCCAGGATGGTCCAAGTGTCTCCGCCCTGTTCATTTGTCTGACTTGCTACCTTAGTGGCTTTAGAATAGTACCTCTTTGGATCACTGAGTGGCCTGAACATGATTGCATGTTTTTGTTTTCTCTGTTTTCTGCTTATTTGACTGATCTGTTGAAGCCTTTACTCACTTATCTTCTGGGTATCTGATGTTTTCCTTGTAAATTTGATTAAAGTCTCTATTCTAGATTTAAATATTTTGTCACATATTTCTCAGGCTGTTCTTTGATTTGTGTATCGCTTTTCTTTTCATGCAAGGCTTTGGTACCCAAATTGATCAGTTTTTTGTTGTTGTTTCAAAATGGCAGTGTTCTTTTTACATTGATCTGATAAGTAATTCATTACATTTCAGCTCATAATTTTTTATTTATGTTTAATCCTTTGTGCTACATAGAGTTCATTCTTATTTAGTCCACAATGTTGATCCATCCTAGTTTTCCTGCTCCTATCCACTTACCTTAATACTATTTATCAAATAATTTCTTTATACTCACTTGGAGATACTTTGTTATTTTTTTGTATTTTAGATCTAATTTAAGCTCTGTATTTTCTTGGTTTATGCTTCTGTTTTTATGCACATGCCATGATAAAATCATGTTTGCTTTTTATTTTTCTTGATTTGCCTTGTTTGCGGTTGGCAGTGTCCTCCAGTCAAAGACCTCTGGGAACACACCCAGAGTTAGACCAGTTGGGTTTATCGCTGGTTGTAGTGAAGGAGACCACACGGCAGTGGGGAATCATACAGCATCTCAGTAAGGAGGCCTTAGAGAAGACTTACGGGATTCAGACTTCTTTTAGGTGATTTAGGGGAAGATTAGAGAAAGTAGAGCTTTGCTCTGTGTTAGATGCATTAAGGAGGGATAATTCAGTGAATGAGCATCTAAAGAAATCTTCTCTATGGGCCAAGGGAAAAGAATCAAGGTTAAAAGCTCTATGTTCATATTAGCCAATATAGGGGGATGTTTGGTCATTTAGGGGATTTGAACAGTGTTCATGTTTTTGCCCATATACAAACATCACAGAGTGGTCATGTTTTTTTCCTTGATCCTTGTGGCCCTATCTGACGTTGATGTCCTCTGGAGTTATTTATATTTAACCCAAAAGCCTAGTGTGAATGCAGCCCAGCTCCCAGCAACACCAGGGCCTTGCTGAGAGTACCAGATTGGCTCTCAGATACCAGGGTTGCTTTTCTCTTTCTCTGTGAATTTAGTATGTGTTGCTACATAGCAATATTACACAAATACAGTGGCCTAAAATAACACAGTGTATTATCACACGGTTTCTGTGTGTGCCACTGTGGAGCAGGGTCCCTTGTGTCAGACTCTTACAAGGTTAGTGAAGGTGCTGACCTGGGCAGTGGTCTCATCTGAGGCTCGACTGGGGAAGAATCCACTCCCAAGTTCACACGGTTCTTGGCGGCATTCAGTCCCTTGACACCTGTTGGCCGAAGGCGGCAGTTCTGGCTGTCAGCTGGAGGCCACCCTCAGTTCCTGCCAGCAGCGCCTCTCCAGCGTTACCACTTGTTTCAGCAAGTGAAGCCCCTCCTCACAAGGCTGACATTACAGTTTTACGTGACGTACTGATGTTCATGCAGTCACATTCATCCCACCATGTTTGCAGAGACTGCGGGGCTCTGTCAGAGTTGTCCATCATGGTGTATTTGTTTTTCTCTTTAATCTCACTGCCATAAATTGGACTGAAATAAGGCAATTCATCTGAAAATCCATGCCCCTACCTTCAGGGCCTCAGTAATGAAATGCTTGAAAGTAAAGACAGAATTGAAGAATGCTCATGAGGAAAGCCTTTTGGTGGCACTTGAAAGAAACCCAAATTGGGCTGAGATCAGGATGAATTTTTGCTTAGTGAAGAAAAGGAACAATAACTTTTGGAGGATGAAAGTGTGAAAATGATTTTGTGCCTGAGAAATGAATCAAACAGCCTGCTTGGTGCAAGTCACTGGACGGTCAGCAGGCACTGAAAAATAGAAATGAAGTAAAAAACATGTGCAGGCTTCTCTTTCAGTGGTAAAGTTCAACAGTTCTTACAACAGTATAACATGGTACCTAATCCATGTGTTTCAGAGCAAGTCCCTGAGATATGTAACTCAGTTTAATATGGTTCCTGTAAAACAACAGGGAAGAAGAATGCAAAGACGTTCCCGTGTACGTAATTCGTGAGTGTTGACAGAGTCCAACCGGGGAGCTCCATCTCTCTCTGTTTCCAGAAGGTGCGCCCTTCCCAGGACGTGCTTGCTGAGGCATCACTGTGCCTTGTGGTACTGCTGCCTACCATGCCCACTGCATCTTATCATTCACTGTTACAGGGAAGAGGAGTCTAGGACTGCGATTTGCAGAAGACTGAGGGTTTGGCTGTCCCCAGAGGACTTCCACTCTGCGATGCCAGAAGGAAGGGGAAGGAAGCGGAGCCAGGGAAGGGCAGGAAGGGACCCTTACTCACGCCACGTGTTAACCAGCTGCACACTGCTTTCACTCACGTGCAGCTGAGGCTCTCTTGGTCAGCATCTCCCTGAGACGGGATATGAAAACATTTTGTAGACCACAGGCCTGTTGGGGAATCAGAAGAATCTACCCTGCTTTTGTTCTGTGCCATTATCGCTCTCGCAAACATGGTGAACGTTCCAAAAACCCACCAGACTTTCTGTAAGAAGTGCGGGGAGCGCCAGCCCCACAGAGTGACGCATACAAGAAGGGCAGGGGTTCTGTACGCCCAGGGAAAGCGGCGTCATGGCAGGGAGCAGAGTGGATATGGAGGGCAGGCTGAGCCGATTTTCTGGAAAAAGGCTCAAACTACAAAGAAGATGGTACTGAGTCTTGAATGCATTAAGCCCAACTGCAGATCGAAGAGAATGCTGGCTATTAAGAGATGCAAGCATTTTGAGCTGGGAGGTGATAAGAAGAGAAAGGACCAAGTGATCCAGTTTTGAGCTTCATATTTTGTTTTATTATGAAGAATAAAAATTTGAGATCATTTACTTCATTTAGTTTCAGTTAGTTTTTTTGGAAGGAAAATAAAAGTGCCATCAATTAAAAAAAAAAAAAAAGAATCTACCCTAAGTGCCATCTCATTGCCAGGTACCTTAAAAATGCTTTATTAAATATAGTTGATTTACAATATTATATTTCTTTCAGGTATACAGTGTAGTGATTCAGTTTCTTTATGGACTGCTGTCCTTTTAAAATTATTACAAAATAATGGCTATAATGTATCCTTGATATACAATGTATCCTTGTTGCTTATTTATTTTACACACAGTATTAATAGTTCTGCCAAGAGAATGTCCTGGTCATAGCAAAGACCCTCTTGCAACAACACAAGAGAACTCTACACGTGGACATCACCAGATGGTCAACACTGAAATCAGATTGATTATATTCTTTGCAGCCAAAGATGGAGAAGCTCTATACAGTCAGCAAAAAACAAGACCGGGAGCTGACTGTGGCTCAGATCATGAACTCCTTATTGCCAAATTCAGACTTAAATTGAAGAAAGTGGGGAAAACCACTAGTCCATTCAAGTATGACCTAAATCAAATCCCTTATGATTATACAGTGGAAGTGAAAAATAGATTTAAGGGACTAGATCTGATAGACAGAGTGCCTGATGAACTATGGATGGTGGTTCGTGACATTGTACAGGAGACAAGGATCAAACCATCCCCAAGAAAAAGAAATGCAAAAAAGCAAAATGGCTGTCTGAGGAGGCCTTACAAATAGCTGTGAAAAGAAGGGAAGTGAAAAGCAAAGGAGAAAAGGAAAGATACACCCATTTGAATGCAGAGTTCCAAAGAATAGCAAGGAGAGATAAGAAAGCCTTCCTCTAGATCAGTGCAAAGAAATAAAGGAAAACAATAGAATGGGAAAGACTAGAGATCTCTTCAAGAAAATTAGAGATACGGAGGAGGCATTTCATGCAAAGATGGGCTCAATAAAGGAGAGAAATGGTATGGACCTAACAGAAACAGAAGATATTAAGAACAGGTGGCAAGAATACACAGAAGAACTACACAAAAGAGATCTTCACGCCCCAGATATTCATGATGGTGTGATCACTCACCTAGAGCCAGACATCCTGGAATATGAAGTCAAGTTGGCCTTAGGAAGCATCACTACAAACAAAGCTAGTGGAGGTGATGGAATTCCAGTTGAGCTATTTCAATCCTGAAAGATGATGCCGTGAAAGTGCTGCACTCAATATGCCAGCAAATTTGGAAAACTCAGCAATGGCCACAGGACTGGAAAAGGTCAGTTTTCATTCCAATCCCAAAGAAAGGCAATGCCAAAGAATGCTCAAACTACCACACAGTTGCGCTCATCTCACACGCTAGTAAAGTAATACTCTAAATTCTCCAAGCCAGGCTTCAACAGTATGTGAACCGTGAACTTCCAGATGTTCAAGCTGGTTTTAGAAAAGGCAGAGAAACCAGAGATCAAATTGCCAACATCCACTGGATCATCGAAAAAGCAAGAGAGTTCCAGAAAAACATCTATTTCTGCTTTATTGACTATGCCAAAACCTTTGACTGTATGGATCACAAGAAAATGTGGAAAATTTTGAAGGAGATGGGAATACCAGACCACCTGACCTGCCTCTTGAGAAACCTGTATGCAGGTCAGGAAGCAACAGTTAGAACTGGACATAGAGCAACAGACTAGTTGCAAATAGGAAAAGGAGTACGTCAAGGCTTTATATAGTCACCCTGATTATTTAACCTATATGCAGAGTACATCATGAGAAACGCTGGGCTGGAGGAAGCACAAGCTGGAATCAAGATTGCCGGGAGAAATATCAATAACCTCAGATATGCAGATGACACCACCCTTATGGCAGAAAGTGAAGAGGATTTAAAAAGCCTCTTGATGGAAGTGAGAGAGGAGAGTGAAAAAGTTGGCTTAAAGCTCAACATTCAGAAAACTAAGATCATGGCATCCAGTCCCATCACTTCATGGCAAATAGATGGGGAAACAGTGGAAACAGTGGCTGACTTTATTTTTGGGGGCTCCAAATCACTCCAGATGGTGATTGCAGCCCTGAAATTAAAAGATGCTTACTCCTTGGAAGGAAAGTTATGACCAACCTAGACAGCATATTAAAAAGCAGAGTCGTTACTTTGTCAACAAATGTCCATCTAGTCAAGGCTATGATTTTTCCATTAGTCATGTAAGGATGTGAGAGTTGGACTATAAAGAAAGCTGAGCACCGAAGAATTGATGCTTTTGAACTGTGGTGTTGGAGAAGACTCTTGAGAGTCCCTTGGACTGTAAGGAGATCCAACCAGTTCATTCTAAAGGAAATCAGTTCTGGGTGTTCATTGGGATGATTGGTGTTGAAGCTGAAACTTGAATATTCTGGCCACCTGATGCAAAAAGCTGACTCATTTGAAAAGACCCTGATGTTGGGAAAGATTGAAGGCAGGAGGAGAAGGGGACAACAGAGGATGAGATGGTAAGGTAGCATCACCAACTCAGTGGACATCAGTTTGGGTAAACTCCAGAGTTGGTGATGGACAGGGAGGCCTGGCGTGCTGCGGTTCGTGGGGTCGCAAAGAGTCAGACTCGACTGAGCAACTAAACTGTACTGAACTGTATCTCTTAATTCCATACCCCTATCTTGTTGTTCCCCCGACCCCTTTCCCCACTGGTAACCACTAGTTTGTTTTCTATATCTGTGAGTTTGTTTTATTTTTTAGATTCTACATATAAATGATGACATAAAATATTTGTCTTTCTGGCCTTTTTCACTAAGCATAATACTCTCTATGTCCCTCCATTTTGTTGCAAATGGAAAAATTTCATTTTTTATGGCTGAGTAACATTCCTTTGTGTGCATGTGTATATACACTGACACCATTTTCATTCACCTGTTGATGACACTCAGGTTGCGTCCACATCTTGACTGTTTTAAGTAATGCTGCTGTGAACATTGAGGTGCATGTACCTTTTTGAATTAGCATTTATGGTTTTTGAGGATATATACCCACAAGTGGAATTACTGGGTTATATAGTAGTTCTGTTTTTAGGCTTTTGGGGAACCTCCATACTGTTTTCCATCGATGCCGCACCAGTCTACATTGCCATCAGTAGTGTACAAGGGTTCCCGTTTCTCTACATCCTCTCTGGTATGTGTTATTTATAGGCGTTTTGATGATAGCCATTCTGACAGATGTGAGGTAATAGCTTTTTATGGTTTTGATTTACATTTCTCTAATAGTTAGTGATGTTGAACATCTTTTCATGGACCTGTTAGCCATCTCTGCATCTTTTTTGGGGAAATGTCTGTTCAGATCTTTGCCCATTTTTTAATTGTTTTTTTTTTTTTTAAATATTGAGTTGTATGAGCTGTCTATGTATTATGAACACTAATCCCTTATTGATCACTTGTAAATATTTTCTCCCATTCTGACAGTTGTCTTTTCATTTTGTCAGTCGTTTCCTTTGCTGTGCAAAAGCTTTTAAATGTAATTAGGTCCCATTTGTTTATTTTTACTTTTATTTATTTATTTTGTCTTAGGAGACAGATCCAAAAGAATATTGCTATGATTTATGTTAAAGAGTGTTCTGCCAATGTTCTTTTCTAGCCGTTTTATGGTTTCAGGTCTTACATTTAGGTCTTTAATACATTCTGAGTTTATTTTTACATGTGGTATTAAGAAATGTTCTAATCTCATTTTTTTTACATGTTCCTATCCAGTTTTCCCAGAACTACTTGTTGAACGGTCTTTTAAAAGCTGTTGTATAATCTTTTCTCCTTTGTTGTAGATTAATCGATCATAGGTGTATGGATTTATTTCTGGTCTTTCTGTTCTGTTGCATTGATCTACGTGTCTTGTTTTTGTACCAGTAGCATTCTGTTTTAATTTCTGTAGCTTTGTAGCATAATTTAAAGTTGGGGAGCATGATACCTCTAGCTTTGTTCATTTTCCTCAAGATTGTTTTGGTAATTTGGGGTATTTTCTGGTTCCCCATAAATTTTGGAATTATTCATTTTAGTTCTGTGGAAGTGTCATGGGTATTTTGAAAGGGATTACATTAAATCTGTAGATTGCTTTGGGTAATATGGTCATTTTAATAATATCAATTCTTCCAATCCAAGAGCACAGGATATCTTTCCATTTAAATTATCTTCAATTTCCATTTTCAGTGTTTTATAGTTTTCAGCATTCAGGTCTTTCACCTCCTCGGTTAAGTTTATTCCTTGGTAATTTTTTTGGATGCAGTTTTAAATGGGATTTTTTTTAACTTTCTGATAATTCATTATTAGCATATAGAAATGCAACAGATTTCTGTAAATTGGTCTTGTATTCTGAAACCTTATAGAATTCATGTACTAGTTCTAATAGTTTTTTGGTGGAGACTTCAGGATTTTCTATATGTAGTACCCTGTCATCTGAAAATAATAACAATTGTACATCTTCCCTTCCAATTTGATGCCCTTTCTTTCTTTCCTTCTCTGTCTTTCTCTCTCCTTCCTTTCCTCCCCCTCCCCATTTCTTTCTCTCTCTTTCTTTATTGCCTGATTGCTGTGGTTAGGATTTCAATACAGTGTTAAATAGAAGTAGTAAGAGCGGGCATTCTTGTCTTGTTCCTGATTTTAGCGGAAGGGCTTTCAGCTTTTTCCCATTATGTATGTTGTTAGCTGTGGATTTGTTATAACTGGCCTTTATTGTGTTGATATATATTCCCTTTATACCCACTTTGAGAGTTGTTATCATGAATGAATGTTAAATTTTGTCAAGTGCTTTTTCTGTGTCTATGATCCTGTGATTTTCATCTTTCCTTTTGTTAATGTGGTTTATAACATTGATTGATTTGCAGATGTTGGATCATCCTTGAAATCTTGGAGTAAATCCCTCTTGATCACGGTGTATGGTTCTTTGTATATATTGTTGAATTCAGTTTCCTGATGTTTCATTGAGGATTTTTGCACCTACATTCATTAAAGATACTGGCTTGTAATTTTCTTTTTTGATAGTGTCCTTGTCTGGTTTTGATAGCAGAGTAATGATGTTTTAATAGAATGAATTTGTGAATGTTCTATCCTTGAATTTTTTTGGAATAATTCAGGAAGGATAGGTATAAGTTCTTTGTAAGTTTGGTAGAATTCTCCAGTAAAGTCACCTGGTCCTGACCTTTGTTTACAGGTCATATTTTTTTTCCCCCTATTTCATATCTAGTAGTCTGTCAAATTATTTATTCTTGACTTAGTTTTGGCAGACTGTATGTTAGTAGAAACTTGTCTGTTCTCAGTTGTCCAATTTGTTTGTATATAACTGGTTATACCATTCTCTTATGAGTTTTATATATCTGTGGCATCATTTGTTATTCTCTTTAATTTCTTATTTTGTTTATTTGAGTCCTCTTTCACTTTTCTTCCTTATGACCCTGGCTAAATGTATTCAGTTGAGATTATCTTTTAAAGAAAAAAAGACTGCTCTTAGTTTCATTGATTTTTTTCCCCTCCATTGTTCTTTTGATCTCTATGTTATTTATTTCCTCTCTGATATTTATAATTTCCTTCATTCTGCTGACTTTGGACTTTGTTTTTTTTTCTGACTCCTTTACATGTTAAATAGGTTGTTTATTTGAGACTTTTTTTGTTTCTTGGAGAAGACCTATTTTTCTTGTTTCTTGTGAACTTCCCTCTTAGAACTACTTTTGCTGCAGTAAAAGTTGTATTTTCCATTTTCTTTTGTCTGTAGGTATTTTCTGATTTTCCCTTTGAGTTTATCATTAACTCATTGGTTTTTTAGTAGCATGTTGCTTAGTCTTCACATGTTTGTGCTGCTCTTACTTTTCTTTCCATAATTGATTTCTAGTTTTATACCATTGTGGTTGGGGAAAAAAAATGCTTGTACAATTTCTGTCCTCTTAAGGTTGTTGAGACTTACCTGTGGCCTAGCATGTGATCTGTCTTGGAGAGTGTTATCTGTATGCTTGAAAAGAATGTGTATTCTGCTGCTTTGAGATGGAGTGTCTTGTAGACATCTGTTACATCCAATTGGTTGATTATAGCATTTAAGACCACTGTTACCTTATTGATTTTCTCTCTGGGTGATCTGTCCATTGATGTAAGTGGAGTGCTAAAGTCTACTATTATTGTATTATTGTTAGTTTCTTCATTTATGTCTGTTAATACTTGCCTCATATATTTAGGTGCTCCTATATTGGATGTGTATCTGTTAACATACATCCTCTCCTTGTATTAATCCCATTATCATTATACAGTGCCCTTCTTCAACTTTTGTCAGAGACTTTGTTTCAAAGTCTATTTTGTCTGGTATGAGCATTGTTGCACCTACTTTCTTGTCATTTCTGTTTGCATGAAATGTCTTTTTCTCCCCTCACTTTTATAGTCTGTATGTGTCTCCAGCTGTGAAGTGAGTCTCTTGTAAACAGTATATAGATGAGTCTTGTTTTTTGGGGTTTTTTTTTTTTTTTTTTAATCCAGTCATCTGCCCTATGTCTTTTGATTGGTACCTTTAGTCCATGGATGCGTGCATTCATGCTAAGTCACTTTAGTCATGTCCAACTCTGTGTGACCCTGTGGATTATAGCCTGCCAGGCTCCTCTGTCCACAGGATTCTCCAGGCAAGAATACTGGAGTGGGTTGCCAGTTCCTCCTCCTGGGATTCTTCCCAAACCCGGGGATTGAACCAGTGTCTCATATGTCTCCTGCATTGGCAGGTGGGTTCTTTGCCATTAGCACCACCTGGGAAGCCCCAGTCCATGGATATTCAAAGTAACTATTAATAGATATGTACTTATATATATCTATTTTATACACACATAGCTATTTTATAACTTGTTTTCCTATTGTCTTTATAGTTCTTCTCTGTTCATTTCTTCTTTTTTATTTCTTCGTTTGTTGTTCTTTAGTGGTATGCTTGTGTTTCCTTCTAGCTTTTGTGTATCTATTGCAAGCTTTTGATTTGTGGTTACCATGGGGTTCATATACCTTGGCTTCTAACTGTATCTACTTGTCTATAAAGAAAGCTGAGCACTGAAAAATTGATGCTTTTGAACTGTGGTGTTGGAGAAGACTCTTGAGAGTCCCTTGGACTGCAAGGAGATCCAACCAGTCCATCCTAAAGGAGATCAGTCCTGGGTGTTCATTGGAAGGACTGATGCTGAAGCTGAAACTCCAATACTTTGGCCTCTTGATGCAAAGAGCTGACTCATTTGAAAAGACCCTGATGCTGGGAAAGATTGAGGACAGGAGGAGAAGGGGATGACAGAGGATGAGATGGTTGGATGGCATCACTGACTCAGTGGACATGGGTTTGGGTAGAGTCTGGCAGTTGGTGATGGACAGGGAGGCCTGGTGTGCTGCGGTTCATGGGGTTGCAGAATTGGACACGACTGAGTGACTGAACTGAACTGAACTTGTTTTAAACTTACAGTCATGTAAGTTCAGACACATTCTAAAGAATCTACATTTTTTTATTCCCCTCCTGAACATTTTGTGGTTTTGATGTCACATTTTACATCTTCAGGTCTATCCCTTCACTGTCGATTGTAGTCATAGTTGCTTTTACAGTTTTTTGTCTTTTAACCTTCATCCTAGTTTATTTAAGTGAATGATCCTCAGCCCTCACTATATATTTGCCTTTCCTAGTGGGATTTTTCCTTTTCTATGGATTCTTACTTTTTGTTATAGCCTTTTGTTTCCATCTAGAGAAGGCACTTTAACATTTTAGGATAGGTTTGGTATTGATGAACCCTTCGTTTTTGTTTGTCTGAGAAGTTCTTTATCTCTCTTTCAACTTCAGTTCTAAATTATAAACTTGCTGGGTAGCATATCCTAGGTTGTAGGATTTTATTTTCTCTTTCAGCATTTTGAGTATATCATACCACTCCCTCTAACCTGCAAAGTTTCTGCAGAAAAATCAGCAGACAGGCTTATGGAGGTTCCCTTGTATATGACTCTCTTTTTCTCGTGCTGCGTTTAAAACTCTCTTTAGTTTTAACTGTTGCAGTTTTAATTATGCTATGTCTTGGCTGGGTCTGATTGAGTTCGCCTTGTTTGGGACCCTCTGTGCTTCCTGTACCTTGATATCTTTCCTTCTTCAGGTTTGGGAATGTTTAGCTATAATTTCATGAATATATTTTTAGCTCCCTTTTCTCGCTCTTCTACTGAGGCCCCTATAACGTGAATGTCGGTAACCCCTGTTGTCATCTCAGAGATCTTTTTAACTGCTCTTATTTTTTCATATTTGATTTTTTTCTCTTTGCTAACTAACTGGGTGATTTCCATAATTCTGTCTTCCAGATCATGTCTGTGTTCTTCCTCATCACTTAGTCTGCTTTCATTCTTTCTGGTGTGTTTTTCATTTGTTATCGTATTTTTCATTTCTGACTCATACTTCTTTATATTTTCTAGTTCCTGGTTAAAATTTTCACTGTATTCATATCTTTTTTTTTCCCCATAATTCAATCAGCATTTTTATTACTAATGGTGTGAATTCTTTATCTGGTAATGTGTTTATTTGTATTTCTTTTTCTCCCAGGGATTTCTTTTGCTCTTTCAATTGAGACCAGCTCCTCTGCCTTCTCGTTTTACTTCAGTTTCTCTTCTATGAATTTACATGAGACAGTTACCTGTTGCAGTCGTGAAGGGTGTCTTTATGTGTGTGTCTGTATACAGACTGCATGTGCCTACCGCCTTTGGTGGGAGAGCTGGGTTTGACATCAGAGCAAGTCACGTCTTTCCTCAGAGGTGTGCTGGCAGCTCTCACCTTGGCAGAAGGTGGGGCTGTCAATGGAGGGGCTTGAGTTGGAGCCAGTTGTAAGCTAAAGCTTCCCGTCTGCTCACCGCCCATTACTGCTGTGTCAGGAACAGGGACAGATCCCCAGCTGCTGAAACAGAAGCCCTGAGGGCTGACTGCAGGCTAACTATTCCCTTTACGTGTGTGCTTTCCCCTTTCTTGGCGCTGAGACCCACGCCCCAGACAGGGGAACAGCGCTGGAACAAGAGGCGCCTCTGGGCCCTCAGCTCAAGAGGTTGCAGGCTGTGGTGGGCCAGCCATAGACAGAGGCCAGCGCCGCCTCCCGAGTGCCCCCACCCTCCTCGGACAGCTTTGGGCCCACGTCCTCCATTGTCCCTCACAGCCAGTCACTGCCCCCAGCCTCTGCCTCCCCGGCCACGTCACAGAACCATGTCACAGGACAGATGGGGACCCGCACGGGCTCTCGGTCTGGATCAGAGTGCGTGCGCTGGGGCCTGAGCGCCGTCAGGGATTGGGGCTGCTTCTGATGCGCTGCCTGAGTGCGTGCCAGCAGCGGCTGGGCTCTCACCTCAGTCGTGACAGCCCTCCGCCCCTTCCGGAGCTGTGATATGAAATGAGCCAGGCTGGGGCGTTTGCTGGTCTCAGGCTGGGGCATATGCCAGGGTGGTTGCAGGAAACCGGGCTGCCGCTGGAGCAGTCCTCTGTCTACCCCCCACTGCCCTGAGAGCAAGCAGATGCGCTTCTCACAAGCACTGTCTAGGCTTCACCCGGCCCTCCTGTTACCCTCCACCGGCGCTCCTGCTAGCGCCCCGGCCCTGCTGCTAGCCCCCAGGCCCTGCTGTTAGCCTCCCGGCCCTGCTGCTAGCCCCCCGGCCCTGCTGCTAGCCCCCCGGCCCCCCTCTTAGCCCCCCGGCCCTCCTGCTAGCCCCCCGGCCCTGCTGCTAGCCCCCTGGCCGTCCTGTTAGTCCCCACGGCCCTCCTGTTAGCCCCCCGGCCCCCCTGTTAGTCCCCATGGCCCCCCTGCTAGCCCCCCGGCACCCCTGCTAGCCCCCCAGCCCTGCTGTTAGCCCCCCGGCCCTCCTGCTAGCCCCCCGGCCTCCTGCTAGCCCCTGGCCTTTTCCTGTTAGTCCCCAACGGGCCCTCCTTTAGCCCCGGCCCCCCTGTTAGTCCCCATGGCCCCCCTGCTTAGCCCCCCGGCCCCCTGCTTAGCCCCCAGCCCTGCTTTAGCCCCCGCCCCCTGCTAGCCCCCCGGCCCCCCTTGTTAGCCCCCCGGCCCTCCTGCAGGTCCCCCGGCCCCGCTGTTAAAGCCCCCGGCCCTCCTGCCTAGTCCCCGGCCCGCTTGTAGCCCCCGGGCCCCCTCTAGCTAGCTCCCCGGCCTCCCTGCTAGCCCACCCGTCCCCGCTGTTTAGCCCCGGCCCCCCTGCTAGGCCCCCGGCCCCCCCTAGGCTTAGCCCCCCGGTCCCCCGGCTGATTAGCCCCCCGGCCCCCCTGCTAGCCCCCCGGCCCCGCTGTTAGCCCCCCGGCCCTCCTGCTAGTCCCCCGGCCCCGCTGTTAGCCCCCCGACCCTCCTGCTAGTTCCCCGGCCCCCCTGCTAGCCCCCCGGCCCCCCTGCTAGCCCCCCGGCCCCCCTGTTAGCCCCCCGGCCGCCCTGTTAGCCCCCCGGCCTTCCTGCTAGTCCCACGGCCCCCCTCTGCAGCCCCCCGGCCCTCTGCTAGGCCCCCGGCCCCGCTGCTAGGCCCCCGCCTCCCGCCTGCTACCCCCCCGGCCCCCCTGCTAGCCCCCTGACCCCCTGCCTAGTCCCAACGGCCCCCCTGCTAGCCGCCCCGGCCCCACTGCTAGCCCCCGGCCCTGGCTAGCCCCCCGGCCCCCCTGCTAGCCCCCCGGCCCCGCTGCTAGCCCCCCGGCCCCCCTGCTAGCCCCCCGGCCCCCCTGCTAGTCCCACGGCCCCCCTGCTAGCTCCCCGGCCCCCCTGCTAGCCCCCCGGCCCTCCAGTCAGCTCAGGGGGCTCGCCTTCCCTGTGCTGGACCCCAGACCACGGGGAGCCCAACATGCGCTTGACATGCTCACTCCCTGGGGTGGATCTGCGCTTGTGTGATCTCCCTTTTCCTCTGCGTTCCCTTCTAGGGGACCTGACCTGGTCCTTTCCTTCCTACCTGATTTGTTGTTTTTGTTTAGTCACTAAGTTGTATCCAACTCTTTTGTGACCCCAGGGACTGTAACCTGCCAGACTCCTCTGTCCATGGGATTCTCTAGGCAAAATTACTGGAATGGGTTGCCATTTACTTCTCCAGAGGGTTTTCCTGAGTCAGAGATCGAACCTGCATCTTCTGCATTGGCAGGCGGATTCTTTACCCCTGAGCCACCAAGGAACCCCTCCTACCTGAGTACATGTGGATTTTTCTTATAGACCTTGATTGTATAGGAGTCTTTCTTCTACTTCCCAGTTAGTTTTCAGTAAGAACTGTTCCATGTATAAGTGTATTTTTGACAATTCATGGAGGAGGTAAATTCCATGTCTTCCTGCTCCATTATCTTTATCAATTTCCATTCCAGGTACTTTTTATACTATTTTTTTATTTAATTTTCAAAAGAGCATGTTGCCCCTTTGCTCATAATCCTTCCGTCATTATGCTCACTCAGCGTGCAGTTGACGTTAACCTGTTTATGTGTGCGTTGTTGTGGTTGCTCAGAGTCAGGTCTCACTCTTTGCGATCCCATGGCTTGTAGCATGCCAGGCTCCTCTGTCCTCCCCCGTCTCCTGGAGTCTGCTCGAACTCGTGTCCATTGAGTCAGTGATACTATCCAATCATCTCATCCTCTGTCACTCCCTTCTCCTCCTCTGGTGCCTCAGATGGTAAAGAATCCGCCTGCAATGCAGGAGACCAAGGTCGATCTCTGGGTCAGGAATATCCCCTGGAGAAGAGAATGACAACCCACTCCAGTATGCTTGCCTGGGAAATCCCGTGGACAGAGGAGCCTGCTGGGCTAACGACTGAGTAACTAGCACTTTCACTTTTACCTATGTAGATTGGACCACATTTTACTGTTCTCTGTAATCTTGGCGCCTCACCAGGCGCCTGGCAGTGTTGGCGCTCCGTACATAAGCATGTGACATTACATCTCTTTAGGAAATGGAACTAAGATCAGTGGGAATTTGTCCACTACCCTGTAGCTGGTAATAAGTCCCAAGTTTGCATACATGCCTGTCTGACTTTGAAACCAATCTGTGGCAGGGTAGTGTCCTCAGGGGGCAGCATGAGGCCTCCTTGGCCATCCTTAGTGTCTGCCTGCCAGGCTTTTTTCAGTGACAAAGCCTCTTTAGACTCTCCCAATGTCTTAACCACCCACCTCCTTGGGCTAAGTGGAGTGAAGAAGCCAGGTCATTTTGGAAACTAACCACAAAAACAAGTAAAAAGGAAAATGACGCAGCCCAGGGACTCACACTGAAAACTAAGCTACTGAAAACTGTGGAATTTTCTATTTGGAGTATGTGAGTGGTTTTTCATATCACTGGAAAATGCCACATTGAAATGTTCTCATCCAGCTCTCCAGAGTGTAATATCCTAGCCAGAAGACTGTCAACATCTCAATCTTATTTTAAGATGAGGCATTTTTAGGTCATCAGGAGACTTATTTTTAGAAGGAATTCTTTGTCTTGGTAGGTTTTGAATTTTTTTCCTATCCAGCAATTAAGAAATTCTGACACAATTTACTTCTGACCTTTTGATTCTGAGAGCGGTTCTCTGGCAGTTTATCAGAAGCCTGTATTCTGTCTTGAAATTTCATTTTTCAAGAGCATTTGGGGCATCTCTGTAGGTGATTAGGACCTGCATGTAACTCCAGAGAGGTAATGGCCGTGGTCTGGTCAGGGATGCACATATAAAAACCCAGCGGAAGGAAAGTCTCCTCTAGAGAAAGCAGACAGCCACACCGGTAGGTGTGGTCTGCACTAGAATAGGTTTTGTCCCCCCTCAGCCGCGGTCGTGTTAGTGCTACATGATGCAACCAGCCGAGAGAATTAACTCAAGTTCTGTCACTCACTCACCTCCAGAGTCGCCTTCTAGGAGCCTTTTGGTTGCAAGTGATAGAAACCCTGCCTGGAATGGTGGTATAAGCAAAAAAGAGCTTTTCTCAGCTCTCTGAGGGAGGCGGGGGTGTCCATGAATGCAGGGCCCCGGGGACTCACCCGCCTTGTCATCTCTTTGCCCTTGAGAACTTGCCTCACTCTGCCTCTCTCTGTCACCTGGGGGCCCTCACCGCAGACCGCGTCAGTCTCCAGCACCCTCCCACACCTGTGTGTAAGTCCTAAGGAAGGTTCTCCTTCGTCGGTTACGGGCTTCCCTCGTGGCTCAGCTGGTGAAGAATCCGCCTGCAGTGCAGGACACCTGGGTTCCATCCCTGGGCTGGGAAGATCCCCTGGAGGAGGGAAAGGCTACCCACTCCAGTACTCTGGCCTGGAGAATTCCATGGACTGTCTAGTCCATGCGGTCGCAAAGAGTCGGACACGACTGAGCGACCTTCACTTTCACTTGTTGGTTACAGGTCAGGTCACATGCGCCTCCTCAGCCAGTTGCTCTGGCCAGGAGGTGGGCTTGCTGATCGGCAGCCCCTCTGGAACAGGAGAGAGTGGAAGACAGTGATTCCCCAAAGGTAGGGGGTCATTGTTGCTAAACCAGAGGGTGCTGGGCATTTGTGACGGCTGCACTGCCGTGAGCCTGTGTTCACAGAAGGTCCTTAGGGATTCTGTCTGACCACACTGGATGGCATTGACCCGCGAGAATCCATGGCTAATATGCCATCTGGCCTCTTCATGCTCTTATCTCTCTGCTCTGGTGTTGTATTTCCACTTAGTGTTACAAAGTCTTCTTAAAGAAAATTGCTGTAGTTTATAGGTATTTTAAGGCTTCAGCATGATTCCTCTTCTGCCAGAGAGCTGACAGAATTAACCCCTTAGATGGAATGATCGTTTCTTCAGCAAACATCTACGGAGCAGTACTGTGTCCCAGGCAGTGTCAGGTATAAGGCCGGGGACAGGGTTATAAACTCTCACTGAGGCACGGTGCTCTCCGGAGGAGCTCCTGGCTAGGAGTCAATTAGCCTGTAAAAAGAAGAGTTACAGAATAATGTAATTCATATGTTTTCAAATGGATGACATTTGCTATTTGATTGGTGTTGCCACTCGGAATGTCAGTATCTGCCCAAAGAGAAGTGACAGTTGGGTATTTTTGATACTGAACTTTTCTCCTGTTAATAGGCAGAATGGATGACTTTAAAATTGTTCCAAGCTGAGGTGAGATGGAGAGTAATTGTTCAAGAGGGCTGGGAACTGGGTGAAGACACCAGTCCCCAGGACCTTGCCTGAGTCAGGAGCTCATGGGATGCAAAGCAAACAGGAGACCCTGGCTCTTCTAGAGAATCTGTCCTGAGCTGGAGCCAGTATGGTTTCTGATAAGCTTAGGTGTGAATGTTTCTAATCTCATCACCTAGCCCCACCCCAAAAAAAACAAAACCATTTTTCTAGCAACATTGGCATGAAGGGTACAGGAGAGGAGCTGCTCTCTTGGGGCCCTACTACTGCGACACAGATAGAAAAACCCAGGTAGGGATCAGGGTGATGAGGGCTGGGGAGTGATTTTTTTAAACCCCTTCCTCCGAGACTCCATTTCTTCACATAAGGTCACAGGTACTAGACAGGTCATATTCTAAATCTGTAAACTTCTGGAAGGCCAAGATTTCATCTTCCATCTCTGTGTTTCTGTTGCCTAACACATCATGTGTGTATGCTCTGCTCAGTCATATTCAACTCTTTGTGACTCCGTAAACCACAGCCTACCAGGCTCCTCTGTCCATGGAATTTTCCAGCCAAGAATACTGGAGTAGGTTGCCGTTTCCTTCTCTAGGGGATGTTCCTAACCCAGGGATCAAGCCCACATCTCCTGCCTTACAGGCTGATTCTTCACCACTGTGCTACTTGGCAGAACATAACTCTCAGCAGAAGCCTCTTCCCGTCGTCCATCAGCCTCTGTGGAGACTCACTCATAGACATTACGGGTAACTCTCCCTCCTATGGATCCTCTGATGTGTGGGTCAGCTCCTGTTGTCTTCTTCGTAGCACTGCTCACAAGGCATTATTTCATTTGTCTCTGCCTCTTTCCCAAGACTGTCAACCAGAGCTGGGAGCATTGTATATCACCTTTGCCATAGTGGGGTTTTTATAAACATTTGTTGGAGGAAAGAAAAAGGAAGGGAGGAAGAAGGAACCAGAAGAGCATGCAAAACTCTCTCTTTCTCTGAAACAGTGAAGGCTTGGGGAGAAGGTGGTGGGTACAACACCTTTATTTATGAATGAACAGGTGTTACCTGACTAGACCGTGAGGGTCCAGAGGTGAGGTTTGTGTCTTTTTCCACATTCCCAATGCCTAACACTTTGTCCCATACGTAATAAGATCTGAGTAAAGGTTAGTTGATAAAACAAAGGGAAGTGGTGAGAGAGATTTAAACCAGTCTGAATTTAGAGATGAAGGAATTTCCCAGGCGGCTCAGTGGTTAACACGCCACCTGCCAATGCAGAAGATCCCTGTATTGAGAAGATCTCCTGGAGAAGGAAAAGGTAACCCACTCCAATATTCTTGCTTGGGAAATCCCATGGACAGGTTACAGTCCATGGGGTTGCAAAAGAGTCAGACACAGCTTAGCAACTAAACAACAATCAAAAAACCCTGTAAATCTGGAGAGAATGATGCTAATAATATGTTTGTGTCTTAGAACTGCTCCAAGATTTCCTAAATTCTGACTAAGTTATGCAATATGCAAAAACTAACAATGCAGAGAATGGTATTGTGGTATTAGCTAATGAATTGGCCTGGTGGGATTTTCCCAAGCCACACAGCATAGCTTATACCCTTTCAGGTTCTTTAGCAATTTGGATGAAGACATAGGAATTAGCTTCATCCGATTTAAATGTCATTTAAAGCTAGAAAAGAAAAGGTGGCTAATACATTAGAGAGTAGAATCAACATTCAAAAATATGTTAGACTGAAATTTTAAGCCCAAACTATTAAGTTTATTTTTTTTTTAAAGTAAGCATGAGCTGTTTTATTTCAGAAAAGTAAGTTACGCCAGTTCAGGATTTGATGAGCATGCCGTCTGGCCTGACATTAGCTCGTGTGGGTGAAAGTGGGATGTTTTGGGGTTTGTCCATGCCTCTGCTCACCTTGGCGCCCAGACTTGTGCTTCAAAAACTCAGCAAGGCTGCATGAATATGGGTCTTTGAAATTCATGGTATTTCATTAGTGGGAGTCAAGAATATTGAAAAGCACATTTATGTATGCTGTTTCATTAATGGGAGTAGAGTGTAGATAAGGGAAAGTGGGAGGTCCCATCCCTGTCTGCCATGTTCAGATTCCATCAGGATTGCCTGAAAAAGATTATGAGCTAGGGTATGTCCAAGGGAGAGCAGCCAAGATGGTGAAAGGAGCTGACATCTTCTTGTAAAGCTTGGAATACTTCTGCATTAGAAAACTTGAACTGTTATATGAGAGTGATTACACTTTATCTCTGTGGCTTCAGGGAGAAATGAGCATGTGTGTTTGAGTTTGCATGTCTGTTTCTGGTTTTCATTTCTGCTGACGTTTGTTCATGAAATTATGTGTGCTTTTGATTTTTGACTGTGAGTTCATTCTGCTTAGAAATTTCTCTGTCGAGACCCTGGAATTGGAGCTCTGTTCTTCCAGAGAGGATTTTCTTTTGCTCTAACATGCATCTGGGCATACCCAGCTCAGGCCCATTGTGCATATAGTAGGTTTTTGGTATCATTCAGGTAGTATGTGTGTTTAGACTAGAACTGCACAAGGGCAAATCTGTTCTTACAGAATCTCATTGCAGACTTTTTTTCCTTCCTACATCTGTGCCAAGGATTATGCAAAGCAGTTGTTGAATTCTAAAAATCAAAGCTTGAGGTCAACTGGTTTTGGCAAATACTCTAAAGAAAAAGGACTTCCCTGGTGGCTCAGACAGTAAAGCGTCTGCCTACAATGTGGGAGACCTGGGTTCGATCCCTGGGTCAGGAAAATCCTCTGGAGAAGGAAATGGCAACCCACTCCAGTACTCTTGCCTGGAAAATTCCATGGACGGAGGAGACTAGTAGGCTACAGTCCATGGGATCGCAAAGAGTTGGACACAACTGAGCAACTTTACTCACACACTGAAGAAAAAAGCCAGCCTCCATGGGTACACCTACCTACTGGATTCTCATTTTCACTTTTTGGCTTTCTAGGATTTCTTACATCCTTTCTAGCTCATAGATTTTTTTAAGATGAAAAAATAAATATTCTGTATTGCCTGTTTACTTGTTTTCAGTGGGAGAGTTCATCAGGGTCCAACAACTGAAATTCGTCTACTCAGTCTGGAGAATTTGTGGTATCCTCTTGATATAGGGATCCCTTATTTTTTTTAGGGATCCCTTATTATTGACAGCTTAGTGGCCATATTTTAATGGGGTTACATAGGAGAGATTCCTGTATTAGGAAGGTTCTGTTCAGTTCAGTCACTCAGTCATGTCTGACTCTTTGCGACCCCATGGACTGCAGCACACCAGGCCTCCCTGTCCATCACCAACTCCCGGAGTTTACTTAGGAAGGTAGATGTGTAGATATAACCCTTTGGGCCTCTTCCATTATGAAAGTATATAGTTTTAGCTAAAGTAATCATTTTTTGTTTCTCTTAGGAATTTACTATGTTGAACTGGACTAACGTTATTGAGTGACATTTATATCTGGTTCCCCTTAGAATAGAAGCTGGAAACATCTGTCAGTTATTAGAAAACATTGAATCTACCCTAGATGCCATCTTAATCCATCCTGTCGTTTTGAAAGCACATTCTTAATCTGAAATTGTTGAACAAAATTAGATTGGCATTTTAGCCCTTGCTCTAATGTAAACACAGATGGAATGTTTATAGACGGTTGGCATTCTTTGAAAGACATTGGGCTTTTCAAGTAGAAATCAATTAAGTTACCCCAAGGACTTAATTTTTTTCTGTCAAGGATATACTATAAAGCCCCTTCTATTCTCCATCTGCCCAATGTAGTCTCATCCTTTAAGATCCAACTTGGTCAGTTCCAGTTTTCTTCTGAGTAGACCCAGTGAACAGGATGTCAGATGAGCCATGCTGTTTCATAGACCTGTTTCTGCCTTCTTTGGTCTAGTTCTTTTGGCTTTGAGGAGAGTATTTGAAGGAAATGAACATTTTCAGTTACTTAACACAGAAAGTATGTTTGAAATAGAGAACAGTCAGCTTTCTGTTGACTAGATTAAGAACTCTCTTCAGTTCAGCTCTAGAATAAGTGATTTTTTTCTGTTATAAAGCTGACTTCCCATTAAACAAAGCAGTTTGCATAGCACCATCTCTGCTGCTGCTGCTGCTGCTAAGTTGCTTCAGTCATGTCCGACTCTGTGTGACCCCATAGACGGCAGCCCACCAGGCTCCCCCTTCCCTGGGATTCTCCAGGCAAGAACACTGGAGTGGGTTGCCATTTCCTTCTCCAGTGCATGAAAGTGAAAAGTGAAAGTGAAGTCGCTCAGTTGTGTCCGAGTCTTAGCGACCCCATGGACTGCAGCCTACCAGGCTCCTCTGTCCATGGCATTTTCCAGGCAAGCGTACTGGAGTGGGATTACCATTGTCTTCTCCGAGCACCATCTCTAGACTTAGGCAAATGGAGGAAATTCGCAAATTTATGTGTACTGTGAGCTTGTTCATGTGCGTATTGTTCATTTTAATTGCACTGGAGAAATGTCAGATGTGGAAATGGCACCTAATATCCTGACATTAATGTACATGAATGCTTTGCAGATGCAAATTTAAGGGACTGCACAGAGCAATGAGAATTGCTACGCAGCAACAAGAGAAAGGATTTTGAAAGCCCATGTCCGCTTGGGACATGTCCTGTTGCAACAGAGATGTTTAGTAGTAAGTTTGTATGGAGACTTGAGCATCCTTTCTGTGAACTACAAATACTTTCTCTCTGGTTGGTTTGAAGCTGTTGTCTAGTAAAAGTGGAATCAGAACACTGTCCCCTCTTGGTGTTACGGATGGACCCACTGCACTGGTAGAGCTCAATGTTAGTGAGGCTGTCCCAGTAGGTGAGTTAGCTGGGCCCCTTAAAGTAACAGTGCTCAACATTTTTAGTTTCAAGAGCCTGTACAAACTCTTAAAAATTACTGCATGTTCATTCACTCCATCATGTCCGACTCTTTGTGACCCTATGGACTATGACTCACCAGGTTTCTCTGTCCATGGGATTTTCCAGGCAAGAATACTGGAGTGGGTTGCTATTTCCTACTCCAAGGAATCTTTCCAACTTAGGGATCAAATCTGCATCTCCTGAGTCTCCTGCATTAGTAGGCAGATTCTTTACCACTGAGCCACCTGGGAAGCTAAAAATTACTGAGGAGGTCCTAAAAGCTTACGTATTAATTCACTTACAAATAATAATGATAAATGTATTACACGTTAGCATCAGAGCAGTGATACCGTCACATGTCATATAGCAGCTGGAAAATTTCAATATATGATCATGAGAGAATGAGAGAAAAAAAATCATATCTTAGTATCATTGTGAAAAGGATTTTGACCTCAAAGAACCCTGAAAGGATCTGAAAGAACCATGTGACTGAAAATTAAAGTGAGAGAGAGCAGGAGAGCCAGTGAGCCTGGAAGTCCTCTTTCCAGATAGCAGGATAGCTACTGGTTTTCCTGTAAGAAAGTTTCTTGAAAGTGTCAAAGGCACAGTTTCAAACAAAGCAGTATGTGTTGCCAGGTACGCTGATAAGAGGGTGTGAAAGCTAGGTGAAAAATGTAGTCGGGACCTTGGCCATAAAAGCAGTTTACCAGCAGGAAAGCGTGCTGAGAATTAGAGACATCATCCAACTCATGCCAGAGGTACAGAATAGCCCTGAATGTGTACATCCCTACCCCCTCACCCCTGCGGACTGGAGAGAGCCTTGCTGAGAGGTGACTGAGACGGGGATACTCTGCAGCCCACTTGCCCATAGCTTGGCCTGATCCAGAGGCAGAAAGACAGTCGGAGGAGGTCAGAGCAGTCAAGACATCCTGACGTCAAACCTAGAGACATACCACAGGTGTAGTCCCTGTGTGGGGAAGTTAATTCCATTTCAGATATCAATTAACCATGAGATAGAAGGTTTATGTAAATCTGCTCATAAAGTGCCGAATAAAATGTTCCGAGGATATGCCAGTGACATTTTAGAAATCAGTATCAAGGAATCTAAGATGGAGGTTAAAACCCAAATGTGAAATTAACTATTTAAGAAGAAAGCTACTAAATATATAACAAGCTAAGTGGACAAATTGATAACATAGTTCAAGATGACGCAGTCAAAATGGACAAGATTTAACTGGTGAGATTGCATGCGTGCATGCTCAGTCACGTCCGACTCTTTGTGACTCCATGGACTGTAGGCCTTCAGGCTTTTCCATCCATGGAGTTTTCCAGGCAAGAACACTGGAGTGGGTTGCCACTTCCTTCTCCAGGGGATCCCTGACCCAAGAGTCGAACCCCTGATCCTGCGTCTCCTGCCTTGTCAGGTGGGTTCGTCATTACCGAGCCACCTGTGAAGCCCAGGATATAACTTGTTGGTCCCTTATTGGACTGGAACCTGGTGGTCTGGAGTCGACGATGAGAGAGTGAAAGAAGGAAAGAGGCTAACATTCCCTGGGTTATGCAGCCGGCTTGCACGCTCCAGGGAATCAGCCAGAAATAGATATATATAGAGAGAGAAAGAAAGACACAGGGACCCAAGCTCTGATGAAGCAAAGGTGTTTTAATCAGCATGGTGTGGGCATACATACTGTCTTACAAGGTAGTTATTCTCAGCAAAGATAAAGATTAAAATTCCAGATTTACAAAACACAAGGTGCTCCCTATTAAAGAGAGAAGAGGGTACTTATCACCATAATGAGAAACTAACAAAGGAAATACCTGGATTCCTCAGCCCCAGGAAAGGCGTGCCTCTCCTCCTAATTCCTGAATATTCAGGAATTAATAAGGACCAAAGGATTCCTGACAGATCCAGAACAGCACACAGGAAGCCCCTTGTTAAATGCTTCCTGACAGTAATTAATTATAATTATGTTTCTGACAAGTGGCTTGAAAATCGAGAAGTAGTGCTCTTTCCTTCCCCCCGCTTTTTTCTTTTTTTTTCTTTTAATTTTTTTTCTCCCATTTATCTTTATTAGTTGGAGGCTAATTACTTTACAGTATTGTAGTGGTTTTTGCCATACATTGACATGAATCAGCCGTGGATTTACATGTGTTCCCCATCCTGAACCCCCCTCCCACCTCCCTCCCCATCCCATCCCTCTGGGTCATCCCAGTGCACCAGCCCCAAGCACTTGTCTCATGCATCCAACCTGGACTGGCGATCTATTTCACACTTGATAAAATACATGTTTCGATGCTGTTCTCTCAGATCATCCCACCCTCACATTCTCCCATAGAGTCCAAAAGTCTGTTCTATACATCTGTGTCTCTTTTTCTGTCTTGCATATAGGGTTATCGTTACCATCTTTCTAAATTCTATATATATGCGTTAGTATACTGTATTGGTGTTTATTTTTCTGGCTTACTTCACTCTGTATAATGGGCTCCAGTTTCATCCATCTCATTAGAACTGATTCAAATGTATTCTTTTTAATGGCCGAGTAATATTCCATTGTGTATATGTACCTCAGCTTTCTTATCCATTCGTCTGCTGATGGGCATCTAGGTTGCTTCCATGTCCTGGCTATTATAAACAGTGCTGCGATGAACATTGGGGTACATGTGTCTCTTTTCAGATCTGGTTTCCTTGGTGTGTATGCCTAGGAGTGGGGTGGTGCTGGGAAAACTGGTCAACCACTTGTAAAAGAATGAAACTAGAACACTTTCTAACACCATACACAAAAATACTCTCAAAATGGACTAAAGATCTAAATGTAAGACCAGAAACTATAAAACTCCTAGAGGAGAACATAGGCAAAACACTCTCCGACATAAATCACAGCAAGATCCTCTATGACCCACCTCCCAGAATATTGGAAATAAAAGCAAAAATAAATGAGACCTAATGAAACTTAAAAGCTTTTGCACAACAAAGGAAACTATAAGCAAGGTGAAAAGACAGCCTTCAGAATGGGAGAAAATAATAGCAAATGAAGAAACAGACAAAGGATTAATCCCCCCTTTTTTTATACTCTCAAATAATTTTCAGAAATAGTTCTTCTTCCCTAGACTACAGGTGGTAAATATCTTGATGTGCCCAAAGTTACATTTTTAAAAGTTAACTCCAATTTGAAGAAATTCAGATAAGCTGGAGTATGTTATTTGACATTTCCCAAAAATTTCAGGTGTCATGGCTAGCTGTGTTGTAATACCAAATGCTTATTTTTTCTGTTTCCTTTATGGCCTCCCAGCTCACAAGATGGAAAATGATTTTCTTGCCATTTTAGGCAGTCACATCCTGCCGGTTGTCTCCCACCTCCAGAGTTGTTAAGCAGCAAAAACACTCATCATCTGTTAATGGTGCCTCTGAATTATTCAGGGAAATTCTTAACCAATATAAACAGTAACTATAACAATTCCTAAACAATTCCTCCTTTTCACATTTCTGTCTCTTCCCCATAACTTTCAAATTCATGATCACTGTTAAAACATGCAGGGAGAATCAAATATTCAAATAGTTTTGTTGCACTTGAGCTTCAGACCAGTGATTAGATTGGAATTGGGATGTTTCCAGTAAAGAAGGCAGTGTGGCTATAATGGGTGTTCATTGGCAGGTAAGTGAAGCTGTCTAGTCTGTGATCACCCGAGACAGGTTTTAAGGACTCCTGTTGGAAAAGGGTCATCTTTCTTGTTTATTCTTCCTGGGGCTTCCCTCTGGGGTCTTGAGGCAAGTGTTTGTTTTCATCATCTGCGCCAAGCTGCTTCCTTGTTTGCAGGGTTTCTTGGTATTGTTGCTACATTCATCTCATCATCCCAACCAGAAGTCTCTCCCTTCCTCCCCTCCAGTCCTGACAGTCTCTATGTCCTGTCCAGCTCTTCTTCTGCATCCTCTTATCATTTTACACAGTTTCAGGATCTTTCTCCTGGTCTCTCTCAGCAACACTCACCCCTTTCAAATCTATCCTCTGTGAACACCAGAAGAACAGAAATAATAAATGGTCCCATGGATGGGGGAATACTTTCAAATGCGGTTTCTTTTCATTATAAGTGCTACTGAATGGTTAAATTCTTTAACCATATACTTATAATACTTTGATGAAAGTGAATCAGTTCATCATTTTTGATAGCTCCAGAATAATCTCAAGTAGATATTAAGATGACTATGTTTTTCTTCATATTTGAGATCCTATTACTTATGTAATTATCAGCCTAACCCATTATATATCCCTGCGCTTCTGCACATGCTGTTTGCTTTGCCAGAAATGTAGATTCTCTCGATATGGCCTTTGGTCATTGTGTCACAGTCTTCTCTGGAGTGAGTTTTACACAGTTTTACACAGGACCCCAGTTGTGGCCATCTGCCCAGCAGTGTTCCTCCCAGATGAGGCAGGCTGATTAGCCCACTGAGGTGGGCTAATTAAATCCTTTGGTTCTTCTGTTTGTTTCCCACAGCAGTCTGAACTGTCAGCTGAAGAAAGTCCAGAAAAGTTAGGAACCTCCCAACTACATCGGCGAAAAGTCATTTCCTTGAACAAGCAGATTCTGCAGAAGACCAAACAACTGGAAGAGGTTGGTGTTTTCTTTTCATAATTGCATTCAAGTAAAATAAAGCCATTCTTCAAGAAGGGAGAAACTAGCAAAGGAGTCAAGATCTCTGTGTCAGAAAGATCAAAGGAGGCTGTAGAACAGGGGATCGATGCAATCTGGCCTTTGCACAGTCCAGCCTCCACCTGTTTTGTAAATGCGTGCATGCATGCCAATCACTCAGTCATGTCCAACTCTTTGCGACTCTATGAATGGTAGCCTGCCAGTCTCCTCTGTCCATGGAATTTTCCAGGCAAGAATACTGGAGTGGGTTGTTGCCATTTCCTACATCAGGGATCTTCCCAACTCAGGGATTGAACCTGTGTCTCCTGCATTGGCAGGCAAATTCTTTACCACTGAGCCACCTGGGAAGCCTGTTTTTGTAAATATTAATAGTTTTATTGAAATATATGCATATGCATTTGTTTACATATTTTCTGTGGCTACTTTTCAAACTTCAGTGGGAAAATTGAGACTACAAAACCTAAAATATTTTTCCACCTGGTCTTTACAGAGAACATTTCCCAGCCTCTGTTCTAAAAGAAGATCACAGGGCAAGAAGAACATTAATTGATTCACACAGATTAGCTGAGCACCACTGTGCTGAGCACTGAAATAGGCCATGGTGGTGAAAGAACAACAAGTTATGATCTCTGCTCTCAGGGTCTGGAGGTAGTGATGGAAAGACATACGCCATCATTCTTTTCTGTCTCTATCAATTTAAATGCTTCAGCCGCCTTTTTTTAGATTATAGGGATAATCCAAGTTCCCTGTAAATAAACCAGCTACTATGGGACTGTATGAAGATAAAAATGAGACTCTCCTGGTACTCGTCCAGTCCCACTCCTTAAAGCAACCCACTTTTGTAGGCTTTACAAGCTCTTAAATATGCTCATTCAGCTGGGTAAGGGGGGTTGTTTGGTTATGAAAACTGAGTTTGGTTTTCACTTATTTTACCACATAATAGTAATGGTAATGGAGAAGGAAATGGCAACCCACTCCAGTGTTCTTGCCTAGAGAATCCCAGGGACGGGGGAGCCTGGTGGGCTGCTGTCTATGGGGTTGCACAGAGTCAGACACGACTGAAGCGACTTAGCAGCAGCAGTAATAGTAATGACTAAAAGGGACTTTTTTTTTAGAGTAACTACAAGGTGCTTTTCATAATTAACTCATTCAGTTCACATAACATCCTTATGAAGGAGGTACTATTATTATTCTCATTTACAAGGAACCTGAGACACAGAGAGAAGTGAAGTAGTCTTGCCTGGGGTCACACAGCTTGTTAGCGGTGGAGCCAAGACTGGAGCATATAGCTCTACCTCATTCTTTCTGATGCTGCCTAATGTGACATAGTATATATGTGCCATGGCTTATTTAGCCTGTTCCTCTATTCATAAAGGTTTTTTCCCAAGATTTTTTTCCCCAGTTGTAAGTTTATGCTATGATGAACATCTTTGTACAGTCATATTTGTGCAAATATATAAATATTTCTGTAAAATGGATTTTAGGAAGTGAAACTGCTGGATCAAAAAATACACGCATTTTCAGTTTTTCTAGAAACTGTCAAATTATTCACCAATTATTTTACTAATTTACACTTCTACACAGAATAGTATGTGAGAAAATCCAGACTTTTTAAATCCAAGATGATCTGTAAGGTCGTGTAGATCGAAGGCGACTGGGATACACCTGCAGCTTTAGTGGGAGCCACAGAGTCTTAGCCCACAGAGAGATGGGAGGAGAGTACGATGAGGGAAGGAATGAAGAACATCTCGTGGCCCAACAGGGGGATGTGCTGTAAAGGCAGAGAACAGGAAGGCAGCTAGTAGCTAACTGATAAGAAACCTGAGATTGAGGAAGGAGGAACCGAAGGAGGTGTTAACCGGTGGGCTAAGTGTTGGGGGGTCAGTATAGGGGTTCATGAGGAATAAGAAGATGGGAGTGGGAGAATCATGGAAGACTTCAGCAAGACAAAGACTTAGCTAAGCTACTGGGATAGTTCCTGTTAGAGAAAAGATGAAGGAAGCTCTTATTAGTTTAGTTAATTAAAGAGAAGAGAAAAATCTTCCCTTTAGCAAGTTCCTACTTCCCTGCCAGGATCCAGCCTCCATGGGTCTTTGTTGGTGAAGCCTTCCTTGATGACCAAGCTGACTCTTTCCTTGGCTTCCCCAGGCCTGTCTCTGACCAAGCTCTTCTCATACTTTAATCCTCAGCTTACTAGTTTAGCAACTTGAGGGGCAAGGTTTGTGCTGTGTTCTTTGTCTTCTACCGTACACCTCATTTGAGCAGAGCCTCAGGTAAATGTCAGACGGTGGGTGGGTACAAGGTTGGGGGGTGGTACAGGAAGGTGGGTGAAACAGGTGGGAAATGGAAGGATCTCCTCCTGGAGCTTCAAGAGTTAAACCATTAGGATTTCAGGAGAAAAACAAACTTTCTCCAGAAATACTCTCATCCACCAGTGATACCGATAGTTTAATAGGAGTCTTCAGTGCGCAGATGGCTCCCTTTGCAAAGTGAGAGGCCAAAGCTCCCAGCTTTCCTGACGTTTATCTTTTCTGCCCTCTGCTTGTGGTGACTTCCTGAGAGGCCTGGCTGGAAACACGTCAGTCATGAAGACTGGTAACTCGAAGCATGATTTAGGAGTAATGATGATGTAGGTGATGTAATTCTAATTACATCTGTAGGTGATGTAATTCCGATAGGTCACTTACAGGCTCAAACATGGGCCAAGTTGAAAATTCCCTGAAAGTCCAGTGGATAGGACTCTTTGCTCTATCTTCTGGGGCCTGGGTTCAATCCCAAGTTGGGGAACTAAGGTCTCACAAGCGGTATGGCACAGTCAGTAAATAAATGAATATATACTTTTTAATGGGCTGAGTTATTTTGAAATAATTGTTGAGACATAAGATATAATTTCTCATTGTTAATTTGTATGCAGGTAACAAATGAAGTGTCTGATTAGTCTAACTGTGGTTTTCTACCACATCCCCTTTTCAAAAGTAGAAATGTACAACCCTTTGAGCTTTGAATAGAATATTTTCAGATATCTAAAAGTTCATAGACAGCATGGGATACACCTTTTTGGTAAAGAAAAGGGAAATGACATCTTTGCGATGTAAGTTTATGATTGTATAATTTTGTGCAGTAAAAGTAATTCACCTTCTTTCTATTCATTGAAGTCCTGACTCCTTTCTCCAATCTGGCATTGTTTGCCTTCCGGTCAGATTTTATGCTAGGGCTTCCCAGGTGGCACAGTGGTAAAGAATCCCCCTGCCAACGCAGGAGACATGAGAGATGCGGAGTCAGTCTCTGGCTTGGGAAAATCCCCTGGAGTATGAAATGGTAACTCACTCCAGTGTTCTTGCCTGGGAAATCCCGTGGACAGAGGAGCCTGGCGGGCTGCAGTTCATGGGGTCGCAGAGTCGCACGCTGAGCAGCTGAGCATGCACACACAAATTCTGTGTTAGATCCTTGAGTGCTTCAGTGCAGTTTGTATCCTATGAACCAGCAAGTTCATTAACTGAATTGATTGTAGCCATGTAGTAAAGTCAGACCTGAATTTGAATCTAAGCTTTATCAGTTACAAACTATGAAACTTTAGTGATTTACCCCTTCTGAATCTTTACGTTCTCATCTGTTAAATAAGAATAATGTCTTTTTCCATTGAATGTGAGAATTCTTTGTTAGGATTCATGCAGAATACCTAGTACATCACCTGACACATGGTTGGTGCTAATTGAATCTAAAATGTCCACATTTGCTCAGCTTAAATCTTTCTGAGTTTCCATTGTCTCATCTCTGAAATGTGGATACCACCAGCATCTGTGCTGTCGTGAGAATCAAATGAGAGCAGATGTCTTTATCTTTCATTTACAGCTGCAGGCAAGTCGTACTGACTTACAAGCCAAATATGAAGGAAAAAAGAAAACCCTGACCGAGGTGAGCAGATTTCCTTCCTCCATGGGTCTTGTTGGGAATTGTTTGACACTCACATCATCAGTCCGTGTGGAGGGGTCACGATCTCTTTCTCAGGGTTCAGGTCCATCTGGACAAAGGACAGTCACACAGTAGCATGTCTCTAGCCATGTTTATCCATGCTACCATGTTCTAAACCATCAGGGTCTTGGGTGGAGGGGAAGATTGTTGTGAGCTGCCAGGGTCAGGAAAGCTTCCTGAGGACAGAGGGCCTGACAAGCAGGGTGGCCACGTGAAAGAACACAGAAGATCATTCAGGGTAAATGACCCCTGCTCCCCAAGCCACAGGCTGGAGAAGGTAGCAGAACACTGGATTCCTGGAGAGTGAGGTTTCTTTTTGTAAAATGACAAAACTACAGAGAGTATAATTTGTTGTTTAGAATTGCCAGTGATCTCCTGGTAGAATGGGGGAGGGAATCTCTGGAGGAAAAGGGATTTGTAAGTCTGTTTTGACCCCATGATCCATTTCCTAACCCAGATTGCAATGGTGCTGTCCTCCACAGCATAGCTTATCCACCACTTCAATTACCTAGGAAACCAGGCAAGGAAAGCAAATACACGAGATGCTCTGGCATGAGGGAAGTTTAGGTCTTTCTATTTCTGTCCCTGTTTCTACAGAAAGCTAGTCCTCATCCGGGTCTGAAAAGCTCTCTTACTTGTGACTTTGGTGCTCAGGCGACAGCTGTCCCTGCGAGGTCCCCACCTAGTACTTTCTGGACCATGTGGAAACGGGACTGATCTTCAGAGACATTTCTGAAGCCAAGACAGTCGCTATTGTTTTATTTTTTAATTTCACATGAAATCGACACTTCTGAAATGGTAATTTCTCTAGCGGTGTGCAGCACTTAGTTCCCTGCCTTGTTATAAACCCGACAGAGCTTTGTAATTCTGACCTGGACTGGTCTCTTCAGTTGCTGTCAGAATGTTTGAGAAGGACAGGCATGCAGATGACAAATTAGAGGAGTTTTTTAAAATTCTTTCTAAAGATGCCCGTGTCGCATTTGGACACATCAGCTTTCTTCACTCTGTTCTGTGACTCCACTCCTTTCGATCAGATGGCAAGCTCCTTGGTGGAACCCCTGCCGCTGTCCCCGTGTGCACACTCCACAGTCCTGGCTTAAAGGGTGCCAAGTCGTAGACCCGTCTTTGTATAACAGTCTGGAAGACATTCAAGGCAGAACATCTTGATAAAATCCTAAGTGGCTGTCAAGTCACTTTTGGTATTAAACACTGAATCAAATATTTTTTGAGCTTTAATTTCCAAGCTCTTCCAAGATTCCTAGATCTCAGTGTTTCTATTTACTTTCTAAGGGCTCATGGCTCAGACTGGGGGCAGGGCAGTGGTTTCTGCTGAGTCAGAGATCTCCACTGTGTTCTTGTATACTGGCCTTTGAAACTCAAGTAAAGGCCCTTTCATTTTGGGTGAAATTCCTCTTGGTAGATTGAATCTAGGCTGGTCTTTGGAGAGGGATCAAGCCCTGAGCCTTTGGAGTGGGAGCACTGACTCTAAGACCCTAGACTACCAGAGAACTAACCCTAGGGAGTATCAAATAGTGAGAACTCACACACAGGAAACCACTTGAATACAAGAGCCGACATCACCCAACCACAGTAGCACCCTGTGCAGGATGCCTCATCTAAACAACAAACAAAACAAAAATAAAAACCATATCATCAGCTGACAGGATTACCACCTCACTCAGCCTTGCCCATCAGAGGAAAAACAAATAAAAACTCAGCACAAATCTCACCCTATACGAAGCTTACACAAACCATTGGACCAAACTTAGGAGGGCAGAAACCAAAAGAAAGAAAGAATTCAACCTTGAAGCCTGGAAAAAGAAGACCTCAAACACAATCAGTTAAAAAAAATAATAATGAAAAGGCAGAGAAACACTACCCAAATGAAGGAACAAACTAGAAACACAGAAGTCTAAATAAATGAAGAGGAAATAGACAAACTACCTGAAAAAGAATACAGAATAATGATAGTAAAGATGATCAAAAACCTTGAAAACAAATGGAGAAAATTCAAGAATCAATTAACATAGACCCAGAAGAATTAAAGAATAAACATGCAGAGACAAACAACAAAATTAATGAAATTAAAAATACTCTAGAAGGAATCAGTAGCAGAATATCTGAAGCAGAAGAACGAATCATTGAGCTGGAAGATAAAATGGTGGAAGTAACTTCTGAAGAGCAGAATAAAGTAAAAAGAATGAAAGAACTGAGGATAGTCTCAGAGACCTCTGGGACAATATCACACACACCAACATTCGAATTATAGGGGTCCCAGTAGAAGAGGAGAAAAAGAAAGGGTATGAGAAAATTTTTGAAGAGATTATAGTTGAAAATTTCCCCAACATGGAAAAGGAAATAGTCAATCAAGTCCAAGAGGCACAAAGAATCCCATACAGGATAAACTCAAAGTAGAAGCACTCCAAGACACATACTAATAAAACTAATAAAGACTAAACACAAAGAAAAATTATTAAAAGCAGCAAGGGATAAGGAACAAGTAACATACAAGAGAAACCCCATATGCTTAACAGCTGGTCTTCTCAGCAGAAACTCTGCAGGCCGGAAGGGAATGGCAGGATATATTTAAAGTATTGAGAGGGAAACATCTACAACCAAGATTACAGTTCCTGGCAAGGATATCATTCAAAATTGATGGAGAAATAAAAAGCTTTTCAGACAAGCAAAAGTTAAGAGAATTCAGTACCACCAAAGCAGCTTTACAACAAATGTTAAACGGGCCTGTATAGTCAAGAAATACAAGAGAAGAAAAAAGATCTACACCATCATCAAGTTGGGTTTACTCCAGAAATGCAAAGATTCTTCAATATATGCAAATCAATCAATGTGATACACTGTATTAACAATTTGAAAGATAGAAACCACATGATAATATCAATAGATGCAGAAAAAGCCTTTGACAAAATTCAGCACCCACTTATGATTAAAACTCTTCAGAAAATGGACATAGAAGAAACCTACCTTGACATAGTAAAGGCTATATATGATAAGCCTACAGCAAACGTTATTCTCAATGAAAAGCTGAAAGCATTCCCCCTAAGATCAGAAACAAGACAAGGGTGTCCACTTTCACCAGTATTATGAAACATAGTTCTGGAAGTCCTAGCAACAGCAATCAGAGAAGAAAAAGAAATAAAAGAAATCCAGATCAGAAAAGAAGAAGTAAAGCTTTCACTGTTTGCAGATGACATGATGCTGTACATAGAAAACCCTAAAAATAGTAACAAAATTGCTAGAGCTAATCAGTGAATTTAGCAAAGTTGCAGGATATAAAATCAATACACAGAAATCACTTCCATTTCTATATACTAACAATGAAAAATCAGAAAGAAATTAAGGAGTCAATCCCATTCACCATTGCAACAAAAAGAATAAAGTGTCTAGGAATAAACTTACCTAAGGAGACAAAAGAACTGTACACAGAAAATTATAAGACATTAATGAAAGAAATCAAAGATGACATAAACAGATGGAGAGATATTCCATGTTTCTTGATAGGAAGAATCAATATTGTAAAAATAACATATTACCAAATGCAATCTACAGATTCAGTGCTACCCATATCAAATTACCAAAGGCATTTTTCACAGAACTAGAACAAAAAATTTCACAGTTCGTATGGAAACACAAAAGACCCCAAATAGCCAAAGCAATCCTGAGAAAGAAGAATGGAGCTGGAGGAATCAACCTTCCTGACTTCAGATTATACTGCAAAACTACAGTCATCAAGACTGTATGGTGCTGGCAAAGAAACAGAAACATAGAGCAATGGAACAGGATGGAAAGCCCAGAAAGAAACCCTTGTACCTATGGGTACCTTATTTTTGACAAAGGAGGCAAGAATATACAATGGGGCCAAGACAGCCTCTTTAATAAATGGTGCTGGGAAAACTGGACAGCTACATGTGAAAGAACAAACTTGGGACACTTCCTAACACCATACATAAAGATAAACTCCAAATGGATTAGCTAAATGTAAGACCAGAAACTATAAAACTCTTAGAGGAAAACATAGGCAGAACAGTCGATAATATAAATCAAAGCAATGGGAGGTGGGAGGGGGGATCGGGATGGGGAATAAGTGTAAATCTATGGCTGATTCATATCAATGTATGACAAAACCCACTGAAATGTTGTGAAGTAATTAGCCTCCAACTTAAAAAAAAAAAAAAATAGAAAAAAAAAAAAAAAAGCAATATCCTCTATGCCCCACCTCCTAGAGTAATAGAAATAAAAATGAAAGTAAACAAGTGGGACCTGATTAAACTTAAAAGCTTTTGCACAGCAAAGGAAACTATAAGCAAGGTGAAAAGACAGCCCTCAGAATGGGCTGACAAAGGATTAATTTCCAAAATATACAAGCAGCTCATACAACTCAATACCAGAAAAACAAACAACCCAATCAAAAAGTGGGAAAAAGACCTAAACAGACATTTCTCCAAAGAAGACATACAGATGGCTAACAAACACATGAAAAGATGGTCAACATCACTCATTATTCAGTTCAGTTCAGTTGCTCAGTCGTGTCTGACTCTTTGCGACCCCATGAATCGCAACATGCCAGGCCTCCCTGTCCATCACCAACTCCCGGAGTTTACTCAAACCCATGTCCATTGAGTTGGTGATGCCATCCAACCATCTCATCCTCTGTCGTCCCCTTCTCCTCCTGCCCCGAGTCCGTCCCAGCATCAGGGTCTTTTTCCAATGAGTCAATTCTTCACATGAGGTGGCCAAAGTACTGGAGTTTCAGCTTCAGCATCAGTCCTTCCAATGAACACCCAGGACTGATCTCCTTTAGGATGGACTGGTTGGCTCTCCTTGCAGTCCAAGGGACTCTCAAGAGTCTTCTCCAACATCATAGTTCAAAAGCATCATGCAAATCAAAACTACAATGAGATATCACTTCACACTGGTCAGAATGGCCATCATCAAAAAGTCTACAAACAATAAATGCTGGAGAGGATGTGGAGAAGAAGGAACGCTCTTGCACTGTTGGTGGGAATATAAATTGATACAGTCAGTCTGGAAGACAGTATGGAGGTTCCTTAAAAAACTGGGAATAAAACCAGCATATGACCCAGCAATCCCACTCCTTGGCATATACCCTAAGGAAACCAAAATTGAAAGAGATACGTGTATCCCATTATTCATTGCAGCACCATTTACAATAGCTAGAACATGGAAGCAACCTAGATGCCCATTGACAAATGAATGGATAAAGAATTGAGGTACATATACACAATGGAATATTACTCAGCCATAAAAAGGAATGCACTTGAATCAGTTCTGATGAGGTGGATGAAACTAGAGCCCATTATACAGAGTGAAGTAAGTCAGAAAGAGAAATACTGTATTCTAACACATGTATACAGAATCTAGAATAATGGTACTGAAGAATTTATTCTCAGGGCAGCAATGGAGAAACGGACATAGAGAATAGACTTATGGACATGGGGAGTGGAGAGGAGAGGGTGAGATCTATGGAAAGAATAACACTGAAACTTATATTGCCATATGTAAAATAGATAGCCCGTGGAAATTTGCTCTATGGCTCGGGAAACTCAAACAGGGGCTCTGTATCAATCTAGATGGATGGCATGGGGCAGGAGATGGGAGGGAGTTTCAAAATGGAGGGGATATATATATATACCTATGGCTGATTCATGTTGAGGTTTGACAGAAAACAAAATTCTGCAAAGCAATTATCCTTCAATTAAAAAAATAAAAAAAAATTTTTTGAATCCTTGCATGTGCTAGAAAGGTGGAAGTTTCGAATCAAGCTAGTAATAGGAGATACTCTCCCCATCCTCACATGATAGTAGCAGCCAGCATTGCGATGTGCTGGCTGTGCTGTGGGCACGTCGTTTGTGTTATCCTTGAATCGTCCTGTCAACCCTGGCCGCACAACATTAATACCTCTGCTGTGCTGCTGGAGAAACTGAGGCAGAAAGGCCGTGCAGATTCCAGTGCTGGAGACCTGGCCCCATGACCTCTCAGGGAGCTTGCCATTTAGTCAGGCAGTCAAACTGATTCTTATCTAGAAAAATGGGAAGCTGTGCTGAGCAATGTAGGAAGAAGCCTGATCTGGTCAAAATACTGAAGACCCTGAATCAGTAATGAGCTCTGCCTCTGGGCCTCGGTCTCCTTATCTGTTCAAGGCAAGGACTGGGCACATGAGCTCTCTGAGCCCTTTCATGGCAGTCTGCCAGGTTTTACCTCTTTAGCAAAACCTAGTGGCACTGGAAATCAGGGACGACCTGCCTTCCCTGGAAATTTAGGAAAATAAAGCAGGGTGTGGAAGGTAGAGGGTGGATGGCAGCCCTGACATGTGGGGCAGGCGCTGCGGGCCCCTGCATCAGTGGGGGTCCCATCTAGCCTGTGCGCTTTTTAATTTCAGCAGTCACAACTTTAATTTCTTATGTGGAGGTTGATTCCTTTTTGTATATGGAGGATCCTCTCCAGCCTAAGGGCATTGACTGCGTCTGAAGTTTTCCTTAATCTACAAACTATCCGTTCAGATCAGAATCCATTTGTTGAGTTGATACCATTTTTACAGTTTTGTCTTTCTTAAAATACGTGATCATTCTTGATGGTGTGCTTGCTTGTGATTCTGAAATTTTCTGTTATCAGCTGTGTGGATTCTGTATTCATTTCATGCAGCATGCTTCACATAACTGTTTTGGAAGGGGGGGGGGGTCCTACTGTTTGGTGGGATCAGCCAGTGGTAACTGATGTTTGGGGTCAGGACGCTGCCCCTCCTCCTGAGTCTGGCCAGCTCTCTGAGAGCAGCCCTGCCTCTGGGAAACCTGCCCCAGCTCTTGGGTTAAGGGAAGCAGGCTTCACTGCACCGCCCGCTGGCTGTTCCTGACACAGACCCCAGTCCTGCCACCCAGTTCTTCCCACGCCTGCTGGATCCACACGGTGGTCCTCCACTGGCCGGTCTTATCTGCTACCATCTTTCTTGTCCCCAAGGTGCCCTCTCCTGTCATCAAACAGAATCACCCGAACTTCCCAGGACTTGAAAAAGAGGGCTTGCTGCCGCTTGTTCTCAGCTAGAACTCTTGGAAGTTCTTTAACTTTTTTTTTTTTAAATAGGTAACACATTCACATAGTGCAAAATTCAAAAAGTACAAAGGGTGTCCCCCTGTAACCCAAGCAGCTACTCTATCTAGAGGGTAACCAATCACTTGTGAATCTTTTCAGAAAATTTTTGTGCATATACAAATAACATGTGGGTTCTTTAATGCATGTGTATAAAAGATGTACACGTGTATACCTTCCTTGATGCACATTGGAATCATGATTTTATATGTTTTCTTCAACTTACAGTAAATGTTAGAGATCATCATAAAAGAACTGTTTATTCTTTTTTAATAGCAGCTTAATAGTCTGTTGTACGGTAGATCTACATACCTTGAAAATTAAAATCTGAGTTTCTTTAAAGTTTGCTTTTTAAAGTCTCCACTGACTCAGAGAAAGAAGGTGAAGTTTTTCAAGATAAGAGAGTTAACCCTGCCCCTGTGAGTAGCCCCAGCAGTGGTATCCTGAGATTGAAACCCAGGTCTGTCTCATGGCTGCTGCTTTTATTTACCTCTTCCCACTGAAAGGCACCTGCTGTCTTTACTTTGGCTTTCCACCCACTTGCAGCTGTGATTTAAAGGTATCACCAAGGTTTCTTTTAACTCACAGCACGTGTCAGGAAGGCTGTGGTTTTGATCTTTCTGTACGGTCCCTCCAGCCCCATCCTATGCCTCTGGTCCACCTGTTTTCTGAATGCACGGCCATGTCCGGTGGGCTGGGCCACCTGTCTAGAGAGGGCTCAGGTGTGGGCCAGGAGGGGGAATGGAAGCCCTCGCCTCCTGTCCTGGCAAGTCTCCAGCAGCATGCCTCCTTCTCTCTCATAGCTCAAGGGTCACAGCGAGAAACTGGACAAAGAGCAGACAGCTCTCGAGAAGATAGAGGCCAAAGCTGATCCGAGGTAGGAGACCTCAACACGTGGCATTTATTTTCTCTGTGAGCGTGGCTGGTGGGTGGAGAACAGGGCTGAGGAGCCCAGGTCATGGCTGCTGGCGCCGTTCTGCCAGTTACTTCACCGCTGATCCTGATCCGGGGCTGCCTTCTTCCTCTTCCTCCCACGTCCCCCTGGGTCAGGAGCAGCTGTGTTTTGTATTTTGTTTTGTCTGTTTTTTCGTTTTTAGAAAGTAAGTAATACATGCAAGGTTCAAAAAGACATACACTGAAAAGTCTTCTCCCGCCCCTGCTCCCGGCTACCCAGTCCTTCTCCCTTGGAGTCAACCATGGTTGCCAGGTTTTAACAGCACTGATCTTACCCTGTCCTTCAAGAATGAAAATGTTGTCTTTTTTTGCCAACACTGGGGTTTGGATTGTTTTTTTTTTTTTTAATTAATTGTCTTTAGACAATTTAAATATAAGCATTTACATTTACATTTAAAACTTTAAATGGGAATTAAAATTACAATTCTATCTGTGCTGAGTCTTCAGTAGTTGGTATCATTAAAAATATACAGTAATCTCAAAACACATTGATGTTTCTGCAGTTGATTAATTCTGGATTCTGTAACATTTGTTTGAATGTGACCTGATGGACTCAGCTTGTAGATGAATAATAATGTCTGTTAAATGGTGGTCGTTATCATTGGTGGGAAGCCCATTAGCCACTCTTGGAAGAGACAAAGGAAATTAAGAAAAAAGTTCCTTTTTCCTGGGGTCTTGGTTTCATAAAATCACAGTGGTTTGCTGAAAGTCAGTTGTTTTCTGGTCTTCTCAGCGTCCTGCAGAACCTGAGAGCCCTTGTAGCCATGAACGAGAACCTGAAAAGCCAGGAGCAGGAGTTCAAGGCACACTGTCGCGTAAGTGTTGCTCGGTGTCGTCAGATGTTAACAGAGATTCTCAGACGGTCTCCTGCCTTCCCTCCCCTCGTGCTGCTGCGGGTCCTCTCCAGGGGTGGTAGGAAGAGGAGGCTCACCAGGCGGGCACGCAGTAGTGTGCGAGAGGAGTGGAGTGATGTGATAACGTGATCGGAGGACACCAGAGATACCTTGGAGGAGTAACTCTATGTGCCAGACCCCAAGCTGAGAGCACAGTCTAACAATGTTTTCTAATTTACAGATGTATTTAAAAGAAAAGTTCTACAAAAGGCGTAGTATCTTATGAAACCAGGGCCGCCCTAAAATCCTGACATGTCTGTGTGTCACAGGGTCCAAGAGTGGGAGTGATATGTGCACAGGTGACCATGTAGGAGACGGGAAAGAGGGCTGAGTTCTGTGAGTCCAGGGGAAGAGAGGCCGTTATGGCCTAGGAGCCCTCTGGAAGCTATATCTGACTTAAGCAGGTAAGGGTGGCAAGTGGAGGAGGGCTAGACGAGGCAGGGCTCCAGGCTGGAAGGTCCCAGGAAAGGTGGAGAAGAGCTGAAAAAGAGGAGGCTTGGGACTGACTCTAAGCCACTCATTCATTCCATGCCCCAGTGATTAGTACAAGCCTCACCTGCCCTTTGGGAAGAAAGACCCCTTCTGACGGAGGTATGGCTGAAAAGACGTTCCCAGGCTGAAAATCAGGGGCCTAGGGGGCAAGTTCTTTATGGACTTCTTGTCCCCACATAAACTCACAAAATGTGAAAATAAGATTCTAGATCAAGGTAAATCATGACATCTAGTTACTAGCCTGTCCAAATCTTGTAAATGTTTGTATTACTTTTAAAGGAGGAGATGGCACGGCTGCAGCAGGAAATCGAAAGCCTGAAGGCTGAGAGGGCGCCAGGCAGAGATGAAAAGGTACGGGCTGTGGAGCGGTGCTCCAGACTGCGGGGGCTGTGTGACGTCCACCAGGGAAGGGTTTCTAGAGGACTCACAAGCAGAGCCTGGTGCTGAAAGGGACCAGACTTTTTCTCAGCCGTGTCCTCTGAACACTCATTTCTCACGTGGTTTTCGTCGATATGCGTCCCTGCACTTCGTCTTCCTTCTGTGGGTTGAAGCAGCTCTGAGTATGGATGGCAGCAAGCCCGGGGCAAGCGTTAACTGGTTTACAAGCCCGGCCGCCCCTCCAGCAGGGATGCGTGTCTCCAGGAGCTCCCAGAGCTCTGGCCCCACTTTGTCCCGTCTGCCTCTCAATTGTGTGCCCGTTTGCTGATGTCGCCCGCACTCCTGCCCCGGGACATGGATGCTACAGAGAGCAGCTCACTCGAGATGTGAGGTCAGGGCTCTGGTTGCCCGGGCGCGTGCCTGGCTCAGAATACGTCCCACTGGCTCTCTGAACCTTCCAAGGAGCTGGTGTGGACAAGGATGGAAAATAAAGTCTGTTTCTCTCACCAAATGAGATTATAGGGATCACTGGTTTGTCTTCCCTTCTCATACTCCATTCAAAGCGTCTTTGCTGAGGCTGTCTGTGATTAGCTCAGCGTATGGCCTCAGACCTCATCGACTGCACCCTCTTGCTTGGGGAAATGGGGACTTGAGGCTCAGGGGAGGGCGGGGACTGGTCCAGGCAGCCAGGGCCTTCTGCCAGGGCTGGGCCTGGGCCTGTGTGGACACTGCCCCGCGCATTAGGAGACAGGCACGGAGGTGCTGCCTCCCTGTCGTGATGGGTCCTGGCACTTCAGCCCCAGCCTTGAGGACTGGTGTGGACGGGCAGTGGGTGGTGAACTGGGGCCACCCACACTTAGACCACCCCAGCTTTCCAGCTGTTTCCAAGACTGACACTCTGAGTTCAGCTTAGCCAGCCTCTGGGCCTGTGCAGGACTCAGACTTTAACGATGGCATTTCTCTTCTTCGCCATCACACCGCACTAGAGGGATTGGCTCGCATTCAGAAATAGAGTTTAGCTTATTAGTATGTGACTGATGGACATACCAGAACAGTTTAAAATCTAGGGCTCATGTACTGGCTGTTCCCTGTTCAGACATGATCGGCACACTTCCAGCCCGCCCCTTCCTACTTCTGGACCCTCAGCTTCTTTCCTCAGAGATGTTTTCTTTTTTTGCTTTGCCTCATTGCAGACCCTGTCTGGGGGAGAGTCACATGGTGCCTTAACCTCTGCGATGACGCACAATGTAAGTACCTGCCGGTTCTCAGGGCCAGTTCTGTCCTCTGCGGGCGTGGTGGCAGCCTTGTGTCTTCAGCAGCCTCTTACCCCTCCTTCCATCATCTCTGTGGCCATCTCCTCGTCTGCAGGCTCTCGGGGCCTGGCTCCATCTTGCACGCCCGCCCCTCGGGTGGAGCACAACTCCCCTGTGGACAGCCCTCCCATTCCGTCTCCACCCTGGCCTCCGAGCTGGGGAGGGGAAAGACCTGCGAGGGCCGCGCCTGCCGGCCCACAGGCTCCGAAGGGCCACTGTGCACAGGGAGAGCTCTGTCTGCGAGCCTGCTCTCCGAGGTCAGGGGGTGTAAGCACCAGGTAGTGGATGTTCTCAGCCTTGTGGGCAGCTCCATGCTGGTCATCAGAGTCAGTATGTAAGTGAACGGACATAGCTGTGTTCCAATAAAACTTTATTTATAAAACTAGGCACACACACACAAAAAAAAACTAGGCACAGAGGTAGGCTCAGGGGGAGGGGATATGTGTATACCTGTGGCTGATTCATGTTGAGGTTTGGCAGAAAGCAACAAAATTCTGTGGAGCAGTTGTCCTTCAATGAAAAAATAAATTAAAAAAAACTAGGCACAGGCAAATTTGGCCCAAGGGCTGTTGGATTTAGCCACCGGGCTGTGGTTTGCCAACCCCTGTTCTGAGGTAAAGGAGTGCTTCCGGGAGAAAGGAACAGAAAAGGAAGAGGAGGAGGAAGGGAAAAGCAGGAAAGCCTCTACATTCACCTCCTTCAGGCTCCTCTTCCCTTCCTGCCCTCAGAGGCTCCCAGAGAGGGAACTGCGGGACTCCCACAGTGAAGGCTCTTGGGGTTTGCCTGCAGCTGAGCCCCACGGAGGAGCTGGCGGGGGTGTGTGTGTGTGTGGGTGTCTGTCTGTGTGTGGGTGTCTGTGTCTGTGTGTCTGTGTGTGTGTCTGTATGTGTGTGTGTGTCTGTGTGTCTGTGTGTGTCTCTGTGTGTGTGTGTGTCTGTGTGTGTCTCTGTGTGTGTATGTGTGTGTATCTGTGTGTGTGTCTGTGTGTGTGTGTGTGTGTCTGTATGTGTGTGTGTCTGTGTGTGTATGTGTGTGTGTGTGTGTCTGTGTGTGTGTGTGTCAGTGTGTGTGTCTATGTGTGTGTCTGTGTCTGTGTGTGTGTCTCGTGTGTCTGTGTGTGTGTGTGTAAAAACAGGGAGAGAGGCGTCTCTGATGCCTTTGTCGCTTCCTCTGGCACAGTGAGCCGTCCAGCCACGTCTCTTACCTCACTGGGTTCAGTGAGGGGCTGGTTTCTGTCTTTTAATTTAATTTTGCCCAAGAGGCCTTTCTGCAGTGGTGGAAGTGTTCTTGATCTGTGCTGTATCCAATATGGTGGCCACTGTGTGTGGTCACTGAGCATCTGAAGGTTGGCTAGGACAAGTGAGAAATTGAATATTTTTCAGTTTTAGATAATGTGAATTTAAATAGCCACATGTGCCTGGTGGCAGTCACATTGGACATTGCAGCTCTGAACAGACACATAAGCAAGCCAGCATCATCTAACACAGCAACACAGAACAGCAGGCTCTTTAAATATCAGTTATCTCCTCCTCATGGTTTTTTTGTTAAGGGAAGGAAGGGCACATGGATTTAGAGGATCCTTCACTTGAGAACCCTGGATTCAGCCTGGGTCCCAGAAGAAGAAAGAGTTGTTACAAAGTGATGTGAAAGAGTGTCAAGGGTCTTACAGGATGGAGGACTCAACCCTGAACTCAACGATTTCAAAAAAGAAATTGGGAGCCTCACAGTGAAGGAGATGTATAAAAACTGTTCAACTTCAAAAGATTTCATCAAAAAAATTAAAATTTGCAGATAATTGTGGGGTTTTTTTCCAATTCCAGGAAGACCTAGACAGACGGTATAACATGGAGAAAGAGAAACTTTACAAGATCCGTCTACTACAGGTGAGTAAACACGAGCTGATAAATCCATCTAATAGGTTTGCGTGTCCTATAGCAGAACAAGAGCATCTCAGTATCTAAGAGCCAGAGAGACTCGGTTTTAAGGCCACTATTTCCTCTTCTGTCTGGAGTGTAACTCTGGATTGAGGTGTTGGTTATAACACCTCACATTGGTCTGTTATTTCACCAACATCTCGCTTGACTTGATCATCACCTTTGCTGGAGAGTAGCTGTCAGCCTCATTTTCTGTATGAAGAAATTGACTCAAATCTGTTAAGTACAAGCTGCTAGAAAGTGCCGGAGGCAGGATTCAAGGTCTAATGTTCTTGTCAAGTACTTTTCTTCAAAAATTAAGTGCCCATTTTAGCTGTTAGTTGATACCCTGGGGTGGTGGTGGCGGGGGTGTATTGGGTAGGGGCGGTGAGAAGGCTATCAGATATGGGAAGGTAGGCTTCAAAGTTGGCTTTAAATTCATATAGAGTCAAAATTGCATTGTAAAATCTCTTCCGTTGCCAGATTCTGGCTCATGGACACTTAAAAGCCAAGAGTTAACTTGTGTTGCACTTTGGCCCAGAACTTCTCTGCTCTCTGGGGAAGGAAGGCCAGGTTCTGGTGGGAGTGGGCAAGGGGCTGCAGGGATCAGTGCTGAAGCCCGGGCCAGGGCTGGCTCAGTGAGGGGGCATGGAAGTGAACTGGTGGCTGAGAGGCTGAGCAGCTGTATCGATGGAACCAGGGATGGGTTAGAGAAAAAAGCAGAGTCAAAGATGGTGGAGAATTTCCGACTTGGGCACTAGCATGGATCCTTGTGTTATTCGTTGAGAAAAAGCCTAAAGGAGAAAGGATAGGGCTGAGGGAATGGGACGGTGAAGAGAAAGGTTCATGAGATCTCTGTGGGGCATTTAAAGGTTAGGGTACTGCACCAAGTAGGAATAATCTGGGCTGGAGGTCTGGGTGTCAGTGCTGTGTAGGTGGTGGTGGAGGCTGTGAAGAGGGGAAGGAGGACTCCACCAGTGAGGCTGGAGGCCCAGCGGGCAGCTCGAGGCCCAGGGAAACAGGAGTCTGAGGTCTCCTGGCCGCTGAGCAGAGGGCTCGGGGGAGACAAGGTTCAGCGTTGCCAGAAGTCGAGAGAGCTGGAGGCTGAGAATTGCCACAGGCACAGAGAAGTCTGTGTGACCTTGGCGAGAGTATTTCCAGTGGGTGTTTGGAGCAGCCAGCGGCCGTGGGTTGAAGGGTGGCTTGTGGGGAGGGGAGTCGAGACGTCAGAGTCCCTTGAGTACTTGGTTTTCGGTTTCCTTTTTTCTTTCTTTCTTTTCTTCTTTTGTGGCTGTCCTGGGTTTTCATGGTGGTGCATGGGCTCTAGTTGCAGTTCAAGGGCCTGGTTGCCCCATGGCTTGTGGGTCTTAGTTCCTCAACCAGGAATCAAAGCCACATCCCTTGTATTGGAAGGCGGATTCTTAAGGACTGGGCCACAGAGAAGTCCCTGATCAGGGTTTAAGGAAGGGCCTTAAAGGAATAAGGGACTTCAACATATTTAAATACCAGTAAAAAGAAACCAGTAGAAAAGGAGAGATTAAAAATGCAGTGAAAAGAATGAATGGTTGTATCTATAGATTCCTGGTGGGGGGGTGGGTGAAGCATAGGTGTCAGAGCCCAAGCACCTGTGGGGAATATAGCCTTGGCCAAAAGGAGAAATAGATCTGTCCCTCTGCTCTAGCTCAAGCCACAGACCTGGTTTTGGTTTGGTCACCAGAGCTGATAGTGGGTTTTGCACCCACATGAATCAGAGGTCCCTGTCTGCCACTGTGATAAAGTGGCTGGGAGAGGGCAACACTGAGGCTGTGAGTGTGTTGGGGAGCTGAACCCCTTCTCCGGTGCTGCCCACAGGAGACTCCCCACCTCGGAGCCCAAGGTCTCCCCTGCACCGTCACGGCTCTGCCTCCCAGAAGCAGTCAGGAGCAGTTTGACTGATAGAGCCCAGTTCATTTCGTGGGAAGGGGGAGATGCCAGAAAGATGCTTTAGGAGCTTTTCAGGCAGGCTCAGGGATTCGGAAGTTGTATGGAGCAGCAGGGTGGCATCAGTCTCTCGTCATCTGGGGAGCGCTTCTGGTACCCGCCTGGCTCTGGGGAATCAGCTGCTCCAGAGTCCTTGGGGGCCTGGTGGGCTGGCCAGGGGTACCGTCCCATTCAGAATCTTCCTTCTGGATCTGTTAATTTGATGCCTCCTGTGGCTCCAGTTGAGGGGCTTCTCAGGTGACGGTAGTAGTAAAGAACCCGTCTGCCAGTGCAGGAGACTAAGAGATGCGGGTTCGATCCCTGGGTTGGGAAGATCCCCTAGAGGAGGGCATGGCAACCCACTCCAGTAGTCTTGCCTGGAGAATCCCAAGGATAGAGGAGTCGGGGGAGATACAGTCCACAGGGTTGCAAAGAGTCAGACACGACTGAAGCGACTTAGCACACACGTACACAGGTGGCCCCAGCTCACAGCCACGCCTTCTCTCTCTGTTGCCCGTGGGAGTCGGGGTCGGAGCAGCTGGTGGTGTGTGCCTGCATCCCAGGGCTGGTTTGCAGGCACAGTGTGAGTGGGGGCAATATTTTGTGGGAACAGATAAGGCCTTTCATCAAACAGTGTTGTCTCCCCATCTCTTTTGCATTTAGGCTCGAAGGAATCGAGAAATAGCAATTTTGCATCGCAAGATTGATGAAGTGCCCAGCCGAGCCGAGCTAATACAGTATCAGAAGAGATTTATTGAACTCTACCGTCAGAGTAGGTGCATCGACCACATACGCTCCTGAGGCTGGCCCTGGGAGGGGCAGGGGCGAGGGGCTCTGACCCACTGTAGCATGGTGTTTGTGTCCATGGAAGCCAGCCCTGGAAAGGGCTTTAGCTCATCATCAGGCCCACTCATTCCACGTAGCCCAGAATCCCAGGCACAACACTGTGGAGCCCTGACTCCCTCTCCCTGATTGAGCTCTTAGAGTAATGCTTTCAGCCCACCCTCATCTGCATTGGCCATCGGGCTCCACTTTCCAACGTCACACGGAACCTTGTGACCCCAGCATCTCTATATCAGTCCTCACTCATTGTCCTTATTCTCTGTGAACCTTCTTCTAATGTGATCCTTGCCTTTAACAGCGTTGTGTTCATTCAAGACTGGGTATCCCTCAACCTAAATCAGGGATCACATCTCATCAGGCTCAAAGTGACCCTCAAAGCTGTCATTGCCTTTTTCTTCACAGTGCTTCTGCCATATCTCTTCTTCCTTATATCATAACCCAGTAACCATTAACTGGTGTGCAACTCCTTCTCTGAATCCCTCTCATCCACTCATCCAGTCGTATCACTTCTCTCCTGTGACAAATGCTCACAAGCCCCCTAGCCTGAAGGAAAGCTTTCTCATTCTCTCCAGGACCTTCCTCAGTCTAGGTGGCCTGCCCGGAGGCCTCATTCCTGCTCTCGGTCCTCCTCTTCCTCCCCAGGCCACACACTGCTCTTCAGCACACCATGAATGTTGACATCCTCGGCCTTGACTCCCCCTGTTACCTGCATCTGGGACCCTTTCTCCATTCTGTTAGACAGAACCCTTCAAGGACCTCCTCACTTACCCTCAGTAAACAGTTCCTGGACCATCGCCCCTTCCCTAGGCTCCATTCTTGCATGTCTCCTGGGCACCTCAGACTCGGCAGGTACAAGACTTTGCCTCCCTCCCATCTTCCCCCTCACTCACCGTGATCGCTTTGGAGCCCAGCTAGACCCCCTGTCTTCTCTGACCCATGCTGCTCTGCCAGTTCTGTTTCTGAGTAGTATCATGTCCATTTCTTCTGGACTCCTGCTATAGCCACCTTCTCCTCACTCCTGCCTGAGAGCTCTTTCTCACATAAATTTCATCATTTTACACTCTTGCTTTAAAAGCCTTAATATTTCATAGCTCCCTGTAACTGGATGGACAGTCGTAAGAATCCTGATCAGAGTCCTGCCTCGTCTGGGCCAGCTGGGCCCCTGCAGTCCCTGTGTCCCTCACCCCTGTGAGCTGGTCTGCAGGTCCAGGAGGCCAGGGCCCTGCAGTTCCCACTTGGGAAACTCCCAGTCTTCTCTAAAGTGCACCCAGTTTTCCCTTGAGATCTTGGCCTCCCAGCCATCCTTCCCAGTTCCAGCTGGAGCGCTGTCCCTGCTCAGAGCACATGTGCTTCCTTTTATGTTTTACCCCCCACCCAGATGTTTCAGCCCTCACATTTAATTCAGATGATCAGGGTAGGTGTCAACAATGGCAGTTTCTCAGCAGAAAATAGTTTCTTCCCTAAGTCAAATCTTTCCCCCTAAGCACGAGGTTTACAAAAGTGAGCCGACTGTGGCTCCTGCTCATGAGGAGTCTGGAAGGGAAGGGAGCCACACAGACAGGAAGAGTCGGCATGGGGCTGCTTCATCCCTGCCCCCTTTCTCCTGGGACCCTCACTTGGAGGACTTCAGGACAACGCCCCATCCCGCACGCTGGCAGGGAGCGTCCTCTAGCGCCTGTCCTGGCAGGGCTGTCACGGCTGCCACGTGCTGTCCGCCCACAGCAGCCCCCCACACACGGCCTGTGTGTCCCATGGGGCTTCCTCACAAATAATTGAGTGCGCGCCGGCCCGGCAGGTCCCAGTCCTGCAGGCCTCAGCAGGGATAGGGCACGTAGGGTCACTGACACGTTTTCTCACCGTGTGCTCGCTCATTTCTCTGCATTACAGTTTCAGCAGTGCACAAAGAAACCAAGCAGTTCTTCACTTTATATAACACCCTGGACGACAAAAAGGTTTATCTGGAGAAAGAGGTAAGCGCCCTTATAGAAAGCAGACGACATAGAGGAGTTTGTGTCTTGTGCCCCGCGCTGGGTGCACGGTCAGGAAGTGCACAATTCCTCGGGGCCGTCACCCTGCAGAGTGGGCGGCGGTTTTATGGTGCCCTGCGAGAGGCACCATCACAAAAAGAAACAACTGGAAGCACAAGAGTTACGTATGGAGAAGGATCTGGAGTAGGTGAAACTCGAGTTTGAGCTTTAAATGAAGGAAAGAACCAACTAAAGGAAATGGGGAAGGTGGGCCGTCAAGAGTTGGTTGACCTGGGGAAATGGCTATTTAGTCATCAGCGTCAGACAGAGGCATGAATTGAAAGAATTGTAAAATTGAAAGCAGGAGTGGAAGGGGTGACCGTGAGCGGCCACTCCATGTTGCTCTGACTCTCGCTCAGGCCAGATCTGCTGGTGATTCAGAGCTCCCTCCGTGGAAAGCGGTGGATGGGGCGGGTGTGCATCTGGATTTAGGAACAAGCAGGGGCGTCTTCACAGCTGCAGCATGCAGCGCAGTGTGGGGTGGGGGCCGCAGGCGCTCCTGAGTCATTTGGGGGTGGGTTTTAGTCTGGCCTTCTTCTTACCCTCACCACATATCCTACAGTGATAGAGAATGAATGAGACAATGTCTGTGAAGTTCCTAGCACACAGTGATATGTATTAGCTCCTGCCTACCCCTCACCTTGAAGGTGACAGAATCTTTCTTTATTTTGTTATCATCCTGCAACCTGCACTAATTACCTCTTTAATAAGAATACTGTTACAGATGTATCTTTTACCTGGCCCCAAATGGAAGCCTCTGTGGCTATTGTTATCTTGACTACCTATTTTTTGTTTTGGGGGTTTGTTTTTTTTTAATTGAAGGATAATTACTTTACAATATTGTGTTGGTTTCTGCCCTACATCAGCAGGAGTCAGCCATAGGTGGACATGTGTCCGCTCCTTCTTGACCCTCCCTCCCACCTCCCACCCAGCCCCACCCCTCTAGGTTGTTTCATAGCCCGAGTTTGAGTTCCCTGTTGACTACCTATTTTTGCCAGTCAAACCAGATCAATCACTCTCCTCTGAGAGGCACTCCCTGAGGGGTTGGGTTCTGTTTTCTCTATCCAGGGCCTTACACAGTGATAGACACATAACAAGCATTTGATCAATGTTTGAATAGATGAGTGCATTTGGGGGATTTTCGTCAGACCTGGTTCCCAGATAGCTTAGTGGGTAAAGAATCTGCCTGCAATGCAGGGGACACAAGAGACGCAGTTTCAGTCCCTGGGTCGGGAAGATCTGGAGAGGGCCATGGCAACCCACTCCAGTATCCTTGCCTGGAGAATCCTGTGGACAGAGGAGCCTGGCGAGCTACAGTCCATGGGGTCACAAAGAGACATGACTGAAGTGACTGAACACACATCAGACCTTGGGGATCACTGCTGCACACCCTGACCTGGGGGTCCTCCCACCTGGTAAGGGGAAGACTTGTCCCCTAACTCAGGAACAGGCCAGCTCCTTGTGAGAAAGCCTTAAACCCCATTGACTTCCCTTCATCAGCAGTGTTTAAGGTTATTGCATTCCTTTAGGAGTATGCAGGGTGGTGGGGCTTTTGAATTCCAAGCTATATTAATGCAGTTAGAACTTTTCATTTGGGTAAATTATACATTTTATTCCAAATCTATTTATACTTGTGATATTTTAGCTTTCAACATGCCTGTGGAGTCAGGGACAAGAATATCATCTCCATGTTTCAGAGTGTAAACCTGAGTCCAAGTATAGTAAATGCTTAGTTTGGGGCTTACAAGCCAGGTCAGTGACAGAGCTGGAAAGATGACCTAGGTTTCTAAACTCCAGACTCCGAGCCCTGCCCTGGACTGTCATCAGGGCAGATAAAGGGTCTTGTGTGCAGGCCACGGAATTTCCATGGGGGAGGGACCTTGAGTGGGGCACGTACCCGTGAAGGCTCTCAGAGCTGCCTGGCCGCAGACACATGGCAGAAACTCGGTGGGAAGGAGCAGCGTGGACACAGTGTTCTCACCTTCCCATGCCCACTGACTCTCCACTGGGCTGATGGCCCTGAAAATGAAGTTCAGTGTTTGGTGAGATTGAAAGGACAGTGGTGCAGCTCCCCCAAGGAGCCCTAATGTTGGCTTAGACGTGTCTCAGCGGGGGTTTGGGCCCCATCACGGAGCCCTCCTCCTGTGCTGCCAAGGTCATGCTTGCTAAAGCTGGAGACTCTGGGGAAACTATGAGTCTGAGAACACGTTGCTCTTCGTGTTACTTTTCATCTGCATGAGCAAGGTGCGTTCCTTTCAGAAGCAGCATCCAGAGACAGGCGCCAGGCTTTCAGTGGCTGGGGTGGCACAGGCATCTTTCAGCCTCTGCTTATTGTTCTTGTTCTTCCTTCCTCCCCAGATCAGCCTGCTGAACTCCATCCATGAGAACTTCTCACAGTAAGTGCTGCTGGTTCTCTTCCGATCAGTGTCCGTGCGCCCTGCACTTGCCGGCTCGCCTCCGTGTGCAGCAAGGCTCAGGGCCCAGGCTGGGGTTCTTACACTTCCACCCCTGCTGTGTGCAGATGTATCTTGGTTTATGACGACCTTGAGTTCTTACAAAAATATAATGATGTTACAGCAAATTTTAAAAACAACCAAGGAAAAAAAAAAAAAAAAAAAAAAAAACAACCAAGGAGTAGCTTAGGGGAAAAGTTAGCTTTCAAATAATTTGACTGTGCCTAGCTACTATAATTTCTTCGTAGATTACCTTTGTCCTACTAAGATTAGATTAATAACATTTGTTTTTGCACACATAGAGATGCTTTAAAATTTAGGTAATGAGGGAATTCCCTGGCCATCCAGTCATTAGGACTCCGCTCTTTCACCATGGAGGGCCTGAATTCAATCCTTCATTGGGGAAAAAAGTAAATTAAAAAATAAAATTTAGGTAATAAAATAACCTATATATTTTTTTAAATAGTTTTCAGATTTGGTGGTAGAGTTAAGTCATGTACATGCTCTAAATCACTGTGTTCAAATATAAATATTTTCTCTAAAAACTGAACAGCAAAGGCCACCTCTACTCAGATCATACCAGCCCTCAAAGATGACCGTCCCCTTGTCCGCCATCCAGGCATCCCCAGGCTGGTTCTCTGTCCAGAAGACTTCCTCTCTTACCAGCACAGACTCTACTGTGACCAGCAGCTAAGATCTTAATGGATTACAAGCTCTGGACTTTAAGTTTCATTTCTAATTGAAAACAAACAGCTCCATTTAATATTCAGATTCAGTTTAGTGACTTATAGCCTTGGGACATTTCTAAAAATGATGCCTTCATCTGTATCCCTGGATCATTGAGAGAAGCTGAGGTTGGAGTGTTTTTGTGGAAGTTCTGCTGTCTCTTGGCCCATCCTCTGAAAGATTTCTTCTCATCCTTTTGTCGTGTGCTCTGATCCTTCTCACGTCAGGCCCTCTACAGGACTGGAGGTGAACAGGCATGTCTTAGGTCATCACTTGTTTAGCTGCTGCTCCTGGAAACAGGACCAGGTTTACCAGCCTGGTTTTAGGAAAATCTCAGAAAATGTCTCCCAGTCTTGAACAGTGCCTTTTTTTTTTTTAAGTCTTTATTGAATTTGTTACAGTATTGCTTCTGTTATTTATGTTCTAGTTTTTTGGCATGGGGGATCTTAGCTCCCCTACCAGGGATCAGACTCAACTCACTGCATTGGAAGGTGAAGTCTCAACCACTGGACAGCCAGTGCCTTGATCAGTGCCTCTAAATCTGCAGATTTAAAAAATAAGTGAAATTCATTCCTTAAGCAGTACCTGTAACCATTCAAAATTTTTTAAAAATTAATTTCAGTCACATTTTATTTATGAAAGTACCTATTAGTAAAAAAATTATAGAGAAGGTTGGGGGAAAAACAGATTAATATTCATTTATAAGACCAAGCTAATTTTCATGCCTTGCTCACAAATTAAAATCTCTGGCTGCCTGGTATCACAGGGGACCCATGGGTCCTTCCTGCCTTGCAAAGGCCTGTCTGCCTCCTGGGGCATTATCTGGACTGACTCCTCGATTCCTCCCTTTTTCTTGAATCCTGTTCACTGGTCGTACCTCTGCTGGTCTTTCTTTCAGAGCCATGGCCTCCCCTGCTTCCCGGGACCAGTTTTTACGTCAGATGGAACAGATCGTAGAAGGAATTAAGCAAAGTCGAATGAAGGTCAGATTGCTTTTTTTCTGTAATGTGGCCAGAGTTTTACACTGGTGATGGGAGAAGGCCCTGGAGAAAGCAGGTCTCTTCCAGTTGCCCTGGGGATGTGCTCTCAATTCTGAAGACACATCTTCAGTGTCTCTACAAGGGGTCCCACTAAGGTCTCTGACCCTACAGTGGGCAGACCAGCTCCATAAGCTGCCTGCGTCGGTCGTTCAGACTCTTAGCAACAGTTCTGTGGGCGTAACACCTACTGAGTGTCAAGCACTGTGCTCATCCTCCCAGAAGTCACGTGAGTGTGTTCCCCCCCGTTTCACAGATGAGGAAGCTGGCTTTCACCAGCAGGCCTTCTCTCTTGCCTAGAATCAAATCCTCACTGGCTCTCTGGTTCCTGACATTCTGCCATCAGGGATCCATTCCTTAGCATCTCAAGTGCATTTTAGTTTCCAGGAGTCCCCTATAAAAATGCAAGTCATTGCTGAATTCTGCCAAAGTGAGAGGATACTGAGCCTCAGAGGAGAAAAGAGGAACTGAAAGGGATGTGGGGGCTCCAGAGATAGCTTTGCAGAGAATCGTGCAGGCTAGGGGCAGTGTGAGCATTTCTCCACTCTGGCTCCTCGCGTGCACACTTGGTCAGGAGGAAAGAAGACTTGCTGATGGTCGGGAAGCCGGACGTGCAGCCAGAGGCTCCCACTACCACAGCAGACAAATCCTAACTAATACTACCAATGTCTCTTGCTTTTGGTCCTACTCTAGAAATGTGTCACACACCTGGTTCTCGGGCATGGCAGTGAAACCATCTGGGGACACAGAGCATCTCCTTTCACAATCCTGGGATGGAGTAGTCCAGAGAGCATGGCCAGAATGTACACACATGAAAGGATTGCCTTAGGACCTGTCCGAAAAATCCACTCCTTCAAGCTGCCTGTAATCCCATCTCACCAGAGAGGGACTGCAGACAAAAGCTTGCCATGTCCCTTTCCCTCTAGCAGAATATTCATCTCCTTATTAAGGATGTCAACAAAATCATGTCAAAAGATTAAAAAAAAGTGTCACTGGTGACAAGACTATTCAGCCACAAAAATGAGGGCAAAGTGAGACGGCCGCTGTCCATGTGTGGGGCCACTTACCCCGGGCAGGCAGGCTCTCTTGCAGGAGGGAGTGTAGTCACTGCTTGGTGATTTGGGGTTAGAGGGAGGTGGGGGCAGAGAACCTGGCCAACCACAGGCCTGTAACAACCCAGCCTCAGTGCAGGGACTTTCCACTCACTGTGCTCATCCTCGGGGAGATAGTCTTGCTCATAGTAAAGAACAAGAGGAAGTTATTGGTTTCTTCCCCCACTTTGGTTTCCCTTTCGGTTACTATCTGAAGCATTCCACAGGAAGGAAATGGGCCTGCCTCCTTCATTCCCTCCATCCTGCCCCAAGCTTCGTGGTGAAGGCACCTTGGTGCTGGCCAGCAGAGGAGGCTGCTGCTGTGTGCGTCCCCCCACGAGGTGGCTGGGCCCCAGGAGGGTGCCCAGGTCCCTGAATGGGGAGGGCTGTCTCCTCTCACGTCTGTGTTGCTGGTGACTGGCTTAGCACCTGACCCGTGGTGAGCACCAAAGAACTCTTTGTTGAACGAGTGAATTCACTGAGTCCAAAAGTAGTTCTCCTTGAGGGTTGCGGGCAGACTTTGAATGTTGATTGGCACTGGAATGGATTAAGTCTGTCTGCTCTGCAGAACAGCACTCGTTTGGATGGATGTCTTTTGTTGTGTTTGTTTAAAAGAAACAAAAACACAGCCCCCTGTATCTGGGTACCATGATGGGTTCTGCTTAGATAGCGGTGGCAGGGGAGTGTCTGTGCCCCAGGACACAGGTTCCCCCAGAACCAGCAGGGGCAGGGTGTACAACAGAGTAGGTGTTTGTGGTTTGTGGAAAGGTTCCTGGGTAAGAGGAAACTGCCTTCCTGTTTCTTGTGAAATTGTGCTTACACAAACACACACACACAAAGAAAGAGTTAAATGAAGCAGTTAACACCCAGTGATAGGAGAATTGCTGAACAGATTATAATTCCTATGCCGTATCATGCAGATAAATAAAACAACCTCAGAAATGATGCATAGAAGGAAAGTACTGGAAGGAAATCCATGAGAGTTACTAATAGTTTCCTTCTGGACGTTGTCAGCCACGCTTGGTCAGAACATGGCTTTTCATCACTGTTTCCCAAAATGTTCCAACAGATGGAGAAGAAGAAGCAAGAGAACAAGATGAGAAGAGACCAGTTGAACGACCAGTACTTGGAATTGTTAGAAAAGCAGAGGCTGTACTTTAAGACTGTGAAAGAGTTCAAGGAGGTAAGAAGGGCATGGGTCCGCTGAGGCTGGGCAGAATTCTTGTTCAGATCCCCCCAGATGCACCTCTGCAAACCAGAACATTTCTTTGGTTTTCCACTGGTTTTCCACTGTTCTGAAATGGAAATAGCAATGGGCAGTGGACCTGATGGTAAAGTATACATCCAAGTAGTTCACAGTTGTGTTGTTTCGTGGCCCATCTTGAAGCCCTAACTGAACTTCAGTTCTAAGGAACATGGCTTCATTTTCCTGACACTCTGTAACCACATTAAACTCACAAGTAAAGTGGCATCGCAGGGCCACCTGGAAACAGTGTTTGTTAGATTCAGGTCTAGCATTTCCCTTCCTCCCAATCTTAAGCTGCAAGGGACCTTGAGAAGCCATGTGTGAGGGGAGTGAACTGTGTGACAGGCTTGGGTTCAGATCCTGCCACTGGCCTACTGTGTACACAGGTGTCTGGCACCCGTCACACCCACCCTCTGCCGAATGTTGTTGACCCCTGTCTTTTCACTTGCATTTGGGCAGGATTACTGTCCATCATTCCAGAAAGGAGAGTGCCCTTTTCTTAAAGATTTTCCAGAAAGCAGACTTCATTCTGTCACTTGCCAAGATCTCATCAGCTTTATTTTCAGGACTTCTTTCCCCCTTTCTAATATAAATCTGTGTGGTTTTAGTGAATTTAGAGATTGCTGAAGATGCAGGGAAGCTAAAGGTAGTTGTATCCTGGCATGTGGTCAGTGGAATAAAGAAAAGTCTTTGCCTACCAACGTTTCTGTTCTTACATGTTTTCTGTGGCTCTTCTCTCTTCCTTCCTCCCTTCCCTGTTTTCCTTCTCTACTGCTTCTTCCCATTATTGTAACATAACTTTTGAGAGCCACAACTGTAGGCATTTCAGAATGTCTCATCCTTTTCAATAAATGAGTAATAACAAATCAGAAGTAATTCCAGCCTTTGCCTTGAGGGGACTGATGTAGCAGGTGTGGTCAGAGAAGGCCTCTGCCCAGTGAGAACTTGGTCTTGGGCAAAGTGACCGGGCGAGCTGCTCCACGTCTGGGAGCCTCTGGTTGGCAGGGGTTGGAGCCAAAGGGCCAGCAGGAGAGCTACAGGAAGTAAACAGGGACCCCCCACTCCCCACCTGAGGTCTTTTCCCAAATAACACACAAAGACAGAAGGCCCAGAGGAGAATTACAGTAAACGTTGCCTGGACACCAGCACTGCCATTTGACAGCAGAAACCAAGAGCAGATGAGTTGGGAGGATAAGTCAAAGTCAGAGCAAATAAAAGTGAGATGGAAAAGCTCGTTACTACACTGCAGGCTCTCGGAGTGAAGGCTGGGGGCCATCGCTGAAGGAAGCAGTTCCCTCAGATACGTTAAGGTCAAGATTTCCATGTTCCCGCCTCCTTGGCACAGTTACTGTCAGTCAGAGACCGAAGGTGGGTCCCTCAGAACCCATGAAGACCCCAGAGCAGACCAGGTGCTGGCCTCAGTGTCCTTCAGTCCAAAGCAAGATGGAAAAGGGGAAGGGGCATGTAGTGTTTGCTGCAGACAGCCGCATGTATTTCACTTAAAGGACTCGCCTTAAAAAAAAAACTAGGTCCTATTTTTTATACTACAGTTGCCTCTCTCATAAAACGATGGTGACAGTGTGTACTTTTTATTTTTTTAAATCATCTTACTTGGTAAAAGTTTAAAACCATGAGTTAGCATTCTAAAACCTTAGAGATTGTTTTAAGCTCCTCTGAGGTGCGTCGGGGCCACCGCAGGTGTGGAGGCTTCCCTGCTGCTCCCTAGCTCCCACTGCACCCTTCCAACTAGAGTCATTCTGCCAGTTTAAATATTGCAGTTCCGTGTAAGATCTCATTTGTGGAGAAAAGCAGTTTGAAAAATCCGATTTTTCAGCCCAGGATGGAATCTTCTCCCAGAACCCTCTGTTCTGCCTCCTCTGCTTGTTTTTCCCCCGACCTGCCTGGTTTTCTTCTCCCCAGCCCTGAATTCTTACTGCATCCTGGTCCCAGCACCGTGCTGGGCAGTAGTGATTCTTCATGCAGAGCAGTGTCATCCAGAACATGGGCTTTGACCACCACTCCACATGTGTGTGTGCTCAGTCGTGTCTGACTCTCTGCGACCCCATGACTGTTGCCTGCCAGGCTCTTGTCCATGGGATTCTCCAGGCAAGAATACTGGGGTGGGTTGCCATTTCCTTCTCCAGGGGGTTTTCCCGACCAGGGATCAAACCCGAGCCTCCAGCATATCCTGCATCGGCTGGTGAATTCCTTACCACTGAGCCTCCCCAGCTTCCCTTTGACCACCCCAGTCATCACTTTATGGGGTACAGTTGACTCCACATTAATTGAGCTCCTGTGACCCCGTGGGCTTCTTGCAGGCACTAGGTCATGCCCTCATCCTGACTCCAACCTCCTCTGGAATCAAGGCCCTTTTGAGTAGACATTGAGTTATCTCTAAAATTCCATTGACTTGCTTGCCCTGGGAGGGTTTGTTAATAACAAGTCTGCCAGGAAAAAAACATACACTCTGAAAACACCTTAAGGGCAGTATTACACCAGCTAATCGTGTTTCTCAAAGCACAATTTCTCACAAGTTTCCCAAACTAAGAGCTAGATTCTTGCCTGGCTCTGATGAAGGCCAGCCATACGTTCTTATGATGCTGAGTTTGGGCACATAATCTCGAGTGAGTGGAGCTTGCAGCATCTGGCACATAACAGGCCCCATAGTTTCTTCAGCAGAAGAGAAGCAGACGCTAGGAGAAAGACCTAAAGGACTCTCTGTCTTTGCTTTGAACTGACAGACAATATCATTCTGTCCTCTCCTGAAAGGCTTCCAGGAGAGTGCGTGAATTAAGTAGTGCTCTCACACCAGGCTTGACGGCCCGAAATGTCTTTACTGGAAACGTGAAGTCTCGTGTCAGTGTGGTGTGATGAGAAGAATGACCCCTGCTGGGGATTTTGCCACAGCAGCAGTTTTGATGCTTCCAAGGTTTTTTGTGTGGGGGTTATTTTTTGTTTTTTCCTCCTTCATAAAGTGACGTGGATAGCAGTTAAAACTTATTTATTCCTTGTTATATTGTTTTATCTTTTTCTTATGGAAAATTTCAAAAACACACAGAACTAGAGAAAGCAGTCTACCAGTGTAATAGTATGCCTCTCTGCCTGTTTTATTCGTCTTTACTACTCCCCACTTACATTTTTTGTGTTGTTGTGTGTGTGTGTGTGTTTTGGTACTGGAGGCTTTTCCCCCAAGCAGATCTCAATAACTCATTTTTAATAAGAAAACTTTCTTCTCAACTTCTCTAACACAACAAATATTACCCATCTTCACCTTCTTTCTTTTCCCACCCCCCAGAAGTTATCTCCCCCTCCAAAAACACATGCTTAAAAAATGTCAGAGTATCTTGCTTCTGGCAGAGCAACTCAGCTTCACGCCCACTCAGCCCTCCCCAGCTCTGAGTGGAAGGTAAACAGAAACCCTGCAAGTGAACCAGGGTCACTGCAGCTGAGAGCAAAGAGCCTCCAGAAAAGTGGGAGCCTCTGGCCAGGCCCAGGGAGATGGGAACATCTTTGGGGACTTTGGGGGTCTTGGATGCAGAAAGGGCCAAGAGTGACCCAGTTTTTCTTCCACACGAAGTGGCAGAATGGTGACTGGAGGCTCAGGTTCGACCCCTCGAGGTCCTTCCCCTTCCGCGCTCACCTCTCACTGTAAACAGGGCTCCTTGCAGTCCAGGGAGGAAGGGGACATGATGAGCTAACAGACGGAAGTATCCTGAGCTGTTAAGGCCACTGCCAGCAGGGGGAGGAGGAAGCACAGTGAGATGCTTTGGAAGAAGGGGATTCAAAACAACACAGCGATGGCCTTGTACCCTGGATGAGGCCAGTGACCTCGTCCACATGCTGCAGCATCCTCAGTGATGGGTTTTCTTCAGCTCACTTTATGGGAGAGGTGTCCCTCAATACGTTTCTCTCCCTTTGTCTGCTGTGAGTTTCTCTCTTAAGCTGAGGGTATCCATAACCTTCGCTCTTGTGGGGTAAGAGTTCTTCTACATGCTCTGCCTGCTGTCTCTTAGGACTCCTTGGGCCGTGGTGTCCAGGACTTCCCCCTCCTCACTGGAGGCATCCAAGATCAGCAGAGAAGTGTCTGCTTTCTGCTTCTGCCCCTTGGGGATTGAAGTCTTTGGGGATGACAGTACCTAATCCTCTCCTGTCCTCAGTCTTAACAGTCAGTCTTTGAGACTGTTGGGGCTTTGAAGGTCAGCATGTGGCCAGGAACCTCCCCTAGGCTGGTGGCAATGGAAAAGGAGGCCTGTCCACTGATCCACAGGCCTCCTCGGGGACAGGGAAGGATGCAGAGGTGGGCGCTAACGTGGTCCCCACATCTCTGCTCTCTCTTTCTGTTTCCCCTGCAGGAAGGCCGCAAGAACGAGATGTTGCTATCCAAGGTGAAAGCCAAGGCCTCTTGAACATTCCCAGACAGCATCGCACGTCATTGATGTCTTCATCTAAATGCCATGTATCAGCTCCGAGATGGTGAAATGGTTCCGGACACTGCAGCAGAGATGTAGGTGTGATGATCTCAACACGGGATATTTCCTTCCTCCTGTTTGCTCACATTTCATCTCCATGGTGGTTGTTGTCCATGGGGTCGGACGGTGCAGACATTGTGGCTTGGATAGCACCCATCCTCCAGTGAAGAAATGTGGGCAGTGCTTGTTCTCTGTGTCGATTCTACTTTTATTTCTCCAGTAACGTTGCACATATGAAGGTACCTGTATTTGAATGGACTCTGAATAAAGAGGAATTCATTTGTTCAGTAATGTTAATTGAGCAGCTGCTGAGGAAGAAGCTCCGAGCAGGGTGCCACAGACGCTGCACCCAGGCTTGCGGCAAGTGGCCCCAGAGCTTGACCGCTGGGATTTTTTTTTTTCTTAGTAAACAAGGCTTTCAGCTGAACAACCAGCCCATGTGAATATTGGTCACTTAGGCCTCTCACTTGCTGTGATGCCTTTTGTTCCTGGTCCCTCGGGGGCCAGTCCGCAACCTTAATGGTGTAGCAACTAAAATGAAACCTCCGCGTCTGCCCTTGGCTTCATCACACTCACCCAAGTTCATCTCACCAAAAATTAAAAAAAAAAAAAAGGACCTCAGCTTGACACATAGGAATGACACCGCACCGCGCCTGCTCTCTGTGAGTCTCAGCCAGTCTCTGGGTGGTCTTGTGTGTCCCCCTCACTGGGAGCACATCACATGCTCCCTGCTGTGCCCAGGTCAGGGCTGGACCCAGAGGCGGGCTCGCCCACCGTCACCCCGCTCCAGGCCAGCATGTAAATCCTGGAGGGACCGGCCGTGAGCAGGTGCCGAGGGTGTCCAAGCAGGAAGAGCAGCCAGGTGTGTGGAGATCCAGGGGTTTTCACGGAGCCAGCTGGGTTGGGCTGGATCCGAAGGAGGACTCACAGTTGAATAGAGATTAGCAGGAAAGCCACTTTGGATAAAGTACGGATGTGATTAAAACTCAAGAGTGTAGGGAGAATGCAAGGCATGCTTGCTGGGAGAGGGGTGGGTGGCCGGTCTCTGCAGGGGGCTCTAGAGACCCGTCCGGAAAGGTGGGCAGAGACTCACCCTTTGCAGAGCCTTGAAGGAAAGACAGAGTGCTTTGCGTTCTTCCCCGGAAGGAAGGAGGCCATCCAAACCGAGCTCCTCCTGCCCCGGCCCTTAGGAATCGTTCAGGGTCCGTGAACCCAGCTCGAGCGAGGCTCGCACATCATCCCACACCAGCCTTGCCGGTACCAGTCGGCAGGCCTTCGGGCTGTGAAGCCTAGAAGCGTAGACGTGCAGTGAGCATGCTGTGTGCAGCTGCAGGGACACCGTTTTTAGTTCCCTGATGTGTGCGGTGAGCAGGGCTGGTGTGTACAGACTGAAAGGATCCCATGCTGGATCCACGGCCCTTGGCTTCTGTGCTGGCCCCGCGAGGCCCGCCCGGCGAGGAGGCTGCTGCCAGTGCCCCCGTGTGCTCATGGCCCTGTTCCTGGTCATGTGCTTCTCCACCTGGGTGGGTGCTGGTCACCTGTGGATTCTGCAAGGGCTCAGTGAGGCTGAAGCCAGCGGTTGCCAGAGTGCAGGTAGAGCTCCAGGGGCAAGGGAAGGAGCGGACGGTAGAACTGTGAACTATCTCAGGTTCAGGAAAACACCTTGGTGGTCTTGCTGAGAAGCTCACAGGCCTAACTAACAACTTGTGAGCAGGCTATTCATGTGTGGTCCCAGGTGGTGGGAGGAGAAACGGGTTCTCCTGGAGGTCATGGTGGCCCTCCTCTCTGGATGACTGAAGAAAGTTGGGCATAGCTAATCCAGAGGAACTGATGCGTCTTCCAGAAGTGGGAGTGTTGACTTTGGGCTGTGTTTCCACAGTTTCATTTGGTTTTGGTGTAGGGACGTATCAGGAGATGTTGTTTCCATTTTTAAGTCCCTTAGGACTAAGGGATAAGGCCTGAAAAAGATAATAAATCAGTTTCTGTTCCTTGAACACATCTTGAGTTAAACTGCAGAAGCCAGTCTTGAGAATTATGTTTGCTATGGATAACGCACAGCGCGGATGGTGCCTTTGTGAGTAAAGAGGACATTAAATGTGCTTTATAGTCAGGCCTCAGAGGTCAGGGGCCCTCCCAGGACCCGTCCTGTGTGCCCAGAGGATGGCTGGCTGCTCTGCTGAGCCCACATGCTTTTCTGGAGATGACAAATGCATCATGGTTGTAAAGCTTGTGCTACCAGGGGAAGGAGGGTTCTCCAGGAGCAGTCCGTCCTCCCTGTTCGGCCAGGGCAGTGAGCTTGCTGACGGCCAGGGCCTGGGCTGGGCCCCCATCCCATGTGCACCTTCGGGAGTCAGAGCTGCTGTGAGCAGGACAGACTGATGACCTATAGGCATCTGGGAAGATGCTCGGGTTGTGTGTGTTCCCGTCCGTGGCCTGGGTTCAGGCTCCTGGGTCACCGCTTGGCTAATTGCACCCAGGGAGGTGCCAAGGTCACTCGTCAGGGGCCCGAGTGGGCACAGCCCAAGTGCGTCAGGCCTAAGTGCTCATTGGAGTCTACAGGGTGTGATTTTAACCGGGTTCACTGCCCATGTTCTGTAGAAAGCTGGGTGTCCTGCCAGCAAAACCAGAAGGCCAAGGGGCTGGGAGACAGGAGACCCTTCCCGGGCTGAGGATTCACCCCCTGACAATCCCTGCAGCTCCTGGGCCTCCTGAAACCAGACGCAGGAGACGGGGGTCCTCGGGCTGTCACCGTGACCAGAGCAGTCCTGCCCGAGGGCACTTTGGGCCCGTGGCCCGCACACCTGTGCCACCTGATCCCTGGCACCTCAGCACGGCCTCACGGTGCCCCCTCTGCAGGCGATCAGGGACGTGGCCTTGTAGCAACAAGTTACCGTGGCTGAGCCCGAGAGGCAGTTAATTGACTTGAACGAAACTGAGGAAGGAAGTGCTCTGAGTCCTTTGTGGCCGCTGGTGGCCTTAAGCACAACTTGCTGCTCAGCTGGACAGTGAGGAGCCCCCGTAGGGTGAGGGCCCCCCATCTGTCCAAGCGGCTGGCACTGACCAAGAGAGGGGCCTTGTGTGATGTGTCCTCAGAGTGCGCAGCCGTGACAGTTCCGTCTCCTAGCACACGGTGACAGGCTAAAAATGCCGTGTAAAAAAATAATGTCATGGTCTCCCTGCTCTCACAGTAAATGTGTGGAAACGTTGGGGGGATTTAGCATCTGGTCTGCGGCCTCTTTGGTGACATGGGGAATACGATGAGCTCTCCACGTCAGCCTCCCGTCAGTTCCTCAGACGTGCCAGGCTCACACTGCTTGGCCTCTGCCTGGACCACTCTCCCTCCAAGATTGTGGGCCCGGGCTTTCCCAGACACCCGATGCTCGCACAGATGCCTCGGTGTCAGCCTGCAGCCCTGACCACACACCGCCCTCTCCCCTGCTCTCCCATCTTACCGGCACACGTCACTGTTGGACGGCACCCTCCCTAAGTCCTGTGCGACATCTGTGAGCTGCCCTCCGCTCGGGTGTGACATCTGTGAGCTGCCCTCCGCTTGGGTGTAAGCAGCAAAAGCAGGGACGTCACCTGTATTGTTCTCTGCCGTCTCCCTGGCATCTGACTAGAGTGGATGATCAGGAAACTCTGGCTGGATAAAATAGCTTCTCCAAACTGCAGCTATGCATCCTGCTATTAGCAGAGTTTAGATTGAACCTTTCATCTGATTTGTGCTTAGCTTGAGAATGAGGGGGTGATTTTATTCAGCCACTTTAGAGGGTCTCAGAGTGTTTGTTACACTGTAACTTTGATGGCTGAGATGAGAAGGGTGTCCGAGGTTTCAGACGTTTCAAAGGCATTACTTTTTGCAGATGGTTCCCCCGCCCCATGCAGATGGGGGGAGTGAGGGGGCAAAGGGAACACATTATTGTCAGAGATGAGGTCAGGAGTATGTCTTGGCTCAGAGTAAACCATGCATAAAGGTAGCCTGGCTGGCTGAAATGACTGAGCCACAGGAAACCAAGCAGTGGGAAGCACCCTGGGATACGGTGTTGGCGGAAGTATGCACGGTACAACCCCATGGAGGACAGTCAGACAGTGTCTATCAAAAGTGAAAATGCAAAAACCTTCCAGGTCAGCAGTGCTACGTCTAAGGATTTTTCCTATATACAAGGAATTGCATTTCAGCATTATTTGTAATAGCAAGAAGATGGAAACTACCACCAACATAGGGCAATGGTTAAATAATTGTGGCAAATCCACACAATGGTATATTAAGCTATTCTCTATGTACTCCCATGGAATGATCCCTAAGATGCATGGTTAAGTGGAGATAAAGACTTGGCTTACTAGTGTTTATTTCTGAAAATAAAAGGAAGAGGGTGGGGAAAATGTGGCTGTATATATACTTGTGTGTGCACGCACAGGTAGAGAATCTCGGGGGGGATCCACAGGAACCTGACGGCTTTGGCTGCCTCTGGGATGAGGGGTGGGGGTTACTTTTCACGGTTTACGTTTTGTACGTTTTGAATTTTGTACCATGTACATGTGTTATCTATTCAAAAAATAAAGTTTTTAAATTTTTAAAAAGAAACACGATGTCAGATTTTTGGTCAGTAAATCCGCTTTCCTTAGGAATTTAAAGTCCTTGAGCCCAAAGTAGTTGATCTCATTTTCTCGGGTCTTGGGGAAAACAGGGAAGTGGAGAGGGGCCTCCTCCTCCGGAAGAACAACTCTGGGGAGACGAGCAGCGAGGGTGGCCTGCTCCCACTGTGTGGGCGGAGCGGCCGTGTGGGGGACGGGGCTGGGGGGCTGGACGGTGAAGGGGCGGCATCCTGGGACAGACCGGGGCTGCGGCACAGGCACCTCCGTCTCGAGGATCACAGCCCAACCCCTGTTCCCCTGGCTTTGGGGCTTTACTAACTGCAGATGGCACCTCTGAGCCATGGTCCAAGGGGGGCCCCACCTGTCTGGCGTGGAAACCTGCTGTGGGCGATCCTTTCCCTTTCCCGTCCCTTTGTTTTACAGACGGTTTTTACAGTACTGATTTTGTTCAGCTCTAGGTGGCGATGTGTGCAGCCCCAGGAGAGGAATCATGACAGCTTTTCAAAAACAGTCATGAATTCTGTTTGCCAAGAATTGGTTTACAGATGGGTGTCTAACCCAGTCACAGCCAGTACAGAGGAGACCTTCCCACTGATAATCAACTCAGGATGGCAGAGAAGAGCTTCTGTTCTGGCAGCTCGTTGGGGAAGGGCAAGGGGTTTGCAGCAGGCTTCACCATCTCGAGAGCATCAGAAAGGACCTCCCAGCACCCTGAGCTCAGCGGAGTGAAAGGCTGAAAAGAGCCTGGCTCGCTGAAGGTATGACACCTCCATATTTCTTGTTCTCTGAGAAAAATCCCTGTTCACTCACTCATTCAACCAACAAACATTTGAGGTTCTGCTCTGGGTCAGACCCTGGGAATGGATCCCAGCAGGCAAAGGAACTTGTTTTCCTAGGGCTATACTCCTGTGGGGAAATACAAACAGGTAACACACACACTGGGTCACATGTGGCTTCAATGTGCTGACTCAGCAAAGACGCAGCTCAGGACTGTCCACTATGGTGGTGACGGCTGCAATTTTATCATGAGTAGTCAGAGAATACAACTTTACATTCTTAACTGAAGACTGCCTCGGTTCGGTTTATGTTCTGAAGCTTGTACCAGAGGGCCAGGTGATTTGCTGCCTATTAGAGATACTACACTTTTATCCATCCCATCAGGGATTCTCAGTGTTCAGAGTCTCCTGGTTTCATCTAGGCCAGCAGAAGACATCGCTGTAGCATTCTGCTTTACAAAGTGTCTCCTGTCCCTGATTGCCTTTCTTTCGCTTTTTAGACACACTGGTTGTCTCTGAATTGTATAAACTGTATACTTTTACTTGCTTTCGTTTTATTTTTGTAACATATAAGCCAGGTACTTTTTTATGATTTAAATGCTACAAGTACTATTTTTTGCATGATTTTAAAATTGCTCTCAGAGTTCATATTTCGGTGTCAGGTTAATTCAGGGCTTCCCTGGTGGCTCAGTTGGTAAAGAATCAGCCTGCAGTGCGGGAGACCCAGGTTCGATCCTTGGGTCAAGAAGATCCCTTGGAGAAGGGAATGGCTACCCACTCCAGTATTCTTGACTGCAGCATTCCATGGACAGAGGAGCCTGGTGAGCTGTGCAGTCAATGGGGTCTCAAAGGGTCAGACACAACCGAGCAACTAACACTTTCACTTTCACTTCAGGTTAATTCAGGTAAGAGAGAAAAAGTATTTTGCATTTTTCTAGATTTGTGGGCTTTTCTGTTTTAGAGGTTTGACTCATGAGTGTTTTCATTATAAAAGTCCTATTTAGAAAAAAATTACTGTTTATTGTCTGCCCCTTCTTTAGGATATCTATGTTCTTAGCACTAAATAAAATATTAATAAGCAAAACCTCACTACAAGTGAAGGAATGAGTCACATGGGTAGATACCTGTGTGATGCGAGTTCCAGGCACAGACAGGAGCAGGTGTCAAGGGGTAGGTAGGAGCACGCACAGCAGGTGAGTCTGAGGAGTGGGAAGGGGACCTGTGTGGGGAACCATGGGAGGGTTTTGACAAGATCTCAGCGAAGACACCTCTGGTGGTGTGCTGCCTACAGGCTACAGGAGAGGCAGGGGTTGCAGCAGGAAGCCCAGCTAAGCAATGACTGATAACCTAGATGAAGCACACCTGGGTGGGACAAAAGTTTTCAGAGATAATGCATACCTTTTCCATACTACAGTCTAATGTTTTTCCTGTTCTACTTAACTTTTGAAAAATGCTAACCACTGTATCGGATTCCATTCTCACTCCCCAGAGCAGACATCCTAGTCATGGCACCCTGGCAGGTGGAATGCGCTTCCTCACCCCTGGACTTCGGGTTGGGCCTGGTCCTGGGTTGTTAGCAGCCTTGACAGGAGCAAAGGTTTGAGAACGTGCTGTCTATTGGACTCGCCCTCCTGTAGCCTCTCTGGAGAAGAACTTACCCTGCTGGCCGGAGGAGGTTCAGACACTCATGGAGCAGATGAGGACCAACCTGCAGCTTGAAGCTGAGCCCAGAAGAGCCCAGCCTGAACCAGTGAAATCCCAGCGACTCACAGACACCTCAGCAGAGAAGGAGGCTTTTTGCTATACATCTGTCAGATTCTGCAATGATTGTGTGCAGATATTGAGAACGTAGCTGACTGAGATGATCACCAACTGATTTCATGGCAACTTGACCTGGAGTTTAAAAGACACTCCTCTGTACCATCCAGCTTCAGTGTGGAGAGAGCAGGTCAGGGGCCAAAGAGAAGGCTTCTATGATGGTACCCACACATGGAAGAGATGCTCACAGAGGACAACAGTTGTGAGCAGAATCCAGATTCCCCTCAGACATTCCTGAAGAAACATGAAGGCCATGATAAAGGGGAGAAAAATAGCATGCTTTATGCAGGACAAAATTTATAAAATAAAACTGCTAGGTTAGCCACATCCACCCTACAGACCTGGAACTTTGTGGAACTGGATTTGGACATGAAGACCCTTTAGTGATAACTTAATCAGCAAATAAATCCTGACGAGATTAATTCTAGTTACAGCCTCCTGGCCTTGTCTCCCTCGTGTCCTACAGGCAGATTTGAGGCAGGACAGAGACTAGGCTTAAGGAAATTCCTGCAATATTTATTGTAAGTCTGATGTCTTGTCAATAGATTTCTATTTCTGATACTCTGTATTAAAAGGAATTACATATGGATACATGGATATGTATGGCTGCGTCCCTTTGTTGTTTACCTGACACTAAATCAAAACATTAATAGTTTTTGAACTGTTTTTATTAGGGTATAGCCGTATACCTCAACACAAAATAAGAAGTTCAAAAATAAAAGGAATTACAAGTACATCCTTACATAAAGTTAATCATCAACTGATCTGTCTCAATAACCTCAGATATGCAGATGTCACCACCCTTATGGCAGAAAGTGAAAAACTAAAGAGTCTCTTGATGAAAGTGAAAGAGGAGAGTGAAAAAGTTGGCTTAAAGCTCAACATTCAAAAAACCAAGATCATGGCATCCGGTCCCATCACTTCATGGCAAATAGATGGGGGAACAGTGGAAACAGTGGCTGACTTTATTTTGGGGGACTCCAAAATCACTGCAGATGGTGACTGCAGCCACGAAATTAAAAGACACTCCTTGGAAGGAAAGTTATGAGCAACCTAGACAGCATATTAAAAAGCAGAGACATTACTTTGTCAACAAAGGTCTGTCTAGTCGAGGCTATGGTTTTTCCAGTGGTCATGTATGGATCTGAGAGTTGAACTATAAAAAAAGCTTAGCACAGAAGAATTGATGCTTTTGAACTGTGGTGTTGGAGAAGACTCTTGACAGTCCCTTGGACTGCAAGAAGAACCAACCAGTCCATCTGAAAGGAGATCAGTCCTGGGTGTTCATTGGTAGGACTGATGTTGAAGCTGAAAGTCCAATACTTTGGCCACCTGATGCAAAGAGCTGACTCATTTGAAAAGACCCTGATGCTGGGAAAGATTGAGGGCAGGAGGGGAAGGGGACGACAGAGGATGAGATGGTTGGATGGCATCACCAACTTAATGGACATGAGTTTGGGGAGACTCTGGCAGTTGGTGATGAATAGGGAGGCCTGGCGTGCTGCAGTTCATGGGGTCGCAAAGAGTCGGACATGACTGAGCGACTGAACTGAACTGATCTGTCTCAGAAATTGAGCATTTTGTAATTATAGTGAGTGGTCAGGGAAGGCCTAAGTAAAGAAAAAGTTGAAGTCTGAAAGGTCCAACAGAAGTTGCCATCAAATTAGTCAGCAGACAACTTGCTTTTAAGAAGTACTCAATGTAAATGATTCCCTCTGCCTGGGATGCTTCCATAATGATCTTACATTAAGTCAAGGCCCAGGCCAAATGAACACAATGATAAAGCATCTATCCAATAGTGACAGTGAGCCTAAAAATATCACTGCCCCCTCCTCCAAACCGCACCTAGGCTCTCCCTCTAAGGCCCCTTGCTGGAATCCAAGTAGAAAAATACAAGTGGAACCACTACACCATGTGTGGGTCTCATGGTACCAAATGCAAACCAACATTGAAATGTGGAGTCCAGTCAGATTTCGGTTGTGTTCCCTTCATTTTCCCATGTTAAGATTCAGGCAGACTTGGTCCAGGTACCCATTCTGCCACCAAGCAGGTCACTGGGCCCTGTGCTGAGAATATGGTGAGGAGACAAAGGAAGAGCAAGTTGGCTTCCACTCTGGTCTGCTGCATGCTTAGTCACTTCAGTCATGTCCATCTCTTTGAAACCCTATGGACTGTAGCCCGCCAGGCTCTTCTGTCCATGGGATTCTCCAGGCAAGAATGCCAGAGTGGGTTGTCATGCCTTCCTCCAGGGGATCTTCCCGATGCAGGGATTGAACCCATGTCTGTTACATCTCCTGCATTGGCAGGCAGCTTCTTTACCACTAGCACCACCTGGGATACCACTCTCGTATGAATTCTGGCCAATTAGCAATAACTGCCGAATGCACTGTCCAGAAAGGATTCTGAGGCTGAGTCCCAGCTCAGTGGGAAGATATGCTGAGATCGATTAGCAATGTCTGCATCACTTGGTGAGAGGGCATAGCTGCACGCTTGCCACCCACCTGCTGTCTTTCTGGAGGGCCTTTGGCTTCGCTGCTCCTGTAGTCCAGGCCCAAGTGCTATGGTTCCCAAATGTCGTCAATACTCAGCGGTGGGACGGCTCTGGCCCGGATCACAAATGAAGGGGAGAAATTCCAGTTCCCTCCCCTCTCCAAGCCCTGGCTTTATCTCTGCTTGGTGAAAAGGTTCTTGAAGGCATTGTTGTAGTTCTTGTTAAACGCCGTGTAAATCAGGGGATTGAAGAAAGAGTTGGAGTAGCCTAGCCACAGGAACACGCTTTTCCAGACAGGGGGCAGGCTGCAGGCGCAGAGGGGGCCAATGAGCTCGGCCAGGAAGAAGGGGGTCCAGCACAGCACGAACACGCCGATGAGGATGCCCACCATCACGGCCGCCCGCTTCTCCTTCTGCTCCCGCCACGAGGCTCCGCTCGCCGGAAAGGCCGCCGCGGGGCGGCGGGCCATGCACGCCATCTCAGCCTCCTGAGGGGCCTCCTTTCCCTGGGAACAGGGGAAATGCACAATTCAAAGATAAAATGCGTGAGGCTGGGCCATACAGTGACATACAATACATCCAACCTTGGCCAGCCCCTCCCCTCCAGCCCCATACGAGATGCACTGATCCATCATCATCACATGTGTGTGCTCAGCTGTGTAGTGCTCCTTGCGACCCTAAGGACTGTAGATCGCCAGGCTCCTCTGTTCATGGAATTTTCCAGGCAAGAATACTGGAGTGGGTTGCCATTTCTTCCCCCAGGGGATCTTCCTGACCCAGGGATCAGGCATCTCCTGTGTCTCCTGCATTGTAGATATATTCTTAACCCCTGAGCCATCAGGGAAGCCCAACTGATGCCATAATCCACCCCCAAATATTAACGCTAGGTGAAAAAGTTCTTGAAACCATAGGTTAAAATATGTCCTGAAGGTTCTTCAGGGACTGAGAGCGGTGGTGGTCCCCACAATGTCAGATATTAGAACAAATAATTCTTTACCATCTGAGCCACCAGGGAATCCCAATCAAAAAATAATATGATCTAAAAACGGGGGCGGGGGAGGCACTTAAGAACACGCGCCTTGGTGTCAGACCCTGGCTTGAGCTCCAGCCCCACTGGCCAAGCCGTTTCCTTGTATGAGGCCGGGTGACCAAGCCCCCTCCCCGCCACAAGGCCACCATGAATGAGCACTGGGAATGTGTGTGGGTGCCCAGCACAACCCCCTGCCACAGGCACTCACAGCTCAGTACTCATGGACGGGGGTGGTGCTGGGACCCGGACCCTGAATGGAACAGACCCAGGCCTGCCCCTCACAAAGTTCACAGCCAGAGAGGCAGGTCGCCTGTAAACATCAATATTGCAAGAAATTATATGATTACTGTGTTAAGTGGATTCACTTTAAATTAGGAGATAATGTTGTGTCGCCTAGCTTAAACAAGCCAAGTGTAAGTGACCTTGTGGTGATAATTAGCTACCATTTAAGGAGCCTCTGGCTGCTCTCCACCCTCTCACCCCCAGCCTTTGGTCACTTCCTATCTGCCTCTTGAGTCTCAGCTTAAAGGCCACCAGCCTCTCAGAGCAGCGCTGTTGCCCCCTTAAACTCAGTCACGTCTCTCTGTGCTCTGTGCACGTTCCCCTCCTTTGTAGCCATGGGTGCGATCACGGGTGTCACACGAGGTGCCCCTCTGGCCCAAGCTGAACCACAGCAGGCTGGGCTTTCCTGGTACAACACCTACCTGGCAGCACCACCTGGCGCCCGGTCAGAGCCTAGGAAACAGATGCCACGTTGACTGATCGTTTCAACCACACGCTCCTCACCTGCGTGTCTCTTCCTTTCCAGAAGGCTGCCAGCCATGATGCTGGAGAAAACACAGAGGCAAGGGGCCCCCAGGCAAGGACTGCAGCTCGTTTCTCTCCCAGACGCAGCTGGCAGCAGCCATCAGGAGAGCCACCTGACCTCCAGGCACCAAGGGAGGAGCCCGGGTTCCTCTCACCTGGCCCAGGATGGAGCTTAGAAGGCACCCAGGTGGTCTGATCTCTGCAAACCCGCGGCTCCTCACGCTAAGCTCTACCTTCAAATTCTCCGTCTCTGCTACTTCCTGCCAACACTCATCTCTATTTATTTGGAAAATCACTAAGTCATCCTGAAACAGATCATGGTGACATGGACAAAGTTGAGTCCTTTCCTTTCTGAGTGTAAACCCAGCCTCCTCCCGCCTGCCACTCAGAGAGAGAGAAGGAAAAGGCAGGTGACTCCAGGAGAGACCAACAGCACGTCCCTCCCCCCACCCCTCTGCCCCTTACACAGTCCTGGCTCCGCAAACACGCACCCTGCACAGACCAGCGGGCAGCCCCTCTTTAATGAGCCATCCCAAGGTTTCCGGTCCACCTGAGTCAGGCAGGAGCTGAAGCTCCTTTCTCCCCTTTAGAGGAGGTGACACTGACCAATTCTCACATGATGGATGACCAGCATCCACTGATGGAAGTCTGAGGAAGAAAACGTGACATCCTAAAATCCCCTACGGATATTAGCAGTCTATTGTCTGCAGGAAACAATATTATCAGGGCAGGAGAGGCGGTGGTGGTGGGTGGTTTGTTTGTATTCCTCCCATTCAGCTCATTAAAGGGCACTTTTGAAAAGATTTTTTTCTGCTGACCTCAATGACCTCCCAGGCACTTGAATTCCTTCCTCCCTTAACACAATTCCAAATCCTTGTCATGCTACAAAGTAAACACATGGGGTCAATTCACTTCAAAGGGATCCTAGGGGAAGAGAAACAGAAAAGGCAAATCCACTAATTAGGTTTAAAACACCTCAGCTTCCATCACTGCAGCATTCAGCAGAATCCCGCTTTGCTCCACCAACATGGAGCCTTATGTTCACAGCCTGTCACCTGAGCCTGCTGCATCCTGGGCGGAGGGACAGGACAGACTTTCCAGAACAGCCTCCAAGTCAACAAGTCAGTGAGGTCAGACCCTGGTTTGCTAGAAGACGAACAAGCATGGCTTTTTTCATCTGAAGAAATAGAAAACCAAAAGACACAAAGAACAATTCCAGAAAAGCCACTGTAAAACAGACACTTGTAATGACTAACTCTGATTCACCCTCATGCCAAAGCTTCAGGCAATTATCTCCATTTGACGGTGGAGAAAACACAGAACCTATTTTAGGACCACATTTATGCTTGGGATGCCTTCCAAATGAATGTCTCTGGCTTCCTGGAAACTGTCTAGGGGCTCCAGCAGTCAGCTCTGGGGCCAGCCCTGAGCTTCTCCATCTTTCCTCTTTGGTTGGGTGTCTCCTCAGCCTCTTTGCCCTGACAATGCTCTCTAGCAGTGGCAATCACTCAGTCGTTTCCGACTCTTTATGATCCTATGAACTGTAGCCCTGCCAGGCTCCTCTGTCCATGGAATTCTCCAGGCAAGAGTACTGGAGTGGGTTGCCATTTCCTTCTCCAGGGGATCTTCCTGACCCAAGGATTGAACCCCAGATCTCCCACATTGCAGGCAGATTCTTTCCTGTCTGAGCCACCGGGGAAGCCCTGACAATCCTCCCTACACCTGTTGTAAAACTGACCATTCTGGCTTAAAAGGCCTCGGACTCTTAGAATCCACTCATCTGAAGGTTAAAATACTGGGATTCTGACTGTTGAAGGCGCAGAACCAGTAGGACCTGCCACCTTCTGTCCTGCTGTAACAGGACAGGTGCTCTGAGTACATGGACGTTTGGAGATATCAGATGCTACGAGCAAGGTCACACGAGCACGGCAAAGCAGAACCAAGGTGCCCGCCCATCTGTCTGGCTCCAGGCCTCTTTGGCTTCTCTCTGCCACTGTGAGACACGACCTAAAAGATGAGTTCACCTAAACATCTCCATAGAATCTGAGGCTTTTCCATCTAAAGTTAATTAAGGACCAAATCAGCCAGACAATATATGCTGACATTTATTAATCATCTCCTGGGGCTTCCTTGATGGCTCAGACAGTAAGGAATCTGCCTGCAATGCAGGAGACCCGGATTCAGTCCCTGAGTCAGGAAGATCTCCTGGAGAACAGAATGGCAACCACCCCAATATTCTTGCCTGGAGAATCCCATGGACAGAAAAGCCTGGCGGGTTACAGTCTCTGGGGTCACAAAGAGTTGGACACGACTGAGCAAATAACACTAGACTGGACTAGTGCATGTGGGGACTATGAACTGGAATTTTTCATGAAGTCCCAGTTTCAAATATCCTGTCCCACTATTCTCGTAAGCACTCTGATACCAAGGCACAGATTCTGAATCTTCATGCTGATTGTGAATATTGTGTCACGATCAATACTCCAGGAGGGCAGAGACACGAGTGTCCCGTCCACTGAAGCATCCCCAGCACCTAGTGTAATGTATGGTCTATAGTAAAATCTCAACAAACACTAAATAAAAAGTTATTTAGGGAGACAAGTCTCTTTTAAGTCTCCTGTGTTTCTACACATTTTGCCAGCAAAGGCACTGACAGCTTTTGTTTCGGACCAGCCTGTCAAGGATGTTTGTATAACAAACAGCCTTGGAAGAGTGAGAGAGTATCTCCCAGTAGAAAAGAAGACAGATTTACTTGCAACCCATTATTAAAGATTTAGGTTTCTGAAAAGCAAAGGGCAGGTTTATATACTGTTCAGTGTTGGACAGTACCGACTTGAGTTCCCTAATCTGGGAGTTTCCCTACTATTTGCGATGCAGATCCAGCTGGCCCACTCCATGTCGGTCGCATGGGACTTCGAAGGGAAGAGAAGAGATGCACACATGAAGTTCGTGCTCCCTGTGAACCACGAGTGACAACATCCTCTGACTCTGACCCAGAAGTCTCCTGTCTTTTGTCAGTGTCCAGTAAACTAGGGTAGGCTGACTTGTGAGCTTGCCAGCAGGGGAAAATCTCAGAGTTCCTGACAGTCATCTGCTACTGGCCACGTGGTTCCACACACCACCTGACTCAGTTATAACAGCAGCCAGTGACTAAGGAGTAAGGAAACCAAGGCTCAGAGCAAATTAGGGCGTAGGCAGGATTCCAATCTGAGCTCCCAGTTTTGCATTTCCAGCGATGAAGATCTTTATCCGTCATACATGGTGGGCTTCCTGGAGGATGACAGTGAGACAGTAGTGCGTGGCAGGAACTCAGAGATGTCCTCGTTATGTCCCTCTAAGTAAAAGGAATGTGCCTTCCCTCCCCTCTAATTAAAAAAAAAAATCCAGCTGCCACAGGAAGCACCCACAAATGTGTAAACCGCCAGTGTTGTCAGCTGAACACCCTAAGAAGAACTAGAAAAGGAAAGCAGAAAAAAGAAAGATGGTTCCTAATCACTCCTGAAACCAACTAGCTTGGGTGCTGACGCACAGGTCAGGCATCCACTATAGCGAGGCTCTTCACAAGGCTGGTGGTGGGGACACGCCAATCCCAGGGACCAATGAAGCCCTGAGACCTCTGGGAGAGGACGGAGGACATTGAGAGGCATCCGGTTTCAGTTGAAGGCAATCCGAATTGTAACTGGAATTCCCCATTTCTATCCAGAGCTCAAAAGGTCAGGAGATGGAGCACCCAGGTTGCCATTCTCTCTGCCCGTGCTATACGGAGATAACCAAGCTCAAAGCTGCACTTCTCAAAGGCACCTTGACGAGAAAACTAATCAAAATATCCCCTCAAAGTAAACAGAAGCTGTCTAATGTCTAACTTGTCTAACAAACTACAACAGGAAATTTTCTCAGCAGCTTCCCTTGTGCAAAAGAAACCAGAAAATAAAGATGTTTCCTTATTTAAAAAAAAAAAACAGATTAATAAATAAAAGCAGAGCACTGCTGGGCTTGAAAAAAATTACCTTTCCCTTGAGTGTAATTACATACACCACAAAGAACAGTTATGCTAAACTCGGGTATGATCATAACATAAAGGACAATCGCTACTATTATTACATTTGGAAAATATGAATTTGGTGGGGGGGGGGGGCGGTGCTCAATTACCCTGGGATGGCTAAGAACTCACTGGAGTTAATACTGAGGAAGGGAAACTGTAATCAAGTGTGTTACTTAAAATTACACAACATTTGTTTCCGTTCTAATATCATCTGATCTAGTCATCCTCTTTTACGGGTGGAGGCCAACGGAAGGTCCTCTGTGTGAGTTCTTACCTTGAGGTCCCCAGACTCCCAGGGCAGAGAGTCTTGGCATAGAGGAGGGTGTAATGGAGAGAGGGGAAGTCTTGCCTTTTGCGCAGGCATCCTCCAGCCTCGGTGTCTTGACATGGGCGCGTAGGGGGCCATGGCTCCCGTGACAAACACTGCCCGTGCGGTGGAGAGCCCCAGTTCCTACTGCACTGTGGCCTCCATTCTCCTGAAGAGTGGGTGGGAGGCAAGACTGAGGATCACCCTCCAAATAGGCTTCGGGCAGTGCCCTAGGCACACTGGGCAAGCAGGCGCCTACAAGCCTTTCTGAGCAGCAAGTCCAAAGCTTTCTTTAATTTTCAAGGAATTCTGTGACCTGTGAAAGGGTTAATAACCATGGAATTTGAATCGCATTCTTCTACTGAGAAACTCAATCTTCTCTGAGAACTACAAGGATTTAAGAAGTAGCTTGTTGCAAGGTCACTGGGGCAGACACCTGATCCCTGCACCATACTTCATCTACATCCCCCTGCACTTTCCCCAACAATCCAGCCAGGGAAAAGAGAAATGGAAGCAGAAGTAAAGAGGCAGAATGAATGTAACAATGGAAGAGAACAAGGAAGAAGTTTCTAGAGAGGGGAAAGCCAGGGGTATCTCTAAAAAGTCTAGAGAAAACGCTCCTTTATCCACACAAGTAGTTCTGAAAACTCTCAGACAATTAGGCATCAGTCTTAAAAGAATCAAATGATAAGTCAGATGTATGTTACCATACAATTTGATGAATAAACTTTACTTTTCTAAAGTTAAAATAATCTTACAATTTGATGAATAAAATTTACTTTTCTTATGTTAAAATAGTCTTGCATGCTGGCATGGGACTGGTTTGAGTCATATTTCTTTTAATAGATGGAATCAGAATAAGGGTGGTGATTTTCCACCATCCTCTTCCCAGAGCTTAGCTCTGACTGAACTCTGGTCCCACACGTGGCTAGGTCCACAAGACCAATAGCCCCTTAGTCTTTGGGGTGGAACAAATGACAGCTAAACATTGAAGATGTGACAAAAACATCAAGTATTCTGTATAGTTTTTAGGTCACTTAGGGCTTATATACTGTATGCTTACAACACAAATCTAATGTGGAGGATTAGTTTGGAGAGGCAAATATTTTGTAATATGACATTACCTAAAATTCAGTTCCAAGTCATCACAAACCCAATAGTTCAATACTATACATTTATTTTGACCTTTACAGGTTACAAAGTGCTTTCACAAATACTATCAGTCTTTCAAGACCACTGTACTCTGGAACACATGTAAGACATCATTGCAGACTTCCCTGGTGATCCAGTGGCTAAGAATCTGCCTGCCAAAGCAGGGGACACAAGTTCAATCCCTGGTCCAGGAAGATCCTACATGCTGCAGGACAACTAAGCCTGTGCATCACAGTTACTGAGCTGTAGAGTCCGCAAGTCACAACTACTGAAGCCCGTGTGCCCAACAGCCTGTGGTCCACAACAAGAAAAGCCACTTCAATAAGACCTCACACCACAACTAGAGAAAGACCTCGTGCAGCAACGAAGACCTAGCACAGACAAAAAAATAAAATAAAATTTTAAAAGACTTTATTACATTTATAATTCTGTAATTGTGGTTTACTAACATGAATTCCTGGAGAAGGCAATGGCACCCCACTCCAGGGCTCTTGCCTGGAAAATCCCATGGACAGAGGAGCCTGGTAGGCTGCAGTCCATGGGGTTGCTAAGAGTCGGACACGACTGAGCGACTCACTTTCACTTTTCACTTTTCTGCATTGGAGAAGGAAATGGCAACCCGCTCCAGTGTTCTTGCCTGGAGAATCCCAGGGACGGGGGAGCCTGGTGGGCTGCCGTCTATGGGGTCGCACAGAGTCGGACACGACTGAAGCGACTTAGCAGCAGCAGCAGCAGCAGCATGAATCCCTGGAGAGCAGAGACCACTCCTACGAAACCTCAGAGGCTCCCATGTTGTCTGATGTGCAGGTCAGTACAAGTCCAATAACCTTGAATACCATCTGCGCAGCCTTTTGTGGTGGTTTTAAAATACATTCACAGGTTCTTTCACTCATCTCCCAAAAGTTGAGCCTAAGTTGCCTTCCCTTGAGGGTGGGGTGGAGTTAGTGACTCACTTGTAATGAATAGATTTTAGGGGAGAAGTGATGAAACGTAGCTTCTGAGACAGCTCATAAAAGGCACTGCAGTTTCCCCCTTGCCTCACTCTCAGACTGGGGGAAGCCGGCTACTATATCGGGGATGACACTCAGGCAGCCCTGTAGAGCCCTCTGCTAACAGCTGTGTGAACCACAGCTACAACCACAAATGACCTTGGACCAGAACACCCAGCTAAGCTGTTCCCAATGCCAGACCCACAGAAATTGGGTCTGGCATGTTTGTTGTTTGAAGACACTAAATATAGGGGTGATTGTTAAGAAATAACTAACTAATCCACCTATAATGGTGAGCAACAGCAGTAAGAGGTATAAAATAATAACTTATTATTTATAACTTATAAGAAAAGTTGCAAAAAATAGTAACAAAAGTAGTACAGTGGCCATCATTTAGGGTTTACTATTTTAGTTACTCCATATACACTGTTATCTCATCTACTCTTCACAAGAATGTTAAGAAGCAGATAGCAATATTTCTATTTTACCTACAGGGAAATGCAGATGGAGCTGAATTCACTTGGCTAGAGAGTTAATAAGTGGCACAAAAAGAATTGAAATCCAGGTCTCCTTGTTTCCAAATCCCAAGTTCTTAACTAATGTGCACACTGTCTCCCAGCACATGTTTATTGATTGAGTGAATGAAAGAAGGTTTCAACCAAGGCTGCATTACAACCTTCTTGAGCCTGAGGCATCCATGCCTCTGTGGGCCCTTCCTTCTTCCATTAAAAAATATTAAAAATTATATTTTATGATCATATTATTATAAAGACTAATATAATCAAGGCTGAACTCATTACTATTATATTCACTTTCCCTCTAAAAGAAATTAAACAATTTCCATGGGCCCCTAAAAGTATGGCAGCTCTCGGTGGTGTACCCACCATGCCTAATAAATAAGCATGCCCTGATATCAGACACAGCTATCAGACAAACAATTAAAATGAACAAAATGTTTGATGTTGCATTTTAAAAACCAAACAAACAATCTCTATTGACTTTGCTTTTTTCCTCTTCTAAGCAGTAAAGAGTATAGGATAGTAGGAAACAATTATAACCCATGGGGGATGCATTAGGGACAGCAGAATATACTACATCATGGTGTCCCATCTATGAGGTGGGAAAAGAAGGATGCAGATGGAAATTAACCCCCACTCCTGAGAGACGCTGGTGGTGCCTCTGTATTCACTTGTTTTTCAACTCTCCTACAAAGGAGTTCACAATTTTGAGATCCTGCTCCCCATGGATGGGCTGCCATCCACCTGCCAATGCACGAGACACAGGTTGGATCCCTGTGTCAGGAAGATACCTGGAGAAGGAAATGGCGACCCACTCCAGTATTCTTGCCTGGAGAACCTATGAACAGAGCAGCCTGGGAGGCCACAGCCCATGGGCTTGCAACAAGATAACACAATGAGTACCTCAGAACTATCTGAGAACCTGTCTTCCAGGATGAAGTTCTCAGAAAGTCCGCCAACATTATCAACTTTTAGGTTGTTTTTTTCTTGTTGTTGTTTTTAGTTGACATCCCCATGACCCACCTTGACTGGGATATGACTGTCTCCCTCCCATGAAGTTCTAGGTGCTTGTGACAGTGCTCAGAAATTAAATTTCTGCAGAGAGCACAGCATAATGAAAAAGGGATGAAAAGAACAGTGATTTTATTGATAGATCCAGGACAGACTTTAGCTTCTCCACCCAGGAACTGTGAGGTCATGGATGAACTCACTTTATGGCACCTGAATTGGATCATCTGAAGAATGGATGCTTTTGAACTGTGGTGCTGGAGAAGACCCTTGAGAGTCACTTGGACTACAAGGAGATCAAACCGGTCAATCCTAAAGGAAATCAACCCTGAATATTCACTGGAAGGACTGGTGCTAAAGCTGAAGCTGCAGGACCTAAATTCAACTCTGATGTGAAGAGCCAACTCATTGGAAAAGATCCTGATGCTGGGAAAGATTGAGGGCAGGAGGAGAAGAGGGTGACAGACCATCCTCTGTCATGGTTGGATGGCATCCCCAACTCAATGGACACAACTTAAAGACTGAACAACAAGAAAAATGAGAGCTGTGTGGCAAAGATGGTTAATGCTCACCAAAGAGCCATAGGTTCCCCTAGTCTTCACAGACAGTGTCTGGCCAATGGACTGTGCCCGGAAGGGGCTCTTCTGGGTAAGGCAGGTAGAAGCTGCTGTATCTCCAGGTCCCACTTCCTCTTCCACAGCAACCTCAGAAACCACATGTTCAAGACGGCGTGACTTAAAGATGACAAGGGGCCTGGATCCACAAGTCACTGCCTGGAGGAGAGCTGAGCAGGGGAGGGGGGCCACCAGACCCACACTGAACTTTGCGTGAACCTGGGTTAAACCATTAGTCTGGGGATTCTGTGTTACTCAGCGTATCTTAGCTTATCCTGACAAACAGATGCTGTATTGCCAATGTGTCTGGAGCCTGAGGGTTAAATAAGAGGAAGAAGGTAAAGGGTCACTGTGCCTGGAAGAGGGATCTCACTCAGTCAGCATTTCTTTCCATGTCTACTTTCAAAACTTGAGGCATGATTGCAGATTCCTCCCTGATCCTATTTTAGTGTTGGGACCTAGTCACAGAATCCTGAAAACGGTGAAGGGTGAGCACAACCTCATGACCAGAGGCCTTCTGCCTTCCTAAGTGCTCCCATCACCCACAGAAAGCAATAAAGACATTTTGCAGGACTTAAATTCAACTCTACTCATTTCCCCCGGAATGCAGAGAAAAGCAGGTTATACAGAGTGAAATAAGTCTGGAATAGAAAAACAAATATCACCTGTTAATGCATATATATGGAATCTAGAAAATGGTCCTGATGAACCTATTTGCAGGGCAAGAATAGCAATGCAGATGTAGAGGATGGTCTTGTGGACACAGGGGTGGAAGGAGAGGGGAGGATAAACAGAGAGAGAAGCACTGACATATATCCACTAGCATGTGTGAAACAGATAGCTGGTGAGAAGCTTCTGTGTAACGCAGGGAGCCCAGACCGGCCTCTGCGATGACCTAGAAGGGTGGGATGGAAGGAGAGGGGTGGAAAGGAGCCTCAGGAGAGAGGGGGTTATATGTACTCGTGGCTGGTTCATGTTCTTATACAGCAGAAACCAACACAACATCATAAAGCAACTACCCTCCAATTAAATTTTTTTATAAAGCAGGTGGGGGAAGGCACAGAGAGAGTATTTCTGGCACATTAGTTAAAACTTCTGTTTGGGTGTGGTCAACAAGCTTGCAACTGCTGACTCTGCGACATTACCCAGGAGTTTGAGTGATGGCTTGCTGGAGCCTAAAGAAGCAGGATGTTCTTGAACCCACCTCATCTACAACCTCAGCATCATATGATTCAAGACTCTTAGCCGTGACTTAGACCAATGCGGTGTCTTAGAGGAGAAAGCTTGCAGCCCAAAATGGGAAAGAAGCTCATTGCTGGCAGGTGGCTAAATCACCAGGCTGCTCTGCCTCCCAGAGAACTTTCTCCCTACCAGTGACCATCCTGATTGTCCAGCTCCCCCATCATCGAGGCACATCTGCTTTGTTATCAGCTGCTTGAATAGGGTCTGTCAAAAATGAACACTAAACGCAGGCGTGGCAAGCCTTTCTGGCATCCATTTCACCATGATTTCTCAGGGTGCACCCTGGATCGATGTAGCCAGTAAAAGTCTGCCCTGCCTTGGCAATCAGATAGAAAAAGGATAATCACCCCAGGCATTTCCAAGGGACCTTTCAAAGGACATCATTAATTCTGAATAAAGCTCTCCCTTAACAACACTTTCCAATTATAGACTTGACATTCCCGTTTTATCCTACAAAACTCCTCTGCCATTCCATGAAGGGTGTGGGGGGGCGGGAGATGCCTGCTTTTAAAAATACACATATTTGAATAACCTAAGCATCTGAGTTAACTTACAGAATTAAAACAAAGCTAACAACAAAAAAACTGACCCCCTTTCTTTCCCACCTCGTGTCCCCTTTCCCTGGTCCATACATTGTATTAGGAAAGAGGCAATAATTCCTATTATTCTCCAGGACTGAGGGCCTGAAGCCCACAAAGTGAGCTCCAGAGTGAGGAGGGAGTTAGGGTCTCTTAGGGTCTGACCAAAAGGCAGAGAGTCTTCCCAGGTGGCTCAGGGGTAAAGAATCTACCTGCCAAGCAGGAGGTGCAAGTTCGATCCCTGGGTGGGGACGATCCCCTGGAGAAGGAAAAGGCAGTCCACTCCAGTATTCTTGCCTGGAGAATCCCATGGACAGAGTGGCCTGGCAGGTTACTGTCCATGGAGTCTCAAGAGTCTGACAGGAATTACAGACTAAACAACAAACAAAAAAAGCAGAAAGCCCCATTCTAAAGACAGTGGAGAGAAGTTCTGCCAAATGCAGGTTCCTCCCTCTCATTCCTTCGTTTCCGGCGCCCATTGTGGATTGCCGGGCAACGCCCGGGCCCTGAGGATCCCCTCGCTCCAGGCAGCTCTGCGACCCCTCCACCGCCGTTTGCCAGGCACTGTGCCAGGGGTCTGCATTCTTTATCTCACGTAAGCCAAGAGCCCTATTACGTAGGAATTAACCAGTCTAAAGTGCAGGAAACGACGCCCACAGAGATTAAGTAACTGCCCCAAAGTCCTGAGCTTTCTATCTCTTTCCAAAGTCACTAAAGGATAGCACTGAGGTTGAGACAGTGAAAGAAAAGTGATACTTAGACTCATTTTTATCCTCACTTTCCCCTTGGCAGGAAGCTGGCCAATAGAGTGAATAGTCTCGGGACTGCAGGGGTGAATGAGGGTGCAGTGGAGACAAAAATACCGAGCGAATGGTCACAGAAATGTGTTCAACGGCAGGACGAATTTCCAGCCCCCTGCCGTCACGCTTGGTCTAGCCGGGGCTGGGAAATTGGCGGCTGAGGACTCCCACGGACACAATAGCTCCAGGGGAAAAGCAACGGAGGGCGCCGTGGATCCGCCGCGAGCTCAACGCTGCCGAGCAACACTGCCCCTGCCGCCCCTCCCAGCCGCGTGGTGCCGCGGCGCCCGCGCCAGCTCCAGGCCGAGTGGGCAGGTGCTGGAACTCCTTTCCCCACGGCGCACCATCCACGCATGAACCCTTCGTGTGCGCGCTAGGCGCGGATGCGGAGCTCCTCCGCGAGGGCTGCAGCAGAGCAGATGGCAACTCCGCGTGCGCTCCGGCTGGCCAACCTGAAAAGCTTGCGCCAAGTGTGCAAACTTGCACCTCCAGCTCTCCCTTTCGCCAGGCTTCCTCGTCCCTCGGCGACCCCTTTCCCAAATCCCCATTCCCCAACCCGCGCCTCACCTGCACGGCGGAGGGCAGGGGCAGCACAGCCCTGCAGCGGCGACCGAAGCGCAACTTGGCCGCCTTATATATCTTCCAGTAGACAAACAGCACCACGCCCAGCGGCAGGTAGAAGGCGCCGCAGGTGGAGAAGACGGCGTAGGAGGGCTCCTGGCTCACCTGGCAGCGCTGGAGTCGAGCGTCGTACGCCTCGCCCCAGCCGAAGAGCAGCGGTGCGAGGGCGATGAGCGCCGAGAGCGCCCAGGTGAGCGCGATCATGAGCGCCGAGGCGCGGCGGCGGGCGCGCAGCGTGTACTGCAGGTGGCGCGTGATAGTCCAGTAGCGGTCCAGGGCGATGGCCGCCACGTTCCAAATGCTGGCGGTGCAGCACATCACGTCGAAGGAGATCCACACGTCGCACAGACGCCTGCCCAGCCGCCACCGTCGCCCAGCCGACAGCTCGCTCACCAGGCCCAGGGGCATTACCAGCGCGGCCACTAGCGCGTCCGACACGGCCGTCGAGGCCACCAAGTTATGCGGCACACGGTGAAAGGCGCGGACGCGCAGGATGGTGACCAGGACCAGCAGGTTCCACAGGAACGTGGCCGCGATCAGCAGCACCAGCAGCGTCACCACCAGCACCGAGAAGACGGAGAAAGGCGGTTCTCGGCCCGGCGGGGCCGCACCTCCTGGGGTCGATCCGACGACCCCGCTTGGGTTTGGGCTGCTGCTGAAGGCTTCGGGTCCCAGGCGAAGGGCGACGCCGGTGGAGGCCACCGAGAGGTTAGCTGCTTCCATAGCGCGGCGCGCGGGATCCCGGCTCCCCCCGCGGGGACGCAAGCGCGCCCTGGGCTTGGCGTGGACGCGGCGAGTAAGGGCGTGGAAGGGGGCCTTGCGTGAAGGGGAGGGCAGAGAGGAGTCCAGTTTGCCCTACTCTGGCCCCTCATGGGGCCGCAGCTCCGCACCCCTCTGGCGCCTCGCCGTTGAGTCCTCGTGGGTCTCTTTTCCAGTGGAGAAAAGAGTGGGCCCCCTCAGGAGTCCAACTCGTCCACCTTAGTCCCCGCGCCAGTCCCTCCTGCCTTTCCTCGCGGTTCCCAGGGCAGCGGGCTGTCACAGGGCTGGGAGTCCGAGGGCGTGGCGGGTGTCCGCGCGCAGAGTGGGTTTGGAGAGCGGCCCGCGACTCCGAGCCCGGCGGCCCTGAGCTGAGCTGCACCCGGGGTGGGCGAGGGCGGCGTGGTCTGGGGAACCAGCCGACTGCAGCAGGGCCTTCAGGCTGTCCCTCTCCCCTCTGCGCGGAGAGAACCCTAACGCGGGAGTCCCCGAAGAAGGTTCACAATCGCCTAGGAATTCCGTAGCCGGATCCCCGGGACTCGCCTGAGGTACGGTTTGACATCTAGAAACAGAGGGACCGGCCCTGTCCGGGACCGCGAGGTTCTACTTTCCTCGATCTCCATCCTAAGTATGTGTGAACTAGGGGACTCAGGTGTTAGGGATGCTCAACAGGAAGCTCCTCGACCCGGCTCCATCCTGCCTGCGGCTTCCCTTACTACCCTTCTGCCCCTCTGAGGATTCGTGCTGCCTTGAGAAGTTCTCTCTCTGGCTCTTAGAGAGAACTCGGCGTCTACGCGTTTTGGCCGAGGCACTGAATAGGGCGTGTCCACCACCTCCTCTCCGTCTCCAACCCAACCTTACTGGCTTTCCACCCCGCCCTCCCTTTGCAGTTGCCGAAGTTCCTGATCGTGGGGCACATCTTCCAGTTCTTCACATCCAGGGTGAAGATGGAGTTCTATTTTGTTGAGCCCTGGACAAAGGTGGAAACCAATGGGAAGTGAAATTCCCCCAACCCGCCCCGCCTCCCCCGTTTTCAGTCTCTTTACACTTTAAAAAATAGTTCAATCATAATGCAATCAACTTAAAGCTGCCTTCCAGCCTGTTCCTGGGAGTAGAGTAGAAATGTAAAGGACACAGAGCCCAAACTGCCCCATCTCTTGTCAGGGCAGCTGGGTTTCTTATTAACACCAAGCCTCAGGCTGAGCAGGGTCCGCAGAAGGGGCTTTCTGTGGAAAAATGCCCTAAGCTGCAATGGGTGATGGGGGTGCCTCCCTGGTCCTCTGAGCATCCCACCCCTGGCATCTGGAGAAATCTTTGGGGATCAAGGACAGCGAGAATGTCCTTGCTCTCCCTTCCTCAGCCATTCACAGACTGGGATGCTCTGCATCCTGATGGGACTGCTCTTGCTGACACACACAGACACTCCAGGCAAAGGAGTCAGAGTAAAAATACTTGGACTTTCAGGCATAATGGTCAAGTGGTTGATAAAAGTAATGGAAATTGATGGACTGTTCAGAGATCACAGAGAGGGGGACACTGTGGTGGGAGCAGAACCTTAGGCTTACTGAATTGTTAGGCAGGCACATCAGTGTTGCACAGAGATACGTGGAGGACGGGACCTGGCCAGAGTGTGAGTAGCTGAGGTCAAGCCACCTGGAGATGGACAAGCAGGTGTAAATGCCGAGGAGCAGGGTTTGCAGGAAACGTGGAAAAAGCTGGATTTGGGATGGTGTTGAGAAAATTGACATGATAAAGACCATCCTTTAGGGGAAAAAATGGGGACTAGTCTTTGAAATAGTTTCACAAGAATTTTCTCCCTCTTTTATTCGGCAAACATTCTAACAAGAGCAAAAAATATAAAAAATGTAAAAGTATTCATCTTGCCTCAGTCAGATGCAGGGCATGCTTTTGTCTTCTGTTCTTTGCATATATCCACATACATTTTTCATGCCTAAAATCAATTTTTTATTTTGCAGATTTCTCTTAATATTTTTCATGTTGCTATATATACTCTCTTCATTGTTATTTTTTTTAATGTTGTTCCACGTATTAAGTCAGAGACTTGAGCAACTTAAGTTTTCTGAGACTGTTTTCTCATTTTAAAAATGAGGCTAATTATAACTGTCATGAGATTATTATAAAGCTATAGTTTAATAGTTTACTAAGAGTTCAATAAATGATGACTGCTGCTACTATTTTAAATTTCTGTTTCAAAGCTTAAATTCCATTCTCTCGTGACCTTTTGATGAAGATTGTGTTTTTCCAGTGGTACTCTCTCAAATATTTGTAACCACACAATACATGCACACCTTTTATTTCACTTGATCTTACCCACTTGCAGATGGAGAAAGAGCGAGAGGTTTGTTGCCTGTTAACTGATGGTGGGAGCAGGACTCAGCTCTTCTGATCCCCTCCCCCATCTGTCCTTGATACTCAGCAGCCCTCCATACACTGGACTGGGGGTTCAGTTTGATGGTTTTTATTGAAATTATTTAATTGAAGGATAATTACAATATTGTGTTGGTTTCTGCCATACATGAACACGGATCAACCGTAGGTATACATATATTCCAGCCCTCTTGGACCTCTTTCCCACCTCCCACCCTATTGAACTCTTTTATATAAATTGTTTCATGTGATAAGTCTGCTTGTCATGTTAAAAAACTATATTGTCCCCATTACAAAACTATATTATCTCTTGGGCTTTCCTCCTCTCATCTCTGACTACTCTCCCCTGCTCACCACACTCCACACCCCTGGCTCTTATTCTTGAAGGTACAAGCACATCCCATTCCCAGTGCTATGGGGTGTGGGTGTGCTGGTCCCTGGGATGCTCTTCCCTCAGGTAGTCATGTGGCTCATTTGCTTATTTCCTTCTGGCCTCTGGACCAGTGTTAGCATCTCAGACCATCCCTGATCATCGGATCTACAATCCATCACTCTATCGAAAGGCAGCTCTGTCCCACTCTTCTGCTTTATTTGTCTTCACAACAGTTCATGGAAATCAGGTTATTTGTTTAATTCCTTTTTGATATCTGCCTCCATACTATGAAAGCTCTTTTTGAAAGAAAAGTAAAAGCATTTGTTAGTTGCTCAGTGATGTCCAGCTCTTTCCCACCCCATTGACTGTAGCCCACCAGGCTCCTCTGCCCATGGAATTCACCAGGCAAGAATAGTGGAGTGGGTTGCCATGCCCTTCTCCAGGGGCTCTTCCTGACTCAGGGATAGAACCCTGGGCTCCTGCATTGTAGGCGGATTCTTTACTATCTGAGCCACAAGGGAAGCCCAAGCTCTTCTTAGGCAGGAAATATATTCACCACTGTATCCTGAGGATCTACAGTTGACCCTGGAGCTGGGGATTAGGGGTGCTGTGCTGTGGAAAATCTACCTATAACTTTACAATCAGTCCTCCTATCTGCAGTTCTATATTCACTGATTCAAACAACTGCTTGGTTGAATGGTACTATAAGAGGTATTTACAGAAAAAAAAAAACAAAACAAAACTGTGCATAAGTGTTCCTGTGCAGTTCACACCCCTGTTGTTCAAGGGTCAACTGTATTTTAGTGCCAGGTACATAGAAGATGATAATAAATTTGAATGGATATGTTGAATGAGTAATTGAGGCACAGTTGGCAGAGGTGATCCAGGGCCCTGAGCCCCCTACACATTCATGTAGGGCAGGCCAAGGTTACCAGGTGTTGATTCATTATTATCCAGGCTATCTCTTAGAGTTGCATGTGCAGCAAGCCACCGTACAGGGTGGGTGAAGGAATCCCTCCCCCGGGCCAAGGGCAAGCTTGCTTCCATTACTATGACGTGAGGAGTCCCCCGAGCTGAGTGTTCCTCTCTGTAACCCAACCCCCTGCCTATGCAGGGTCCAGCCTGGGACCCTTTCTAGAACCCCATGGACTTGGGAAACATGGAGAGCCAGTACCCATAAACATGGAGCTCCAGCTGCAGCTTCTGCCCAGGGGAATAAAGTCCTCTGCCTTTGGCCTGGGAGTCTTTTGTCTTGTGACAGCATCTATGAAAAAGTTACATGGTGGCTTGTTAGCCTGCAAACAGGGTAAACTCCTGGGCCCTGCCAAGTTCTTGTCAGGCCTTTGGCTTGCTGATTTTCCAATTACAAGTAGCAGGGCTTCCCCGGTGGCTCAGTAGTAAAAGAATTCGCCTGCCTATGCAGGAGACTTGGGTTCAATCCTTGGTCCGGGAAGATCCCACATGCTGAAGAGCAGCTAAGCCCGTACACAACGACTGAGCCGGTGCCCTAGGGCCCGAGCGCTGCAACACGAGGAGCCACGGCATTGAGAAGCCCACACGCCGCAGCTAGAGTCCCCTCGCCGCAGCCAGAGGGGAAGCCTGAGCAGCAGCGAAGACCCAGCGCAGCCAGAAATGGACAAATAAAACCGTTTTAAAAAGTTATAATTAGCAGAATTCTTTCACCCTTTTGAGATTATTTCCTTGATATATTTTCCCCCTAAATTTAGTAACTGAGTAGAACTGTAGGAATTGTGTGATTGCTCTTTTTACATATTTTCAAAGTGTACCCTAGACAGATTTAATGGATTCACTGTTGTGTTAGTTCTGGCATTGGAGAAACAAGAGAAAGACCGAGAGTCCTGCCAAAATCAATTTTTTATTAGAAAAAGAAGTGTTTAATTGGGGTATAATGATTTATTTCAATTGTTTTAGTTTGCTTTTCTTCAATGGCTTAAAAAACCCTGATTTTTCTACATGGTGATTTTTATCATGTACATATTCTTGTGTAGAAACTGTTCATCCCCTTTTAACTACTTTATATCAGAATCTGGATACTGATCTTATGGCTATTGATCAATTTCAGTGTAATTAAAGAGCAGATTTTCATCCTTCTTGTTGTCATATATTTTTTTCTCTGTCATTCCTTTCTTTGCATTTATAATTTTATTACATTTTGTTGAGTAACTTTTTTTCTTTTATATGATAGGACCTATTGATTTTGTCTCCACCGATGTTCTTAATTTACTTTGTAATGATGTTACTTTCCTGCCTTTTATTTCTGTTACTAAAGTTTATGGATAGATTTAGGAATTTAACCTTTTGATTTCTCTGGAGTCATTGTTGTGTGTGTCCCAGCAGGAAATGGTGATCTGCCTTCTCATCCCTGGGCCATGTGTGATTCTGTGCAGCAAAGCCCAGTCCTGACTGTTGGGGGCAAAACATTGGGAGGTTCAGAGGCAGATGAGATGTTGTTCTGACCCTGAAGACTTTTCATCCAACACAGAACAAAATCTATCTGTGATGGGACTAGAATGCAGCACAATGTGCCAACAGCTGATCAGAAGTAGAAACAAAGGTATCTGGTTTTGCTGCCTGAGAGGAGTCACCTCCAATGAAAAGGAGCAGAGAGCGTGGCAGCTTTTGACCTGGACACTAAAGACAGGAGGGCTTTCCCTGAGGGAGGTGGAGGAGGAGGAGGGAGGTGGAGGAGGAGGGAGGTGGAGGAGGAGGACAGGGGCATAGCCATCTGAGGAAGAGGGGAGAGCAGGGGCAAAAGAACAAAAACAAAACAAAGGGGCCGGCAGAGAAGGATCTCCAAGTGCCTGCAGTTCATTCCCTTCTGGTCTGCCAGGTTTTGCTTTTAAAGCAAACAGAGGTAGAGCATTCCATCATCTTTAATCACATGATTCTATGCTTTAGTGATTCCAGGCATCTCCTGCAATGACCTTCTTCTGCTTTTATTAAAAAAGCTTTTGTTCTTTTATCTTATTGCCTTTGTGCTCTCCAGATGGTTTTTAACGTTATTTTATCAGGCTCTTTTCCTATCTGTTCAGTTCATCAGTTCATCAACTCTCAGACCTAGTTAAGTGTCACCTCCTTGGAGAAGCTGGTCCTGGTCCCCACCTCTGCCTCACCCTCAGCCTCAGCGGTGACCTTGCTCTGGCTGGACCCGGAGGTAGTCCTGGGACAGGACGTGTTTCTGCCTCTCCCTGGAAGGCAGCAGGGTTCCTGAGGATATGGCTGGGTTCTCCTTGCCCTTGTTCCCAGGGCTCAGTGAGCATGTATGCGTGCGTGAATGAATGAGAGAGTGAAGGGATGAGAGAGTCAGGAACTAACGCACTGAAGGTGTGTAAGCTGGAAGGGTTAATTTTGAATTTATGCTGGATCTGCTTCTGTGACTTTAACCCCCGTCCTGCCACTTTTGTAAGCATACATAATAGCCTGCCTCAGGGAGATAATCTGTGCGGCCCAGCTGAGCGGCCCAGCTGAGAAGGACTGTAAGGAACACCCACGATGGATTCATGTCAGTGTATGGCAAAACCAATACAATAATGTGAAGTAATCAGCCTCCAATTAAAATAAATAAAAAAAAAAAGGAAGTGAAACTAAAACATTCCTCTGCCTGAGGTTTGCCATTCTAGGGAACATTTGCAAGGACTGAATAGTTTTTTTAACTTTGTTTTCTTCACCTCTCCCTCACATGCCTGGTCCATGAAAGAACCTGGCAAGCAGGCCTGGAAAAAAATGGTTATTTTGAGGTGCTGGCCTTCTTCCATCTTCTCCATCCATGGGTGAGCTGGTTCCTAGATGAAGTCCTTTCCTGACCCCAACACCTTGCTCAGATTCACTGACTTATCTCATGGGAGCAGAGTGACCTCGGACTTGGTAACAGGTGGAGAGCAGTTGAGGGTATGGAAGGGTATCAAGGAAGATACCTGGGCATACATGGTGAGGAGAAGGGATCGATTAAGAAGAAGCCAAGCAAAAGTGAAGAAATAGCAAAAGAGAAGGAAGGAAATATAGAGTTCCAAAAAAACTGGGAAAAAAAAACCAGTTTGTAGTTGGGGAGAAAGTTACGACTGGGTGAAGAAGCACTCCCGTTTCGCAGCCCAAACACCACTGCCCTCAGAAGGGTCTCATACATGAGTTCTTGAACTTCAGCCTGCATCAGAGTTACCCGCAGAGCTTGTTGAACCCGGATGCTAGGGCCCAGTCCCAGAGTAAGGCCTGATCTGGGGGCAAGAGTTTGCAATTTTTAAATTAAAAAATAATTTTTTTCAAATTATTTATTTTGGCTGTTCTGAGTCTTCATTGAAGTGCACAGGCTTCTAAAGTTGTGTGAGGGCTCAATAGTTGCGGTATATGGGACTTTAGTTCCCAGACCAGGGATTGAACCCCGGCCCCTGGCACTGGGAGCATGGTTATCCCCTGAACTACCAGGAGGCTGCAGGAGTTTGCATTTCTAAAAAGCTCCCAGATGCTCTTGCTGATCCCATCACCACACTTTTGGGGGCCACGGGTCTAAAGCAGGTTTTCAGCTCTTCTCTCTCCGCTTTCCTTACACGACTTATTAACCATCAGTGTGTGCAAGCACTTTCTATCGATCAGCACATTTACTTTTCTCAGCAGCCTTCTGTGGTTCTTTCACTATCTCCATTCTACACGTAAAAGAAGAAGCAAGATAAATTAAGCCACCAAAATCACATAGCTAGTGAAGCGCTAAAGCCTATTTGATGATAAAAACAATTTTAAAGGCTATAAAGATTGGGACTCCCTGTCAGCAGTGGGACCCTGGACAAGGTACTTGCCTCCATAGGCCTCAGTGTCTTAATAACTGGGTTAATATAGGAGCACATATTTCACGGGGTTATGGGAAGAATTCAAAGAGTTAATTCACAAGAGCTAATAGCAGAATTAGGATCTGAAACAAACGATTCTTAGGGGTCTCTTCTCCCAACTATAAATTCCACAAGGACAAGAAATTTGTCCTGTTGGCTTCTGGAACCCCAAAACACAGGACAAAACCTGACACACGCTAGATCCTCAACAGACACGTTTCACTGTGTTGTTTTTTGCCAGATAACCTTTTCTTTTGCATTATTAAAGACTCAGTTTGCATTATATTTGCATATGAACATCCAAGTGCATTCACTACCTCGTCTAAGCCAGAGTTCCTCAACCCTAGCACTGTTGACATGTTGGGTTAGATCATTCTTTGCTGTTGGGGGTGGGGTCGGTTGTTATAGGATATTTAGCAGCATCTTTGACCTCCACCCACTAGATGCTAGAAGAATCTCCCCAAGTGTGTCAACCACAAATGTCTCCAGATGTTCCCTGGGGACCAAAACCACTGCAGCTGAGAACCACTGGCTTCGGTGATTCAGACTTGTCTCTCTGGCCAGCATGCCCCATCTCAAAGGTCCTGCTCCACCACAGAAGTCTTAGTCCTACTAGTTTCCCTTCCTACATCTTCCCAGAGAAAGTTCCTCAACATTGGCATGGTCCCCTGGCTTAGTTCCCCAAGAATTACATAGAAGACAGCACTGAGCACTGGATATGGCTGTTCCGAATCACCCTATTGTAGGTGATAAGGTCCCTCCAAGTGGGGGCCCACGAGGAGTTCACACCAGTCTGGAGTCCCAGCCTCAACCCCTCAATCTTCACAGTCCAGCCCATTTTTTTGGGTGTCTGGCCCTTAGAATGTCTACTCCCATCAGAAACAAACCATCCTCCTAAGGCCTTTCCTTAGTCTCTGTCCTCACTTAGGCAATCTGAAAATCCAAAGAGGTCCCTTCCTTGGAAGCAGAGTTATTCGATCACAGTGACGCTTTGTGTGAAGCTTTATAAAGCAAGTAGGAAATGAAGACATGTCACCGTGTCCTGCCTGCACTGTCCCAGCTCCTTTTTGCTCCTAATGCCGCTGTTAAATTCTTGAACAAGAATGCTTCCGCAAGAGCATGCGCTCACACAGACACACCCCTCAAGAATAAACAAAATGTAAGGGCAGTATAGTCTAAATCCATATTTGGAGAATATTTTTTCCCCTAAAGGGAATGTGACCAGGAGTTCACACACAGTGAACATGCTCTTTTATGGAGCATTCAGACCAGTTTCCCTCCTTGTGGTTCCTGAAATTCCTGAAATCCTGAAAGGATTGTGCCCCTGTCCTGGCATAACCAAAATGCTCAGAGGAACTGCCTGCCAGCAAAGGTGAAATTCAGGCCTGCTCCTCCAGAGAAAGCAATAACTGCCTGCGACCTTAAAATACCCATCTCTCCTCCTCACACCCACTGCTGGTCTTTATCAGGGTTTCAAAAAGCATGGGGCTAGTCTCAACCAGGTACCCCATTATATCTGTAGTTAGAAATACATCTAGAAACACATCCTCTGTACATTAACATATGCTATAATGCCATCTGCCTTTATAAAACTATTTTAAGGCATATTTCTTCAATTATATTTTACACTGAAATCTAACAATTAAAAGCATATTCCTCTCCTATGCTATGAATGACTATCACTGGTCCTCAGCCACCCAGAGATTTGTGTTCTATCTGGAGTTGAAAAAGGTTCTTTTTCTCACCTCACACACAAGGAGAAGTTAATCTGGATTTGAGTTGATCCCACTCTCCCCACTGCCAGTGGCTTTGCTTTAGAATAAAAGTGGGTAAAAATAATTTTTCTTATCTGCAACCACTATCAAAGTAACATTAACGATCAGATGGTGATAGGGAAGAGAAAGCTTGTTCAAGGAAACATCCAGGCATAATTGGCCTTTGTTTTTCCACCATGTGGGTGTTGAAGCTAATTTGTTTGCTAGAAAGTGGGAGAGAGAGTGCCTTACGGTAATTGTTCCTCCTACAACTCTTAAGAGTTTTAATTAGCAGGTGGGCTCCATTTTCCCCCTAGCTACTTTCTTTTCCATGATAAACAAGGTAACGTTTTTTCCTCATTCAAACCTCAACCCTTGAAAATCCTTCCTTTCTTACTAAAGCAAGGACTTCTAGCAAAGATTCTTGGCCTACAGCTGAAAGCTCTCCAGTGTCAATGATGGTAATAAAGACTACCACCAGGACTCTGCATCAATAGGTCACATCCCAGGCTGGCCCCACTGAACTGAGAGCTCTGCCCTCTGGCTCATCTTCCCATAGGCTACCGCCCAGCATGGGAAGAAGTTAAAGCAGAATAAGGAAAACAAGGGGGCGCATGGAAGAGAGGGGTTGTCTAGGTGGACTTCTACATTTTAAGCAGAAAGGCAAAATTGAGAAGGAGGGCTGTAATGAGATCTGGAATTACTCACCTTCCCCCCTGCAGGCTAATTTTTATCCTGCACCCTATCTGAGCTTCAAGGACCAGTTGATTTAACTCTGGATCTTCCCAGGTGGCTCAGTGGTAAAGAATCAGCCTGCCAATACAGGAGACGCAGGAGGCGTGAGTTCGATCCCTTGGAGGAGGAAATAGCAACCTGCTCCAGAATTCTTGCCTGGAAAAATCCCACCAACAGAAGAACCTGGTGGGCTACAGTCCATGGGGTTGCAAAGAGTCGGACACAGCTGAGTGACTGAGCACACACACCTATAACTGAGCCATCGGTCCTGGAATAACCCACAGTTGCCATTTCTAACCCCAGAGGAGCAAAAGAAAACTGTGCTTAGAAAACAAAATAAATCATGTCAATGTATGACAAAACCCACTGCAATGTTGTGAAATGGTTGGCCTCCAACTAATAAAAATGAATGGGAAAAAAAAAAGTCTTTATTGAATTTGTTACAAAAAAATAAATAAATAAATAAATCAAAGGTCTCCGAGTCTCTTCCTTCGGAAAGGTGAGCCAGGAAACATCCCATGGAGAGAAGTACAGGTTAGAGAAATAGATCAAGATCAGATGATATTTGGTAAATTTAATGTATAGCTTTACAGGATGAATACAGAGAGCCATAAAGAAATATCCTACCAATCTCTAGCTTGCTGGTGAATTTTAACCGCAAGATGTGAGAGAAAAGCATGAAATATTTTGAAAAAGTCATGGATTTAAGTACCGATTCTAGGAAAAATCCCTTACTCACTGTCCTGCCTCACACTCTTGGATAAAAAACCCCAATTCTGCCCAAGATCCTTGGGGGAAGAAGGTATTATGATTTCTAGAAGCCTTGGACTTTAATTCCTTCCCAGTGTGGGGGGACGCAGGAGAGAGGAGTGGTGTTCTGAGATAAATTTAGATTCTTGAGCTGCAGGAATGGCCTCCATGGTCCGTATTCCCTGGTGTGATAACTGACCGCTAAATGAGCTTTGGAAGTTGGAAGCCGGAACAATACTTTCAAGTTGCCCAAATCACGCCAGCTGGGCTCACATCTGTCTCCCACTTCGTCCTCCCTGCCTTGTCGTTTGGATCTTTCTCTTCACTGGAATTTGATCTTCTGTGGGTGGTCAGAAGGAGTCGTCATCATGCCTCTGCCATGGACTTTGTTTGATGTTTGTAATTTCAGATTTCCAGCATATTCCAGGCCACTCTTTATATCTCCAAAACTTTGAATTCTTTCCTAAGCTTTACAGAAAGTCTGGTCTCTGGATATGCTCATTTTAGGCCACGTTTACCTTTAAAAAATACCTCTATCATGCACAGAATTATTTTCCTTCTGTGAACTTTTTCTTTCAGTCTCTAAGGGTTACAGAGAAAGCAGAGGATTTGCAAAATTGTCTTTCTTGGTTTTGCGCCCACTTTTCCTTCAGCATCTCCAAGTACTTTCCAAATGATGATGTTACTGTTACCGGAGGCTCTGTGTGCCAACCAGGACAGTGAAGGGGGACTCAGGCTGAGCCTGACACTCGTGGGCACAGATCCTGGCTCAGCCAGCGAGCAGCAGAGCCCCTTAGACAGGACACTTCACCACCCTGCATGGTGGTCCTCTCGCCTCCGTGCAGCGCGTCGCCCTAATAAGGGAGTGACTACCTTATTACATCTGGCTCCAAACAAGACCCAAGGTAACCCCATGGACCCCTCTCCTTTTTCCTCTTTTCCATCTGTCTCCCCTTTTCTTTCCTGACTTACTTTTAGCCCTCAGAGTTGAAACCCAGTTCCACTTTTAGGATAGAAGGACTTGGTCCCCTGGCTGCTGGGGAAGCTGCTGCCCACAGCCCTCTATACCCCCGAGATCCTCTGGAATTGCCTTCACTAAAGGAAGTTCCCAGCCCAGGATGCAGCCCCTGCCAGGACCCTTCAGCCAAGATCAACACGCAGTATAAAGTCTCAGCCCACATTTCCCAACCTGAGACTCAGATGGGTCATCTCAGCTTCAGAACCAAGGGGCTTAATTGTGACTTTTTGGCAATTGTGTCTCAGTCCAGCTTCTCCCTCAGCCCCAGAAAGTGATGTTTTCCTCTGAGTCACAGCCCAATAAACTTCCTGCACATCAGTCTCCATCCTAGCATCTGTGTCCTAGGGAACCGCACCTGCAATATCTGTGATTAGGTAGGATGGTGAAGACACAATTTGATGGATGAAGAAGTGCACATTAAATAGGTTGAGAGCAATACAAGATGATGTCTAATGAAGAGTCGTAAGTTACTATTCAAAAAACACCGGAGATAACTTCAGTGGGGTGAGAGCAGTGAGGAGGGGCTTCCTGGAGGAGGTGTTGTAAGTATTAGGACTTGTCGATGGGTAGGATTTGAAAAGAAGAAAGAAAAACACAGGACACTAGGATGGAAACTGCTTTCCACAGCAACTGCACCATTTTACATTCTACCCAGCAAAGTGTGAGAGTTACAATTTCTCCACATCCTCACCAGCACTTGTTGTTTTTAAAACTGTACACATCCTAGTAGGTGTGAAGTGGTAACTCATTGTGGTTCATATGTCATTCTTAATTGTAGAAATATGTGTATATTTCTTTTCCCCTTCTTTGCAACAATTTTAATAAACTAGCTCTCTATTGATTTTTATTGCAAATCTTTTAAAGAAATAGGTAGATTTGACTTAAGCTGCCTTAAAGGAGCTCACATTGTGTTATAAAGCTCTCCATTCAAATTGCTTTTCACTTCCCCGATGATCTTGTCATGGAGAATTTTCTCTGTTTTTCTTTCTCAAGTCCCTTGTGTTATGCCTGTACAGTCCAGTGGAGATTTTTCTGTTACCTCAGTAATTTGACAGTTGAATTCATCTAGTCAAAAGAGCTGCTAGTCCTTATTGTCTCTTTTGAGTAACATGTATATTCTGTTGGCAAGATATGAAGCTACCAGTATCATAGTGCTCTTTATTGAGGGTGAAATGATACAGGAATGAGGAAGTCACGACAACCAGACCCACCCCTTTCCCTGCCATGATTAATTCCATGACAAATTCTGGAAATCCTCAGACTGCCTTTGTTTAAAAACTTCCCCAGCCAAATACTAGCCGTTAGTTTCCTTACTGACTTTAAGAAAGGCTGCTGCTGCTGCTGCTAAGTCGCTTCTGTCGTGTCCGACTCTGTGCGACCCCAGAGACGGCACCCACCAGGTTCCCCCGTCCCTGGAATTCTCCAGGCAAGAACACTGGAGTGGGTTGCCATTGCCTTCTCCAATAAGAAAGGCTAATAGCAGTCAATCACAATGAAAAATAAAGCTTTCTTTTTTTGGTATGTTTTAAACATGAAATAGAGAATAAATATAGGGTAATCTTTGAGTGTTGTTTCCAAATCTTTAAAAAAATTATGCATGCAGGGGAAAAAAGGCATTTGAGGAATCTATCACCCTTCCAAGATAAAACAATGCATAAACTAGGACTAGAAGAGAACTTTGTTAACATAATAAAGGATATATATGAGAAACCCATAGCTAACGTCACATTCAATGATGAAAGTCTAAAAGCTTTCCCCCTAAGATTAGGGACAAAACAAGGATGCCCACTTTCAATAATACCGTTCACCATAGTTTAAGCCACAGCAATTAGACAAGAAAATATATAAAAGGCATCCAAACCAGAAAGAAAGAACTAAGACATGTCACAGATGACATGATGTTATATGAAGAAAACACTCAAGAATTTACAAAAAACTATGAGAACTAATAAGTAAATCCATCAGAGTTGCAAGCAATAAGATCAACATGCAAAAATGAATTATATTTCCATACCCAAGCAAAGAGTAATCCAAAAAGGAAATTTTAAATTTCATTTACAGTATCATTAAAAAGAATAAAATACTTAGGAATAAAACCAACCAAAAAGGTTTAAAACTTGTAAATCAAAACTACAAAATATTGCTGAAAGAAAATTTAGAAGACTTAAATAAATAGGGAGACATCTTATGCCCATGCATTGGAAGACAAAATTGTTAAGACAGAAATAGTTCCCAGTGTGATCTACAAATTCAATATAATCCCTATCAAAATCACAATGGCTTTCTCACAGAATAAAAAACCTGATCCTAAAATTTATACAGAACCTTAAGGGGCCCCCCAAATAGCCAAAATAATTTTGTAAAAGAAAAGTAGAGTTGTAGGACTCATACTCCCCAAGTTTAAAAGTTACTATAAAGTCAGAATAATCAAAATAGTGTGGTACTGGCATAAGGAGAGATAAAACAGACCTCTGGAATAGAGGGTCCAAAAATAACCCCATATATTTATGGCCAGTTGGCTTTTGACATCGATGCCAAGACCATCCAATGGGGGAAAGAACATCCTCTTCAAAAAATGGTGCTGGAACAGCTGGATATCAACATGCGAAAGAATGATGTTAGATCCTTCCTTCACACCATACACAAAAATTAACTAAAATAGATCAAAGACCCACATGTAAGAGCTACAACTCTGCAATTTTTAGAAGATAACATGGAGGAAAATCTTCATGACATCATTAGTTAACAAAGAAATAAAAACCAAAACCACAATGAGACATCACTTTACACTTACGAAGATGGCTGCCATCAACAGCTGGACGATAACCAGTGTCGTCAAGGATGTGAAGAAATCGGAACCTTCATACGATGCTGTTAAAAATGTAA